>NC_133505.1:61673712-61976742 GCF_049354715.1 Callithrix jacchus
CAACAAGGCAGGGCACACCCACAAAGCAAATACTTAATAATAAAGATGAGTCAAGAAAATTAACACTAATGTAAATACAAGAGACAGTTCATCTACCCAGCAGACTACATAGAACTTCCAGATTCAAAAAGTCTGGATTGACAGGTGGGGTGGAAATCAATGGACTGATTGAAGATCCAGATGCAAATTACATGGCTCCACGTACCTACCCTTTCTCTTTAATCAACCTCAACAGCAACTGGGTATTCATTCCTTGGTCAAAGTTGACTGAAAGAATTTTTCCTTAAGTAATGCAACATATCATCAGGGATAAACTGGGGTTGCTAGTGTGGACTTGATGTTCCTGATAAAGTCCTTCTCATTCTGGCATTCAGGGCACCCCAGGCTCTCATCCATTCACTCTAGAGTGAAGCCAATGGTAATAGGCTGTTTAACTCCTTTCCACTCTGTTACCTGCAGGTGTTAATAGGACAATCACCCACATCCCAGAAGAGGAGGTGGAACCCAGATACTATAACAACTATACAAAACCTCAGCCAAGCAATTGTCCTTCACTACCCCAAATTCATTCTTTAGATGATAGAAAATGAGGGTCACTGTCAATATATAGATTCAGGGAAGCAAAATACTATTAAATATAGTGAAAATAAGATAAAGAAATCACATATATTATGTAAGAACAAATGGAATTATCTAACAGATCTTCCAAGTATTAGCAAGATGAAAGAAAATACATGGAGATTTTGCAAAACTGATATAGACACACACACTTACCTCTAACATATACACATTAAAATAGTTTGGATGTTTTTCCTCCCAAATCTCATGTTGAAATTAGATCCCTAATGTTGGAGGTGAGACCTAATGGTAGGTGTTTGGGTCATAGGGGTGGATCACTCATGAACAGGTTAATGCTTTCTCTGGTGGTGGGGACAGGATGATTGAGTGAATTCTTACAATATCGGTTCCCATGAGAGATGGTTGTTAAAAAGAGCATGGCACCTCTCCCCTGTCTCTCTTTGCTTCATCTCTTGCCATGTGATTTCTGCACACCTTGGCTCCCTTTTGCTTTCCTCCATGAATGGAGGCATCCTGAGGTCCTCACCAGATACAGATGCCAGAGCCATGTTTCTTGTATAGCCTGCAGAACTGAGTCAAATAAGCCCCTTTTCTTTATAAATTACCCAGCCTCAAGTATTCTTTTACAGCAACACAAAACAAAGACATGCATACACACACACACACACACACATACACACAAATATAGGAATACATCCATATAAATATATATGGTGAAAAGGAATACAGCAGGCAAAGGACAAAACCCAACTTAGGAAAAATTACTCAGAACATTTCCTACAATTACTTACCAAGATATTGCAGGGCCAGAACAAATCTAGAAATAGATCAATGTATTAATGGAAATTTCATTTGTGATAAAAA
This sequence comes from Callithrix jacchus, assembly GCF_049354715.1. NCBI lineage: Eukaryota > Metazoa > Chordata > Mammalia > Primates > Cebidae > Callithrix > Callithrix jacchus. The sequence continues at coordinate 61,675,156 of NC_133505.1, forward strand.
TAAGTGGGGTTTGGATTCAGTATAGTGGCAAGTAGCTATCCATGAAGAAAAAAATAGAAATTATATCTCTAATTCATACCATATACAAAAGTTCATATGGCTTAAAGAGCTAAACATAAAAAATGGTAAGAAGTCAAAGAAAACAGTTGAAGCACATTGCTTCTGCCGAGAAAGCATTAGCAATCAGCACCTGACATTCAGGATAGAATTTTACCACAAGAAACAAGCATACCAAGGGACAGAAATCAGTGATAGATGATAGTGTTTTACCTTAGAGAAGTCACAGCCGGACAGAAGGAGAACCAGGAAAAACTCACCCTTTCTAATCCTAAGGGATTGTAGGAAGAACTGGGCAACATAGCAGAGTAAATCATTGAACACATGTTCTTTTTTTTTAAATCGCATTTTAGGTTTTGGGGTACATGTGAACATGCAGAATTGTTGCATAGGTACACACATGGCAGTGTGATTTGCTGCCTTCCTCCCTTTCACCTATATCTGGCATTTCTCCCCATGCTATCTCTCCCCAACTCCCCACCCCGCACTGTCCCTCCCATACTTCCCCCCGACAGACCCCAGTGTGTGATTCTCCCCTCTCTGTGTCCATGTGTTCTCATTGTTCAACACCCACCTATGAGTGAGAACATGCAGTGTTTGATTTTCTGTTCTTGCGTCAGTTTACTGAGAATGATGGTTTCCAGGTTCATCCATGTCCCTACAAAGGACATGAACTCATCGTTTTTGATGGCCACATAGTATTCCATAGTGTATACGTGCCACATTTTCCCTGTCCAGTCTATCATCGATGGGCATTTGGGTTGGTTCCAGGTCTTTGCTATTGTAAACAGTGCTGCAATGAATATTTGTGTGCATGTTGGACACATGTTCTAAGAGAGGAAGTCATGTCAGCTCAACAGAGGAGAACAAGGGCAAAAGAACTCTTTATTTACTTCCTACATGGGTTGTGAAGGACATGGCTGTGCCTGGGTTTTGTGCTAACATGGTTGTGTCCAGCAAGGTTAGGAGAGGGACAGATTTGGGTAGAGGTCATTATATTTCTGAATTTCTGTGCTTCTCCAAGTGGACAGACCAAGTTAAGAGCCACGGAGCCTGCTGTAAGGTGGGTGGGTTGGCCCTGAACACTTAAGTGTTGGTCACTTAGGCCAGAGGGCAGGAAGAAATATGTGGCAGATGCTCAGTGGAGTCTGCAACTTAGCAAAGATCAGAGGAAGCCAAGAGAGTGGGGAGGCTGGTATGGTTCTTACCAAGCTGAGAAGAAATAGACTTTGGTGTCACCAGCTGCAGATGCCAGTGGTAGATACTTACTGAATACTACGTGGCTTGGATGGAGCCAACGGTCGACCAATGAGCACTAGGCCAGCTGTTCTGCAAATGGCACTAGTGAGGATGTGGAGCACTGGGCACATTTCTGAGCACCACTTCACTCTGTCTCCTGAGCTCACATTAGCCCACTTCTTTCATCTACCAAATCTGATCTTGGGAGAAGTAGGGGTGAAGGTGGAGATAGTGCCTGTGGGGTACATACAAGGTTGACTAAATAATTATCCCCTAAAAATAAGCATTCCCTAAAGGGTCCGTTCAAATTGTTAAATCAGGCTAAGGAATAAATTGGCTTGACATTTAGTTAGTTTTCTCTTCTCTTTAGCAGGTAGGCCTCATAAAGATGATGGACAAGGGAAAAAATAAGGAAACTACATTCTTTCTGGACATCAAAGTGTATGATACATTTATATCAGCAATAGGCTATGGGAAAAACTTTTCAAAAATATATGACACAGAACTACTAATGTCCTTAATAAGAAGACGAAAGTGTAGAAAATCAGGCAGAAAATTAGAATAGGCAATTCAGAGGAGATTATTAAATTGGTCCATAATTATATGAAAAAATATTCAATGTCTCTTAAGGAATGGTAAAGTGGAACAACAATAAGATTCTTTTTTTTTTCTTGGTATATTAGCAAACAAGAAAAAGGCTGATAATTTCCTAGCTTGTTTTTTAACATAAGTATTTGCTGAGCCTTGTGATACTCTGGTTGACCAGATGCCTCCTGACTGAAACTCCACGTGAATTCTCTTATTTAAGGGTATCAGCACAATCTAACAGGAAGTCTTTGGAAGAGATTTCCAGAGGCACAGAATCTAGTGGCAGCTCTGAAACGGATTTTTTCAGTGACCTTGGGTGTAGACTTTCAGTGCCTTATTCTTCATCTAAAACTTAAGGAGGACGAGACCTACTTTTTCCATGTCTCATTGAAATGTGATCAAGATTAATGGCCTAACATAGAAAATGTTTCCAGCACCTTGAAAGACCAGGCACACTATTCAATGCCTGCCTCTATAAATCTGGCAAAAAAAATCAGTCTAATTCACTTGTCAGGAAAAATGCTCACTTAAAACCATATAATTTTAGAACTGGATGTTTAGAAAATGATAGAATTCAGTGTTTTACAAATGTCCTTCAGACTGGTAGTGTTAACTGAGACTTAGGGAATAAGTTGACTCATACAGTGTATAGGTCTAGAAGCTATATACAGCATGAACGAGATCTACACAGCTTCTGCAGGTGTCTCACCTGTGTACATACCCTCCTCCACCCCAAGGCTACACTATAATTATTGGATTTGTGTAAACTGGCATTAAAATGTAACAAAGATGCTTTCTAGCTCCAATTTTTAGCTTTTTACAATGCATCACATGTTATTTTTCTAAATTAAACCAAAAGCAAATTTCTCTGGGTTTTTGCTGCCTGTCTTAGCAGCACTTGAGGGAGGATCCTTCATACATTTATAATAGATAAAAAATAATCCAGATTGTGAGTCTTGTGGTTTTTTTCTGTTTAAAATTTAGACCATGTACAATTTTTTTTTCTTAAGATAGGGTCTTGCTCTGTCACACAGGCTGGAGTGCCTAGAACTCTAAGCTCTGGGAATCCTCAGCCCAGCCTTCTGAGTTGCTAGGATGACAACTGCACACCACCGTGCCTGGCCGATTTTTTTTTAATTTTTATTTTTTGCATTTTGTAGAGACAGCGTCTTGCTGTGTTGTCCAGTCTGGCATCAAACTCCTGACCTCAAGCAATTCTCCTACCTCAGCTTCCCAAAATGCATTTACAACTTTTTGGTTCAAATTGCATTGGATAAGTCAAATTAATACATACTTTGCTAACCAATATGAGTGTATTCCTGTATGTATAGTTATGTTGAAATAAATGTGCTAAAAAAGCAAAAAAAAAAAATGTCTCAGAGATTACCTAAATCCATCTTGGAGGGCAGAGCTTCTGCCTTGCTCCTCCTAATAAAATAATAAACATAAAAACATCTTCTATATGATGGGTGCTTACTATATGACAAGTGTTACACTTTGTTTAGCTTATTTCACCCTCATGATTCTAATTGCACTTTATAGATGAGACAACTGAGGCCTGGAGAAGTTTAGTAATTTACCTAAGTTCTCCAGATGCTAGAGTCTACAAGCTGAATTACCATATATTAGTAGTTCCTGGTCACTTCTTGGAACAGAGAAGTTATACTTTTTTCTATTTTATTGAGCTTTTACTTCTGATGCCTTTGCATGTCTCCCACATAGCCTTTAGGTAACTTATTAAAGTGCAATTCTAACAGCCTTAATTCACGGCTGGAAACTCTTGAATAGCTTTTCATCACCTGAAACAACAATGAGAATGATGGTCCTCAAAGTGTGGTCCCTGGACTAGCAGTAGCAGCATCACCTGGCAATTGTTAGAAATGCAAATTCTCAGGCCAATATCTCAGCCTCACTGAATCTAAAAGAGATGGGGCTCAGCAGTCTGGATGTGTACAAGTTCTTGGGGGTGATTCTGATGCAGCACACTCAAGCTGGATCTTTAGATGACAGTGAGACCTCTTGGTCTGTTCTTGCTGACCCCTGTAGCGTGTTCTTGCTGCTCACTGCTTCCCTCCCCAAACAGCATATGTATACCCTATGCATACTACAGCTTCCTGTCCAAAGCCATTGTCACCTGGTGGTTAAGCACAAGGATTCTGCAGCTGGTCTGCCTGGCCGTGAATGTCACATATAGCATTTACTAGCAGTGGTGACCTGAGAAAGTTACCTAACTTCTCTGAGCCTTGGTTTCTCCATATACAGAATGAGGATGAGGGTAATAACAGTATTTGTTCTTACTTCATTTGTTGTTACAAGAATTAAACAAATCACTCTATGTAGAACACTTAGAATAGCATCTGACAAGCCAGGTGCAGTGGCTCACACTTGTAATCCCAGCACTTTGGGAGGCCAAGGCAGGCGGATCTCCTGGGGTCAGGAGTTCCAGACTAGCCTGGCCAACATGATGAAACCCTGTCTCTACAAAAAATACAAAAAAATAGCCAGGTGTGGTGGTGGCCATCTGCAATCCCATCTACTCGGGAGGCTGAGGCAGGAGAATCGCTTGAACCTGGGACGCAGAGGTTGCAGTCAGCTGAGATCAAGCCACTGCTCTCCAGCCTGGGAAACAGAGTGAGACTCTGTCTCAAAAAGAAAAAAAATAGTATCTGGCATGCAGTAGGCATTGTAGAAACACATTACCATGTTATTGCCTTTGCTTTTTGTATTAGTTTACTGTGACTGTCATATAAATTACCACAAACGTGGTGGCTTATAAACAACAGATATTTACCTTTCACAGTTCTGGAAGCCAGAAGTACAATGTCATTTTCACTTGGCTGAAATCAAGGTATCAGCAGGGCTACCCTCCCTCCAGGGGCTTCTGGTGGCAGCCAGCATTCCTTGGCTTGTGGTTGCATCATGCCAATCTCTGCCTCCATTTTCACATCACCTTCTCCTTCCTGTGTCTAATCTCCCACTGCTTCTCTCTTTAAGGATACTTGTGATTAGATTTAAGACTCACTTGGATAAACCAAAATAATCTCATCTAAGGATCCTTAACTTAGTCGTGTCAGTTATACTAAGGTATTTTTCATTATATTACAACATTTGCAGGTTCCATGAATTAAGACTTGGTATCTTGTGGGGGTGGATGTGGTGGCTCACACCTGAAATCTTAGCACTTTGGGAAGCCAAGGCAGGAAGATCACTTGAGCCCAGGAGTTCAAGATCAGTCTGGGTAACATAGTGAGACCCTGTCTCTAAAAAAAAAACTTTTTTTAAAGACTTGATATCTTTGGGAAGCCATTATTTAGTCTACTACACTTGTATTAACCTGTATTCCTGTAGTCCCCCTTTCTCTGTTTCCTCCTCCTCCTCCTCTTCTTTAGAACTCGCTGCAGTTTGCCTCCTCCAGGAAGCCTTCCCTTACTTCCCCAGAGCCAGATTTAGTTCAACTCCTCTGTGCTCCCCAATATCCTGAAAACACACACACACACACACACACACACACACACACACATTTTTAAGAGAACCTTTAGGTTTACAGAAAAACTGCATAGAAAGTACAGAGAGTTCCATATACTTCCTCTCCCCACCACCTCCCTCTGCCTAATTTCTCCTACTAACATCTTGCAGTAGTGTGGTATATTAATTACAACTAGCTTATCAAAGAATTACAACCAATTAACCATGATTGGTTCATATTATTAGCCAAAAGCCCATGGCTTATATTAGGGTTCATTCTTTCTATTGTATAATTCTATGGGTTTTGACAAATTCATGATGTCCTATATCTACCATTATTGTGCAGTTTCACTGTCCTAAAAATGTCCTGCATTCTGCCTATTCATCCATCTCCCACTCCCCTGAACTCTTGGCAGCCACTGATGTTTTTATTGTCTCCACAGTTTTCTCTTTTCCAGAATGTTACATAGTTCAAATTATACAGCATGAAGCCTTCCAGTTAGCAATATGCATTTAAGTTTCCTCCTTGTCTTTTCATGGCTCAGTAGCTTGTTTCTTTTTAGGGCTGTATATCCCATTGTCTGGATGTACCACAGTTTATCCATTCACTGAAGAATATCTTGGTTGCCTTCAAGTTTTGGTAATTATAAATAAAGCTGCTATAAACAACTGTTGCAAATTTTTGTATGGACATAGTTTTAAATTCCTTTGGGTAAATACCAAGGACTGAGATTTATTTAGGTAAATATGTAAATATGTATTAGATAAAAATAAATTTACCTAGATTTATTGCCTACGTGATCTTTGAGAAGTTTTATGTTTTATATTTAGGTCTATGGTCCATTTTGAAATGTGGCATATAATAAAAAAACTGTCTTTTTGTTTTATTAGATCTTACTTGTACTAGTAATCACAGTAATAACATAGTACTAAGACAGTACTGAGATTACTAGTACAAGTCAGATATAATCCATAATCTTCAGGAAAACTCACAGATACAGGAAAGCTTTACTTTACTGTACCTGTCTGTGAGTTTTCCTGGAGATTATGGGTTATATCTTACTTGCACTAGTAATCTCATTACGAAGTAGTCTTCAAAAAATTAGTAAATAACATCAACCCGTTCTGCAACTCAACCATTTGTAAAAGCATCACAGAGGCTGGAGGCTTACCAGCCCAAAGAAAAGATGAAGAACTTTTTGTTTAACCTTTGCTTGCATGCTGTCATAAACATGGAACAGCTATATTCTCTAAGGACTTGCACAGTGCTGCATGAAGGTCTCTGGGTGTCAATGACGCTGTCCCCTTAAAAGACTAAGAATAGGGCTTAGTACAGGCGCGGTGGCTCAAGCCTGTAATCCCAGCACTTTGGGAGGCCGAGACGGGTGGATCATGAGGTCAAGAGATCGAGACCATCCTGGTCAACATGGTGAAACCCCGTCTCTACTAAAAATATAAAAAATTAGCTGGGCATGGTGGTGTGCGCCTGTAATCCCAGCTACCCAGGAAGTTGAGGCAGGAGAATTGCCTGAACCCAGGAGGTGGAGGTTGCGGTGAGCCGAGATCGCGCCATTGCACTCCAGCCTGGGTAATAAGAGCGAAACTCCGTCTCGGGGGAAAAAAAAAAAAAAAGACTAAGAATAGACAAGGCTTCTATTTTCATCGGAACTGGATTGACTTCCAGTGGCATCCTGCAAAAGAATGCCCTGTGGCAGGGGGTCAGGGTGGTGGTGGAGAGTCAAAAGTCTGAGGACTATATGGGCACTCTCCCATCAATTCAATTCCATATGGCTCACAGTTTCTTGGGTAAAATATTCTTTTTTTCTATTTATATGCTTATTGATTTAGAAATAAAAGCAAGCTCTCTAAATAAGGAAAGAATATAGAATACTTTTTCTATTTCCAAAGCAAAGAAATATGTCTTAACTCTAACTTCTTTTTCCATGGAGAGATAAACACAAAAATAAAATGTTCAGATCTATTTTTATACAGTGATCCAATGATATAGTTTTTCTGTGATAATCGCAACTTCAAATAAATGTAATTTAACTTTACATCTTTCAAAATTGTATTTATATAAATAAATTCACAAATCAGGAAAATTCTTTGTTGGTCTGTATTGGAAGTTGTCCCTGGAACATTCTCCTTTTGGGGCTGGAGGCCACCAAGCAAATGTCACTTCGGTTACAGGCTCTTCTCTAAAAGGTTAGTGCCTAGACTTCCAGTATAAGTTGGGCACTACAACTCTATTGTAATTGCAGGTTTTGTTTAGCACGAAGGTGATCTTTGCAACGAAAGCATGTGGTTATTTATTAGGTACATATTTTTAAAGGATTCATGGAATGTTTGTCATTGGTGGACAATTTAACCATGCAATAAAAGTTGAAACTACTCCAGCAGGCCCTAAATAGGGAAGGCCTGATGGCCAGCATTTCATGGGCAGTGCCTTGAGACTACAGGCATTTGAAGCAGGTTAGCTCTGCTCTCAACTTTCTAACATAACTAAGGATGAAACCAGCCCTCAGGACCTCACGTTGCTCAGAACTCAGACACCAGTTCTCTCCTTAATAACTAATAAGACTCACAGTTTCTTAATCTACCATCTACCTTAATAGTATTGAAACTTTGAGCCTTGTTCAGCTTCTTTGGCACAGTGATGAATTCCAGCTCTAGTAATAATGGCCATTAAAAGGGTTTACAAGCTGGGCACAGTGGCTTACGTCTGTAATCTCAATAATTTGGGAGGCCGAGGCAAGCGGATCACTTGAGGCTGTGAGTTTAAGACCAGCCTGGCCAACGTGGCTAAACCCCATCTCTACCAAAAAAAAAAAATATATATATATACAAAAATTAGCCTGGTGTGGTGGTGTATGCCTATAATCTCAGCTACTTGGGAGGCTAAGGCAGGAGAATCACTTGAGCTCGGGAGGCGGAGGTTGCAGTTGCAGTGAGCTGAGATCTTGCCACTGCACTCCAACCTGGGCAACAGAGTGAGACTGTGTCTCAAAAAACAAACAACAAAATAACCACATGCTTACAAGAGGAAAATACATTCTGAAATTTGCCCCCTCCCACTGTTTTTTGTTTTTTGTTTTTGAGACAGAGTCTCGTTCTGTCACCCAGGCTGGAGTGCAATGGGGCAATCTCAACTCACTGCAACCTCTGCCTCCCAGGTTCAAGCGATTTTCCTGCCTCAGCCTCCTGAGCAGCTGGGATTACAAGTGTGTGCCAGCTAATTTTTGTATTTTTTAGTAGAGGTGGGGTTTCATGATGTTGACCAGACTGGTCTTGAACTCCTGACCTCAGGTGGTCCACCTTCTTCAGGCTCCCATAGTGCTGGGATTATAGGTGTGAATCACCATGCTGGGCCACTCCCATTGTTTTTTGAAGCACATAAGGAAGCTAAGCAAAAATTCCAAATTGTGAATTTGCTTTCCTGTAACTCCTAATGAGTCTTTATAGATCAAGTCAAGAGAGCTTGCTAGGTAAGTCAGGCAGCTGCATCCCTTTGCTTGATTGATTTACAAACCCTTTAGCTGGGTTCTTCTATAGAAGGGCAGTTAGAATGGTGAGTCTCCAAGCACACACTAATGATTTCTAGCAGCTGAGGTTGGCACGGACTCTTATTACTCTTTGGACAAAGGACTAAGTGAAATTATAAGCATAGAAGTCAACAGATACTCAAGCAAACCTTTTAAAATTTGTCTGTTGTGTGCCGCATAAAAACATAAGTATTATTTCTAGTAATGGAAAATCTTAGGATGAAGAATATAAGACAAAATATCAGTAGATATAGAATTCTCATTTTTATAGATTTTTTTTCAGTTATAAAACTTTACACACACACATATACAGAAACATATACACCTTCCTTTGTGGAGTTAATGGTTCATTCAGGAAAGCCACTTGTGGCCTGAAGTGAGGGGCAGCTTCAGATTTTTGAGGTGACGTGAGTAAAATGTTCGATTGTCTAGGCTTTTTGTGTAAGTTTGAGTACTTTGATTCGACCTTCTGCTTACCGCATATCTTTCTAGCCAGTCAGTGTTCAATAACTTTGGGACATATTTGATTTTGGCTCTTGAGATCCCTTGAAGTCTAACCCTAGAGTCCAGGTTATTGTCCATGAAATTACACAGTCAATCATTAAACATGGAGACTACAGGGTTGACACTTCTGCTATGGCCCTCCCCAGACCACTGGACCAAACCCAGAATGCCTGGAGGCCAAGCTCAACCCCGGACTTACTAAAGAATGACTTACTGAAGGAGGAGCAGAGTCTGAGGTGAGGGAGTGAACAGAAATAGTGTTCCCAATTATCTGGCCTTTTTGGGTTTCAGAGATGCATACTGGTGAAAACTGCATACATTTCTCTTCTGCGTGTGGATGCCGTGAAAAAGAGTGGGCAGTACAAAGGGAAGTGAATATGGAGAATATAACCAATTTATGTTTCTGTTTAATGGCAGTTTTGAGAAGGATGTAGAAAGTCACCTGAAAGGGAGTTTTTAGTTTACTTAAGGATTTCAATTTTTTACATCGAGGCATGTTACCTGTTACCAGGAATAATCATGAATCAGCTTTCCTCCAGGGGAATGGGCCTTGTGCCTTGGCTTCTGCTTCAGAGTAAGTAAGTGGTCACTCTGTCTATGGCCAAGTGGATGCCATTTAAAAGGGTACTGGCCTCACCATAATGGGTTCAGAAGTAAATAAATGACTGTGGGATTGTAGAGCCACTTAGCATATACTGCAATTTTCATTGCAAATAAGTATTATTATTGGGGTGAAATTTATAAAATAAAATGAGCCATTTTAAGGTGAACAAGTCAGTGGCATTAGTGCATTCGCAATGTTGGGCAACCACCACCTTTATCTAGTTCCAAAACATTTTTGTTACTCCAAAAATAAGATTTTGTACCAGTTAATGCTATGGAGGTTTTACTCCTTATCTCCTCCTTCCTCCATACCCTGGAAACCATCAATCTGCTTTCTGTTCACCTATGGATATTTCTTACAAATGGAATCATACAACATGTGGCATAATGTTTTTAAGGTTCACCCATGCTGTAGCATGTATCAGTATTTTATTCCTTTTTATGGCTGAATAATATTCAATTATATGGATATACCACATTTTCTTTTTTTTTTAATTACATTTTAGGTTTTGGGGTACATGTGAAGAACATGCAAGATAGTTGCATAGGTACACACGTGGCAGTGTGATTTGCTGCCTTCCTCCCTTTCACCTATATCTGGCATTTCTCCCCATCCAACTCTCCCCAACTCCCCACCCCCCACTGTCCCTCCCCTATTTCCCTCCAACACACCCCAGTGTCCCTGTGTTCTCATTGTTCAGCACCCACCTATGAGTGAGAACATGTGGTGTTTGATTTTTCATACTTGTGTCAGTTTGCTGAGAATAATGGTTTCCAGGTTCATCCATGTCCCTACAAAGGACACGAACTCATCGTTTTTGATGGCTGCATAGTATTCTATGGTGTATATGTACCACATTTTTTCTGTCCAGTCTATCATCTATGCACATTTGGGTTGATTCCAAGTCTTTGTTATTGTAAACAGTGCTGCAATAAACATTTGTGTTCATGTGTCCTTATAGTAGAACAATTTATAATCCTTTGGATATATACCCAGTAATGGGATGGCTGGGTCAAATGGAATTTCTATTTCTAGGTCCTTGAGGAATTGCCACACTGTCTTCCACAATGGTTGAACTAATTTACACTCCCACCAGTAGTGTAAAAGTGTTCCTATTTCTGCACATCCTCTCCAGCATCTGTTGTCTCCAGATTTTTTAAATGATCGCCTTTCTAACTGGCGTGAGATGGTATCTCAATGTAGTTTTGATTTGCATTTCTCTAATGACCAGTGATGATGAGCATTATTTCATATGTTTGTTGGCCTCATGTATGTCTTCTTTTGTAAAATATCTGTTCATATCCTTTGCCCACTTATAAATGGGCTTGTTTATTTCTTGTAAATCTGTTTTAGTTCTTTGTAAATTCTGAAGATTAGCCCTTTGTCAGATGGGTAGATTACAAAAATTTTTTCCCATTCTCTTGGTGGCCAATTCACTCTAATGACTGTTTCTTTTGCTGTGCAGAAGCTGTGGAGTTTGATTAGGTCTCATTTGTCTATTTTGGCTTTTGTTGCCAATGCTTTTGGTGTTTTGGTCATGAAGTCCTTGCCTACTCCTATGTCCTGAATGGTTTTGCCTAGATTTTCTTCTAGGGTTTTTATGGTGTCAGGTCTTATGTTTAAATCTTTAATCCCTCTGGAGTTAATTTGAGTGTAAGGTGTCAGGAAGGGGTCCAGTTTCTGCTTTCTGCACATGGCTAGCCAGTTTTCCCAACACCATTTATTAAAAAGGGAGCCCTTTCCCCATTGCTTGTTTTTGTCAGGTTTGTCAAAGATCAGATGGTTGTAGATGTGTGGTGTTGCCTCCGAGGCCTCTGTTCTGTTCCATTGGTCTATAACTCTGTTTTGGTACCAGTACTATGCTGTTTTTATTACTGTAGCCTTGTAGTATAGTTTGAAGTCTGGTAGTGTAATGCCTCCAACTTTGTTCTTTTTGCTTAGAATTGACTTCGCTATGCCGGCTCTCTTTTGGTTCCATATGAAGTTTAAGGTGGTTTTTCCAGTTCTGTAAAGAATGTCATTGGTAGCTTGATGGGGATAGCGTTGAATCTATAAATTACTTTGGGCAGTATGGCCATTTTCATGATACTGATTCTTCCTAACCATGAACATGGAATGTTTCTCCATCTGTTTGCGTTCTCTCTTACTTCCTCGAGCAGTGCTTTGTAGTTCTCCTTGAAGAGGTCCTTTACATTTCTTGTTAGTTGTATTCCTAGGTATTTTATTCTCTTTTTAGCAATTGTGAATGGCAGTTCATTCTTGATTTGGCTCTTTTTCAGTCTGTTATTGGTGTATAGGAATGCTTGTGATTTTTGCACATTGATTTTGTATCCTGAGACTTTGCTGAAGTTGCTTATCAGTTTCAGGAGATTTTGGGCTGAGACGATGGGGTCTTCTAAATATACAATCATGTTGTCTGCAAATAGAGACAATTTGACTTCCTCCTTTCCTATTTGAATACCCTTTATTTCTTTTTCTTGCCTGGTTGCTCTGGCTAGAACTTCCAATACTATATTGAATAGGAGTGGTGAGAGAAGGCATCCTTGGTTAGTGTCAGATTTCAAAGGAAATGCTTCCAGTGTTTGCCCATTAAGTATGACATAGGCTGTTGGTTTGTGGTAAATAGCTTTTATTATTTTGAGATACGTTCCATCAACATCTAGTTTATTGACGGTTTTAACATAAAGTGCTAAAATGTCAAAGGCATTCTCAGCATCAATTGAGATAATCATGTGGTTTTTGTCTTTGATTCTGTTTATGTGATGAATTACGTTTACAGACTTGCGTATGTTGAACAAGCCTTGCATCCCTGGGATGAAGCCTACTTGATCATGGTGGATAAGCTTTTTGATGTGCTGTTGCAATTGGCTTGCCAGTATTTTATTGAAGAATTTTGCATGAAGTTTTCTTTTCTTGCTGAGTCTCTGCTGGGTTTTCGTATCAGGATGATGTTGGTCTCATAAAATGATTTGGGAGGGATTCCCTCTTTTTGGATTGTTTGGAATAGTTTCAGAAAGAATGGTACCAACTCCTTTTTGTATGTCTGGTAGAATTTGGCTGTAAACCCATCTGGACTGGGGCTTTTTTTGGTTGGTAGGCTATTAATTGCTGCCTCAACTTCAGACCCTTATTGGTCTATTCAGAGTTTCGACTTCTTTCTGGTTTAGGCTTGGGAGGATGCAAATGTCCGGGAATTTATCAATTTCTTCCAGGTTTACTAGTTTATGTGCATAGAGTTGTTTGTAATAATCTCTGATGATGGTTTGTATCTCTGTGGAATCTGTGGTGATTTCCCCTTTATTGCTTCTTATTGCATTTATTTGGTTATTCTCTTTTCTTTTTTATTAAGCTGTCTAGTGGTCTATTTTGTTGATCTTTTTGAAAAACCAGCTCCTGGATTTACTGATTTTTTTGAATGGTTTTTTGTGTCTCTATCTCCTTCAGTTCTGCTCTGATCTTAGTTATTTCTTGTCTTCTGCTAGGTTTTGAGTTTTTTTGATCTTGCTCCTCTAGCTCTTTCAATTTTGATGATAGGGTGTCAATTTTGGATCTCTCCACTCTTCTCATGTGGGCACTTCTTGCTATATATTTTCCTCTGGAGACTGCTTTAAATGTGTCCCAGAGATTCTGGTATGTTGTGTCTTTGTTCTCGTTGGTTTCGAAGAACTTCTTTATTTCTGCCTTAATTTCATTGTTTATCCAGTCAACATTCAAGAGCCAGTCGTCCAGTTTCCATGAAGCTGTGCGGTTCTGAGGTAGTTTCTGAATTCTGAGTTCTAACTTGATTGCACTGTGGTCTGAGAGACTGTTTGTATGATTTCCTTTCTTTTGTATTTGCCGAGGAGTGATTTACTTCCGATTATGTGGTCAATTTTAGAGTAGGTGTGATGTGGTGCTGAGATGAATGTATATTCTGTGGATTTGGGGTGGAGAATTCTGTAAATGTCTATTAGGTTTGCTTGATCCAGGCTTGAGTTCAAGTCCTGGATATCCTTGTTAATTTTCTGTCTCGTTGATCTGTCTAATATTGACAATGGGGTGTTAAGGTCTTCCACTATTATTGTGTGGGAGTCTAAGACTCTTTGTAAGTCATTAAGAACTTGTTTTATGTACCTGGGTGCTCCTGTATTGGGTACATATATATTTAGGATCGTTAGCACTTCTTGTTGCATTGATCCTTTTACCATTATGTAATGTCCTTCTTTGTCTCTTTTGATCTTTGTTGGTTTAAAGTCTATTTTATCAGAGATGAGAATTGCAACTCCTGCTTTTTTTTGCTCTCCATTTGCTTGGTACATCTTCCTCCATCCCCTTATTTTGAGCCTATGTGTATCCTTGCATGTGAGATAGGTTTTGACTTTTTATCCAATTTGCCAGTCTGTGTCTTTTGATTGGAGTGTTTAGCCCATTTACATTTAGCGTTAATATTGTTACATGTGAATTTGATTTTGCCATTTTGATGCTAGCTGGCTGTTTTGCCCATTATTTGATGCAGTTTCTTCATTTTATCGATGCTCTTTACCATTTGGTATGTTTTTGGAGTGGCTGGTACTGGTTGTTCCTTTATATGTTTAGTGCTTCTTTCAGGAGCTCTTGTAAAGCAGGCCTGGTGGTGATGAAATCTCTGAGTACTTGCTTTTTTGTGAAGGATTTTATTTCTCCTTCACTTAAGAAGCTTAGTTTGGCTGGATATGAAATTCTGGGTTGAAAGTTGTTTTCTTTAAGGATGTTGAATATTGGCCCTCACTCTCTTCTGGCTTGTAGGGTTTCTGCCGAGAAATATGTTGTGAGTCTGATGAGCTTCCCTTTGTGAGTAACCTGACCTTTCTCTCTGGCTTCCCTTAGCATTTTCTCCTTCATTTCAACCCTGGTGAATCTGATGATTATGGGGGTTGCTCTTTTTGAGGAATATCTTTTTCGTGTTCTCTGTATTTCCTGGACTTGAATATTGGCCTGCCTTGCTAGGTTGGTGAAGTTTTTTTGGATAATATCCTGAAGAGTATTTTCCAGCTTGGATTCATTCTCTCCATCCAAAATTTACACCTTTGGATGTGTAGATTTTGGATGGAGAGAATGTGTAGATTGAGCCCCTTCCAAAATCTACACCCATCAAATGTAGATTAGGTCTTTTCACATAGTCCAATATTTCTTAGAGACTTTGTTCATTCCTTTTAACCATTTTTTCTCTCTAATCTTGCCTTCTCATTTTATTTCATTCAGCTGATCTTCAATCTCTGATATCCTTTCTTCTGCTTGGTCAATTCAGCTATTGAAACTTGTGTACACTTCGCAAAGTTCTCGTGTTGTGTTTTTCAGCTCCATCAATTCATTTATATTCCTCTCCAAGTTGCTTATTCTTGGTAGCATTTCATCAAATCTTTTTTCAAGGTTCTTAGTTTCTTTGCATTGGGTTAGAACATGTTCTTTTAGCTCAGCAAAGTTTCTTATTACCCACCTTCTGAAGCCTGTTTCTGTCAATTAATCACACTCATTCTCCATCCAGCCCTGTTCCCTTGCTGGTGAGGAGTTGTGATCCCTTGTAGAAGGAGAGGCATTCTGGTTTCAGGTGTTTTCATTTTTTGCCCTAGTTTCTTCCCATCTTTGTCGATTTATCCACCTGTCATCTTTGTAGTGTTGGCTTTCAGATTGGGTCTTGGAGTGAACATCCAGTTTGTTGATGATGAAGTTATTTCTGTTTCTTATTTTTCCTTCTAACAGTGTGGCCCCTCTGCTGTAGGACTGCTGAGGTCCACTCCAGGCCCTGCTTGCCTGGGGATCACCTGCAGAAGCTGCAGAATTTTAAGGGTTGCTACCAGTTTCTTCTTCTGCTATCTTTGTCCCAGAATGATGCCCACCAAATGTCAGTCTGATCTCTCCTTTGTGAGGCAACTCTTTGGATATACGTGGGTCAGGGAGCTGCTTGACGAGACAGTCTGTCCTTTATAGGAGCTCAAGTGCTGAGCCATGAGCTCTGTTGTTCATTCAGAGCCACGGGGCAGGCACATTTAAGTCTGCTGCAGCAGAACTCATAAACCTCTCCTTTTTTTTTTTTCTCCAGGTGCCCTGTCCCAGGGAGTTAGGGCTTTATTTATAAGTTTCTGTCATGCTGCTGCCTTTTTTCAGGGCTGCCCTGCTCAGCAAGTAGGCAGCCTAGTCACTTTCTGCCTGCAGAGGCTTTGCTGAGCTGCTGTGGACTCTGCCCAGCTGCTGTGTGAACTTCCCTGCAGTCCTCTTTATATGGGCGTACTTAGAACTGCCTCGGCAATGGTGGCCCACCTCTTGAATAGCAGACTCTCTGGAATGGCGGGCTGCCTCAGCAATGGCAGACTACCTCCATAGTGGTGGACTGCCTCGGTAATGGTGGATGCCTCTCCCCCACAGAGCTGGAACATCCCAGGTTCAGCTGTGCTTGCTGTGAAACTCTCAATCCAGAGCATTTCAGATTGCTGTTTTTTTGTGGGGGTGGGACCAGCCGAGCCTGATCACCTGGTTCCCTGCCTCAGACTCCCCTTTTTTTCAGTTGAATGGGTAACTCTGTCTCCCAGGTGTTCCAGTTGCCTGTTGAAAAGGTGCCAGGATCTGTGTGATTTCCCACGTGGCAACCCACTGCGCGGCTGAAACAGCCTTGAGATTCATGGTATTTTTTGTCCAGCTCCCTGTTTCAGTCCCCTTTTTTATCAGTTGAATGACCTGGCTCCCTGTTTCAGTCCCCTTTTTTATCAGTTGAATGGGCGACTCTGTCTCCCAGGAGCTCCAACAGCCAGCTAAGACAGCACCCAGATGCATGTATTTTGTGCAGAGACCTGCTGCTCTGGGGCGCCAGCCAAACAGCCACCGGCCAAAAATATGGCAACCCATGGGGCTCCTCCACCTGGGAATCTCCTGGCCTGTAGGCAATAAAAATCCATCTGTAAATGCAGTGTCCACTCACCCTCTGTGCTTTCGCTGGGAGCTGCAAACCTGAGCTGCTCCTAATTGGCCATCTTGGATATACCACATTTTCTTTGTTCATTCATCCATTAGTGGTCATTTGGGTTGTTTCAACCTTTTAGCTATTGTGAATAATGCTGCCATGAGCATTTATGTTGGATAGCAAATAACTGTTGCTTTTCTCTATTTTGAGCCCCTTCTAAAGTCTGGGGTTAGAGGAGTTTCACTTGACTTCGTTTTCAGTTCTTCTGGTGAACTTCTTCAATTTTATTCTTATCCCAAATTCCAGCTTGGTTCATCACTGAGTGATAACTAGGTCCCTGGTCACATGACCTGTTTTGTATGTCATAGTATGTTGTGTGTGTGTGTGTGTATATATATATATATATGTAATAGTATGTCCTGACCAATAAGTTTGGTATTGACAGTAAACATAGCCAAGAAGTGTTGGAAAGATGATTCCTGCACTGTGGCCAGTTATATGAATCCCAATTTAGAGAATTTCCATGATCGTAAATGATTTTTTCCAAGCCTGAAAGATGTAAGCTCTTTTTGGTGGTATGTCAGATTCACTGGCCTTCAGGAAAGAGGCTCCTCTTTCCTTCAGCCTACATGGATCTCTGCCTCATGTCCCACTTTATTAAAGCTATTAGGTTGGTGCAAAAGTAATTGTGGTTTTTGTCTTTAAAGCAATGGTAAAAACCACAATTACTTTTGCACCACCATAATAAAAGTCTATCAGTCTCTACTTCAGTCCCACAGGTCACTAAGTTCTGCTCCCAGCAAGAGTTCATCAGGTGGGTTCTGTCCTTGAGACCAAATGACATCATAACCTAAGAATCTCCATCATCACACTTCTTATTGGCATCATACTAACTTCTCTGATCTATACTTATCTTCCGTCATTTCCATAACCACTACCCCCATTTGTGCAAAATGGGAATCTTAAATCTTACTATTAAGTGTTGTTATTGAATAAACTAAGACAAGCAAAACGGCTAGCATAGTTTGTGGCAGATGAAAGTCTCACACTAAATGTAATCTCCCTGCCTCTTACCTCTCTCACTGAAGCTCTCTGATTTCAGCCCTGTCTGATTCTTTCTGACCAACTACTCTCTGTCTGTGTTGCTGATTTCAGAATCATTCCTTTTCCCATAAGTGGGATGACACCAAGCATGCATTCTGACCTCTTTAGTTAGAGTGAGGTGCTCATGAGTACAACTGTGGAAGGAACAAAGGGCTTCTCAGGTATGTCCAGCCAGCTTACTTGAGAGGTTAATAGTGTAAAGGAAGCTGACTCTTGTGTTGAATGCTTTCTCATGATCATTTAGAAGCAAACTCATCTCCTGTGGGAAGAGATTCACACACCATGCTGAAAGAGCAACTGCTCCATAATATCTGGGACAAATCTGCCTTCCACAGAGGCAATCTGAGGAGAGCTCAGAGGCAATGACATTTCATTAGCATCGCTTACCAAGCATAGAAAATGATTTCAAGAGTTGTGTTAAGGATGGAAATGGGCCTTGTAATCAATATAAGATGAGCTGCTTTCTGCCACTCCTCTAAATAACTGTAATCAAAACTGACAAAAAAACAGGTTAGGCTTTTAATATCTCTCAATTATATAAGAAAGAACTGGGAGGACTTGAACACTGCAATTAAGTCTCTGAGGCCAAAGGTCTGTGGTGACAACAGGCATAATTTTACCATCCTTTCTGGCTGAC
Source organism: Callithrix jacchus (assembly GCF_049354715.1). NCBI lineage: Eukaryota > Metazoa > Chordata > Mammalia > Primates > Cebidae > Callithrix > Callithrix jacchus. The sequence continues at coordinate 61,693,809 of NC_133505.1, forward strand.
AATCAACTCAGCATTCCATCCTCACAGTACCTAAGAGTGTCATAGCCCACACTTGCACCTGAACTAGTAATGGAATATGTGAAAATGCGCCTGCCACATAACTAGTGCTTAATCAACAGCAGCAAGCAGGATGTGTGTGTATGTTTGGTGGGGGGAGTGAAGATTTCTCTCTTTCTGTCTCTCTCAAACAAATGAACATATGAGCATAAACTCGATAAAGTATTAATTTTCATGGGAAATAGAAAAAGTTCCACCCAGCATACTTTGAAGAACTATTATCATTCATTCATTTTTAGTGCACAAGAGAAAAAGAGCAAAGTGGGGCAGATGTGGGGAGATAAGAGATCCGTTTAGGTTTACTGCCTTAAGAAAAACATAAGTCTATTGCACAGTATTTCTATCAGGTCAGTCCTTTGTTATATAACAGGCTTTCATACACTGCCTTCACATAGCACTAAAGCTGCTTAGGAACAAAACTGTTCTCCAGGATTCCATGCAACTGAATCATTGCCTTTTCTCCCACCCCCATACTTAGTCTCTTTCAGACATCTTATTCTTTATCTCATCATGTTTTCCCACTTTGAGTTTGATGTGGATTCACATCCTGACTCTACCTACCCGTGTGACTTGAGTGAACCTCAGTGTCATCAGCTAAAACCTGGAGACAATATAATACCTACCTTCTAAAGTTACTGTGAGGATGAAATGAGGTAATGCATGAACAAGAAGTGCATTATGAGGGGTTCCCTAAATGGTTCTTTCATTTCCTCTCTAGCTCTACCTACTTCTCTTTCTTTCTGGCATTGGTTAGGTGATCCTTCTGTAGAGATCATGGACAAAGAGACAAAGGCATCCAGCCCTCCTGGATGCCTCCTCCATCCCATCCCTTTCCTTCCTAAGAGAAGGAAACCAAGCAAAGGCACAGAGGCAAAGAAGCAAGCATCGACTGGGCACCTGAAGTTGGTCTTCTAGAGGAGAAAGGATTTTAGCCTCTCCTTAAGTCCTACTCTAATGCAGTCTTAACCTAAGCATTTAAATGTACCTCCCACCATCCTTACCATGTACCTTGACAATTTTCTGACCCAGGAACAGATATCTACCCCTCTCTTACTCTCCTCTCTCTCTGGCCCCACACTGTGCTTTTGTTGTTATGGTTTCCTCTGCAAAGAGCTCTGTTTACTCACTTCTCCTTTGAAAATGCACAACTTTGTGAAACACACCTTTCCTGAGAAGCCTGTCTCCCCATTTATCAACTCTTTTTACACTGCTATAAGTCAAGGAAGGCCAAGGATTGCCAGCAACCACCAGAAACTAGAAGAAGCAAGGAAGAATTTTTCCATAGAGCCTTCAGCAGGAGCACAGTCCTGCTGACACCTTGATTTTGGACTTCTAGCTGCTGGAACTGTGAGAGAATAAATTTTTTTTAAATTATACTTTAAGTTCTGGGGTACATGTGCAAAACTTGCAGAATTGTTGCATAGGTACACACATGCTTTGGTGGTTTGCTGCCCCCATCCCCCATCACCTACATTAGGTATTTCTCCCAATGTTATCCCTCCCCAAACTCCCCACCCCCTGCTATCCCTCCCCTAGCCCCTCACCCCCCAGCAGACCCCAGTGTGTGATGTTCCCCTGCGAGATAATAAATTTATGTTGTTTAAGGCTACCCAGCTTACTATATTTCATTACAGCAGATCCAGGAAACTAACACAATCAGGAAAAGCTAAAACTTATTGATTACTGGTTTAAAAGTGCTCGTCATATTTCAAAGTCTCTTCACCTTTTGGGATACCAATTACAAGCTCACCTATTTCTTCCACTCTGACCCCTCAGTTGACTGACCAGTCAGAAGTTACTGAAGGAAGGTAGAGCAAGGTGGCTGGATAGAAGCTGCCACCAATTGTCCTCTCCACAGGAACACCAAATTGACCACATAAAAAGCACCTTCATAAGAACCAAAATTCAGATGAGATTGCAGTACTTTCAAATTCATTTTACGATGCTAATATTTCTCTGATAACAAAACCAGACAAATACACTGAAAAAATAAAAGCAACCTATAGGCCATATCCCTGATGAATATTAATGCAAAAATCCTCAACCAAATACTAGCAAACCAAATTCAATGATACATTAAAAAGATAATTCATCATGACCAAGTGGGATTTATCCCAGAAATGTAAGGATAGTTCACCATATGCAAATTAATCAATGTAATATATATCCTATTATTAGAATGAAGGACAAAAATGATCATTTCAATTGATGCTGAAAAGCCTTTGATATAATTCAACATCCCTTCATAATAAAAGCCCCCCAAAAAAACTAGGTATTCAAGGAACATATCACAACACAGTACAAGCCATATATGACAGATCCACAGCTAATATTATAATGAACAGGTAAAAACTTACAGCCTTTCCTTTAAGACCTGAAGCAAGACAAGGATGCTCATTTTAACCACTGTTATTCAGCATAGTACTGGAAGTCTTGGCTGGAGTAATCAGATAAGAGAAAGAAATAAAGTGTATCCAAATTGGAAAGGAAGACAGCAAATTTATCCTTGTTTGTAGGTGATAGGATCTTATATTTGGGAAAACCTAAAAACTCCACCCAAAAAGCTATTAGAACTGATAAATTCAGTAAAGTTGGACGATATAAAATTAACATACTAAATCAGTAGCATTTCTATCTGTCAATAGCAAACAATCTGAAAAAGAAATCAAGAAAGTAATCTTATTTACAGTAGCTACAAATAATATAAAATACCTAGGAATAAACTTAACCAAAGTCAAAGATCTCTGCAATGAAAACTATAAAGCAGTGATGCAGGAAATTGAAGAGGACACCATAAAAAATGAAAAGACAGTTGGTGTTCATAGCTGGGAAGAATCAGTACTGTTAAAATGTCCATGCAAAGGCTGAGCATGGTGGCTTATGCCTGTAATCCCAGCACTTTGGGAGGTGTAGACAGGAGGATCACTTGAGGCCAAGAGTTTGAGATCAGCTTGGCCAACATGGCAAAACTCTGTCACCATTTTTAAAAAGTACAAAAATTAGCCAGGCAAGGTGGCACCTTCCTATAGTCACAGCTACTCAGGAGGCTAAGCCACAAGAATTTCTTGAATCCTGAAGACAGAGGTTGCAGTGAGCCGAGATCACTGTGCCACTGCACTCCAGCCTGGGTGACAAAGACCGTCTCAAAAAAATAAAAATAAAAATAAAATGTCCGTACTACTCAAAGCAACCTACAGATTCAATATAATCTCTATCAAAATACTGACATTTTTCACAGAAATAGAAAAAACAATCCTAAAATTGATAAAGAACCACAAAAGATCCCAAATAGCCAAAGTTATCCTGAGCAAAAAGAACAAAATTGGAAGCATCACATTATCTGACTTCAAATTATACTACAAAGCTATACTAACCAAGGCAGCATGGCACAGGCATATAAACAGACATATAGACCAATGGAACAGAATAGAGAATCCAGAAACAAATCCATACTTCTACAGTGAACTCATTTTTTAGAAATTTCTGAATAACACACCTTGGAAAATGGGCAGTCTCTTTAATATGTGGTGCTAGGAAAACTGGATATCCATATGCGAAGAATGAAACTAGACCCCTATCTCTTGCGACATACGAAAATCAAATGAAAATGGATTAATGACTAAAGTCTAAGACCTCAAACTATGAAACTGCTATTTTAAAAAAAAAAAAAACACTGGAGTAATGCTCCAGGACATTGTCTGGGGCAAAGATTTCTTAAGTAATACTCCACAAGCAGAGGCAATCAAAGCAAAAATGGACTAAATGGGTTTACATCAAGTTAAAAAGCCTCTACACAGCAAAGGAAATAGTCAACAAAGTAAAGAGATTATTGGAAAAAAAAGTATTTGCAAACTATCCATCTGACAAGGGATTAATAACCAGAATATATAAAGAACACAAGCAACTTTGTAAGAAAAACATTAATAATCCAATTTAAAAATGGGCAAAAGGTCTGAATAGACATTTTTCAGAAGAAGGTATACAAATAACAAACAAGTACATTAAAAGGTGCTCGACATCACTGATCATCAGAGAAATGCAAATCAAAACTACAATGAGATACTGTCTCACCCCAGTGAAAATGGCTTTTATCGAAGGCAGGCAACAAATGCTAGTGAGGATGCAGAAAAGAGACCACTCTGGTACACTGCTGGGGGAAAATGACTATAACCGCTACGGGTAACATTTTGGAGACTCTCAGAAACCTAAAAATAGAGTTACCACATACTCCAGCAATTCCGTGGCTAGGTATATACTTTTTAAAAAAAGAGTTATCAGTATGCTCAAGAGAGATCTACACTCTCATGTTTCTTGCAGTACTAATCATAATAACCAAGTTTTGGAAGCAACCTAAGTGTCCATCAACAGATGAATGGATAAAGAAAATATGTTACTTACACACAATAGAGTTCCATTCATCCATGAAAAAGCATGAGATCCTGTCATTTGCAACAACATGGATAGAACTGCAGGACATGATATTAAGTGGAAGAAACCAGGAACACAAAGAGAAACTTCAAATGTTCTCACTTATTTGTGGGAGCTAAAAATTAAAAGAATTAAACTCATCGAGACAGCATGGATGGATGGTTACCAGAGGCTGGGAATGGAGGGGCAGTGGTGGAAATGGGGATGGTTAATGGATATGAAAATATAGTTAGGTCAAATGAGTAAGATCTAGTATGTGATAGCACAATAGGATGACCACAGTCAACAATAACTTATTGCATATTTTAAAATAACTAAAAAATATTATTAGATTGTTTGTAACACAGAGGAAGGATAAATGCATGGGGTGATGGATACCCTACTTATCCTGATGTAATTATTATGCATTGTATGCCTGTATAAAAATATCCAATATATTCCATAAATATATATACTCATTATGTAGCGACAAAAATTAATAGTTGAAACAAAAAACCTATCTCTTGTTTTTCTAAAACGCTAACTGGATACCCCATATTTTTCTTTGCTAAATTTGATAACCCTAATCGGGAAACACGTTGCAAAAGGCAAAGATGGGGAAATATACTATATTCATTAGAAGAATGTTGGAGGGGTAGACTATGAAAGTGAGTGCAGTTTTTCAACATTCTCCTGAGAGAACTGCCCTGACTTTCATTACTAGTATTCACTTCCTCCACCGTGGGATTGTCACTCATTAGAGATACATGGTTGCTGTACCCCCTAAGGAAGCTCCCTATGATGGAAGCAGGTGGTCCAAAAGCCTGTCCTACACTTGCTCCTCCCTCATATCTTATGAGCCAGACCACTGGATCCCACAGAAGAAAAGGATCAGGGATGTAATTTTTCTACAGAAAAGCACTAGATTAGCACAAGTGATATATCATGTCTAATGTCCTTTTTCTCTTTAATTTGAATAATCATTTGTATAACTTTCCCATCCATGTGTACATTTTAGACAAATGAAACAGCTTCCTCTCACTAACAAGTTTTCTCTTCCTTAAAATGATATCTTCTTCTAGTTTATTCAACCCTAAAAACCCCCTCTTCAAATACATTTTCTCTGTTAGTTTCGTGCATCTCAGAGCAAGGAAGAGTTCATTTCAGTAAATAGGCCATGGCTTTAAAAATGTTCTTATCCGGCTGGGCACCAGGGCTCACGTCTGTAATCCCAGCATGTTGGGAGGGCAAGGCAGGTGAATCATGAGGTCAGGAGTTCAAGACCAGCCTGGCCAAGATGGTGAAACCCCGTCTCTACTAAAAATACAAAAAATTTGTTCTCTGCTGAGGCAGAGAACTGCTCGAACCCAGGAGGCGGAGGTTGCAGTGAGCCAAGATCACACCACTGCACTCCAGCCTGGGTGACAGAGGCAGAGGTTGCAGTGAGCCAAGATCACACCACTGTACTTCAGCCTGGGTGACAGAGCGAGATACTGTCTCAAAAAAAAAAAAAAAATTCTTACCTTTTCACACTCCAGAAAATAAGGAGATGAACACACATACGAATTAGAATTAACTAAATTTTACAATGTATTAAGTAATAAAATTGCAATGTAAAGCGATTGCAACCCCTTTGACTGCTGTGAACACCACCCCTCCCTGTCAAACAACAGAGAGGAGTGAATGCTTTAAACTCTCGCTTGGGGGCAGTGGGGCTGCTGCTGGCTGCCTGCGCTCCGAACTGTATAAGCAGCTGGAGGAGAGCAGCTGAAGCTCCTACAGACTTCATGTTGGAATTTCACACATTCATTCCAACAAAGAACACAGCATATAGTAGGAGAACACACTGCACTTACTCTCTTCAGTATAATGGCAGATAGCTTCCCTATTTTATCTTTACCTTCATTGAAACAGAAACAAGTAAATGGAAGAGTAGACACGTTTTTGTCAAGCTAGCCGTTGTCCTATTCCTCTTTTCAATTCACTCTCAAACTGTCCACTGGGGAGCGCTGAGATGTGAAGGATGGGGCTCCGCCTCCACTTTTCCATCTTTCTCCTTAACTCAGTGAAGTCTGGCTTTTACTTCCAACCACTCAACTAACACTATGTCTTTCAAAGTTCACTAATAGTTATGGTAGCCAAACAGGGATGCTTCTGAGAGTGAAAAAAGATGTTGCTAATAATTATCTTGGGACGACAGGCATAACTAAGTCTCATCAAGAACCTCCCACCTGGATCCAAACCTCTCTTCCCGGCATCTTTCTGGAACTTCCACAGCATTTAACATGGTCCCCATCCCTTCTTTTTGGAATATTTGTTTCCACTAATCTTTAACACTACAACTGTCCTTCACTTGAAGGCCAGCTCAGAGCTTCTTTGCTGGTTCCCGTCTCCTCCATTGGTTGAAAACATTCCCAGATTGATTGCTTGGCTCTCCTGTTTGTCTCTAGATTCCTCCGCAGAGACTTGCAATCTCAGGACCTTAGCTCTTCTTGCATCATGACCCCCAAGTTATTTCAAAGTGAAATTACTGTCCAGGTCGGTGGTTCATGCCTGTAATCCCAGAACTTTGGGAGGCTAAGGCCGACAGATCACTTGAGCTCAGAAGTTCAAGACCAGCCTGGGCAGCATAGAGATACCTTGTCTCTATTAAAACAAACAAACAAGGCCAGGCACGGTGGCTCACGCCTGTAATCCCAGCACTTTGGGAGGCCGAGGTGGGCGGATCACGAGGTCAAGAGATGGAGAGCATCCTGGCCAACATGGTGAAACTCCATCTCTAAAAAAATAAATTAATAAAATAAAATGAAACAAACAAACAAATAAAAAAGACTTTATTAAGAACTCTAAGATAGCAATAGCAGAGTATGAAATCCCAAGCCTGGGCCTCCTACTGACCACAGAGCCCTGCACCTGGCCACACACCCAGGTAGCCGACTCTGCCTTTAGTTAAATGACTAAGTAAGTATGTAGTACATTATTTCAAAAGGCAGTAAAAGGAAAGAAGAAAATGGCATAAAGGAGGGAGAAAGAGAAAGGAGTGGAGTGAAGCAATGGGGTTTTCAGGGTCTGGGATTAAACGGGGGAGGGATCTTGAGAGGAAGAGTCTTTGAAAAGGACTCTTTGGAAAAGGCCTAAGCCAGGCACTTGGGTGAAGAGTCTCATCTCAGAGAAGAACCACACCTCTTCATGAAGGCTAGGGAACTGAGACAATGAGCATGGAAGCAGCATGGTGAGAGCTATGAGACTTTGTGGATAGTGGAGGTAAATCAGCAGAAGTATTAGTTGTGTTTTTGTTTTGGTTTTGAGACCAAGTCTCACTCTGTTGCCCAGGCTGGAGAGTGCAGTGGTGCAATCTCAGCTCGGGGCAACCTCTGCTTCCCAGGTTCTAGCAATTCGTCTGCTTCAACCTCCTGAGTAGCTGGGATTACAGGTGAACCACCATCACACCTGGCTAATTTTTATATTTTTCGTAGAGACAGGGTTTCACCATGTTGGCCAGGCTGTTCTCAAATTCCCAACATCAAATGATTCACCCACCTCGGCCTCTCAAAGTTCTGGGGTTACAGGTGTGAGCCACCAAGACTGGCCTGAAGTATTTAAGACTCAGTGAGATGTTGCTTTGTCTCTTTATTACTGTGGGGCACAATAAAGTGAATCAGACCTGTCAGTGTCTCCAGAGAGCTTACAGTTCCAGAGGAGATAAAGCACCAATATGAAATTTAGGCCAAAATATGATGAGTGAGTTGGAAAACCTCATTTAGCTAAACTAAGTTTCCTAGAAATATCTTCCTGCTCAAGATTTGTTAACTTGGCTTAATACAGAAGGAAAACACAAAATAATATAAGTATCATGGTATAAATGACATGGTACACTGTATTAGGTATTATAAGTAATCTATAAAGAGATGAATTAAAGTATACAGGAGGATATGCATAGGTTACATGCAAATACGATACCATTTTATACCAGCGACTTAAACATCTATGGATTTTGGCATCTGCAGAAGGTCTTGGCACCAATTCCCAGTGAATACTGAGGGAAAACTGTATATACACACATACAAATATATACACATGTATATACACACACATGAATGTGCACTCACACGTATAGACATGCATATGTTATTTGAGTCAAATCTACATGAACCTTAGCTAGAGTTTTCTGTTTATTCACAGAACTGCCCAGAGGCACTAGAACATCAAGTTAGAAATCAACTTGAAACAACATTAACTCAGCTACTGTTTACTAGAGAGTACAACATGCCAGGTGTTTTTCCAGGCGTTTTACGATGTGATGAGCACAAAAGCTCCTGGAGCCACAAGACTTCCAGCCCCCAGTGGAGGCAGACAGTGAACGTAACATATAAATATTTAACATAAAATCAGATCACGGTGCATGCAATGAAAGAAAATAGAGGAGGTGGGGGTGGAGGGAGACAGTGGGTGTGTAGGAGTGCGCGCATGCTATTTTAACCAGGGATCAGTGAAGGCTTCCTGAGATGGTGGCATTTATGTAAGAAAAAGAATGAAAAGAGGGGTGAGTCATGTGAAGAGTGGGGAGAAGAGCATGAGGAAACCACAAGGGCAGAGGCCATGTGCAGGGTGTGCTTGGAAGCTCAAGGGATAGCAAGGAGAGGCCAGTGTGACCTGAGCAGTGAGATGAGAGGGTATTGGGAAATTAGGTCAGAGGGCTAGCTCTGGCCAGGACGCTGTAACATTTGCAAGCCAAAGTAAAGATTCTGGACTTTCAGAGATACTGATCTCAGTTTTGAAAAATGAGAAGAGTCATCCAGCAGATAAGGAGGAAGAAAAATTCTAGGCAGAGGAAACAGCATGTGCAATGGTACAGAGGAGCGGCTGGCTTTGCGTCTTTGGGTGCGTTTCTGAGAGTTGATATCAGTGGAATCAAGGCTTAGGTGTGGTGAGCCTGGGCAGGAGCTTGAGGCCAGGCTAAAATGTGCCCAATGCACAGCTCACCACCAGACCAGCCCCTCTGGGTTCTCCTGGGTGGGAGGTGAGCCCAGTGTGCCAGCAGGTTCTGAGAGGAGAGGTCAATTCAAATACTCGCTATCAATGCCAGAGAGAAGAGTTAGTCCAGGGCCATGCTTTCTTCTGCAGCCTGAGCTCAGAAGCAGAAGGCCCAGGAAGCTACTGCTCCTGAAGATGGGATCAATTACACACAAGGGTGGAGGCCTGCGCCCTGCAGTGGTAAGGCTGAAGGAAGAGAAGAAATCTCATGAACAAATGGAGAGTTTGCACAAGGAAGTGTGGACAAAAGAGTTAAATCGCCACAAAGCATGAAGCTCCTTGCCATGAGCAGGGCTGGGACTCATGGGACCAAGTCGGGGACAAACGGCCCCACCTTCTCTCTGAGGAGGGCCTGTTCCTGCAGGCCCAATTCAATCTTATCTCTGTTGAAGTATCTGATCACTGCTTTCCCATTGGCACACCGTGAAACAAAACAGGCCAGGCATCTTCGAGTGACCTCTTAAGAATGAACAAGGAATTCTATGTTCTGAACTGAGATGGCCCTTGGCAAAGTTGTGCAACAGTTGAGGCTGCTGTTTACTAACTCCCACATCCACTTGCAGCCCAGGACTTTGCTTTGTTCCCAGCAAGGGTGTGAGCTGATGAGGCTAGATGTGTTCCCCCATAACACAGGGTGTTGGAAGGGGTTCACAGAGAATGTTTGAAGGTTTCTGCTTCAGGGACCTTGTTTCTAAAGGGCTGAGGGGTGGCATGAGACAGGAGGAGATTTGCCTTACTTCTGAGAGAGGCAACGGGAGAACTGCCCCAGTTCTCTTTATTTACAGACAAAGAAAGTGATTTTAGAAGATTGGTCCGACCTAAGAGTTTCTGGAGAGATGGGAAACAGGGGTGTGATCGGATAGTGCTCGCCTTACACTGTGAGAATTACGTATTCCTTGATTCTTTGACCAACATTTACTGACTGCCTCCTATAGGCTAGGCATTGTTCAAGGTACCATGGTTACAGCAGTAAACATATTTCTGTTGTTTCATATTTTAAATATTATAAATAGTAAGAACAGAATCAAAAGATGTTGAGAAAAATTCTTCCCCTCCCTTGGTGTACCTTAATAATGAGTCATCACAGAACATTCTGCACCGAGCTTGTCCAACCCTGAGCCTGCGGGCTGCAAGTGGCCCAGGATGGCTTTGAATGTGGCCCAACAGATTCATAAACTTTCTTAAAACATTATCAGAATATTTTGCAAAAATTTTTTTTAGCTCATCAGCTATCATTAGCGTTGGTGTACTTTATGTACGGCCTAACAAAATTCTTTCAGTGTGGCCCAGGGTAGCCAAAAGATTGGACACCCCTGATCTAGAGCAAGAGCAAATCTCTTCCTGTCTCACGCCACCCCTCAGCCCTTTAGAAACAAGATCCCTGAAGCAGAAACCTTCAAGCATTCTCTATGAAGGCCCCTTCCAACATCCTGTGTTATTTGGGGAACTCAAGAGCTGTCAATCATTTCTTTTTAAACAACTTATTTTTAATTTTTGTGGGTACATGATAGGTGTATATATTTATGTGGTACATGAGGCATTTTGATACAGGTATACAATGTGTAATAATCACATCAGGATAAATGGGGTATCCATTACCCCATGCATTTATCCTTTCTTTGCATGATAAACAATCCAATTATACTCTTTTAGTTATTTTTAAATGTGCAATAACTTATTGTTGGCTGAGTCATCCTGCTGTGCTATCACATACCGATCTTACTTATTCAATCTAACTATATATTCCTGTTTCCACAACTGCCCCTCCATTCCCAGCCTCTGGAAACCATCCTTCTACGCTATCTCTATGAGTTTCATTGTTTTAATTTTTAGTTCCCACAAATAAGCCAGAGCATGAGTTTGTCTTTCTGTGCCTGGATTATTCCACTTAACATAATATCTTCCATTTCCATCCATGTTGTTGCAAATGACTGGATCTCATTCTCTATAATGGCTGAACAGTACTCCATTGCGTACAAGTACCACATTTTCTTTATCCATTCATGTGCTGATGAACACTTAGGTTGATTCCAAGTCTTAGCTACTGTGAATAGTCCTATGAGAAATATGGGAGTGCAGACATCTCTTGGACATAGTGATTTTCTTTCTTTTGTGTATATACCTAGCCACACAGTTAGTGGATTATATGGTAGCTCTGTTTTTAGATTTTCTTGAGGAACTTCCAAACAGTTCTCCACAGTGGTTGTACTAACTTACATTCCCACCAACAGTGTATGAGAGTGCCCCTTTTCTCGCATGTCCCCCGGCATTCATCATTGACTGCCTTTTGGCTAAAAGCCATTTTGACTGGGGTGAGCTGATACCTCATTGTAGTTTTGATTTGCGTTGCTCTGATGATGAATGATGTTTGAGCACCTTTTCATATGTCCGTTTGCCATTCGTATGTCTTCTTCTGAAAAATATTTAAACCTTTTGCCCATTTTGAAATTGGGTTATTAGATTTTTTTTCCCTATAGAATTGTTTGAGTTCCTTATAAGTCTGGTTATTAATCCCTCGTCAGTTGGATAGCTTGCCGTTGAAATGTAGAAATGCTACTGATTGGCTGGGCACAGTGGCTCACATCTATAATCCCAGCACTTCAGGAGGCCAAGGTGGGCAGGTGACTTGAGGCCAAGAGTTCGAGATCAGCCTGGCTAACATGGCAAAAACCATCTCTATTAAAAATAGAAAAATTAGCCAGGCATGGTGGTGCACACCTATAATCCTAATGACTATACTACTTGGGTGGCTAAGACATGAGAATAGCTTGAACCCAGGAAGTGGAGGTTGCCGTGAGCTGAGATCACTCCAGCTTGGATGACAGAGTGAGACTCTGTTTCAAAAAAAAAAAAAAAGAAAAAAAAACTGCTACTGATTTATGCTGATTTTGCATACTGCAACTTTACTGAATTTGTTTACTAGTTCTAAGTTTTATGCTGGAATCTAGTTTTTTTAAATATAAGATTATATCATTTGTAAAGAAGGATAATTCGACTTCTTCCTTTCCAATTTGGATGCCCTTTATTTCTTCCTTTTGTTTGATAGCTCTGGCTAGGACTTCAGTACTATGTTGAATAACAGTGGTGAAAGTGAGCATCTTTGTCTTGTTCCAGATCTTAGGAGAAAGACTTTCAGTTTTCCTGTGTTTAGTATGATAGTAGTTGTGGGTCTGTCATATACAGCTTTTACTGTGTTGTGATATGTTCCATGAATACCCAGTTTTTTTAGTAGGTTTTTTTTTTTCATCATGAAAGGATGTTGAATTTTATCAAATGCTTTTTTAGCATTAGTTGAAATGATCATGTGGTTTTTGTGCCTCATTCTTTTGATATTGATGTATTACACTGATTGATTTGTGTATGTTGAACCATCCTTGCATCCCTGGGTTAAATCCCACTTGGCCATGATAACTGATGTTTTTAATCTATTGTTGAATTTGGCTTGTTAGTATTTGGTTGAGGATTTTTGCATTAATGTTCATCAGGGAAGTTGGCCTGTAGTTTGATTTTTTATGTAACTTTGGTTTTAGTATCAGGTTAATACTGGCCTCACAGAATGAGTTAGGAAGTATTCCCTCCTCCTCTATTTTTTGGAGTACAATTGGTACTAGTTGTTCTTTAAATATTTGGTACAATTCAGCAGTGAAGCCATCAGGTCCTGAGCTTTTCTCGACTGGAGATTTTTCTTGTGTCATCTTTGATCTTGTTACTTTTTATTGGTTTGTGCAGGTTTTGGATTTCTTCATTGTTCAGCCTTGGTAGGTTGTATATGTCTAGGAATTTATTCATTTCTTTTAGATTTTCCTGCATATTGGCTTATAGTTGCTAATAGCAGCCTCTAATAATCTTTTGCATTTATACAGTGCCAGTTATGATGTATCCTTTTTCATCTCTAGTATTATTTGAGTATTCTTTTTTCTTAGTATGGCAAAAGCTTTGTCTATTTTGTTTATCTTTTCAAAAAACCAACTTTTGATTTCATTGATTTTTGTATTGTTTAAATTCCATTTATTTCTGCTCTGTTCTTTATTATTTATTTTATTCTACTGATTTTGGGTTGGGTTTGCTCTGGCTTTCCTAGTTAAGATGCACTACTTAAGCTGTTGATGTGAAGTTCTACTTTTTTGATACAGATGCTTATAGCTGTACACTTTCCTCTTAGCACAGCTTTCACTGTATCCCATAGGTTTGGTAGGCTGTGTTTACATTCCATTTGTCTCAAGAAATTTTTAAATTTCTTTCTTCATTTCTTTATTGACTCACTGGTCATTCAGGAGCACATTGTTTAATTTTCTTTTTCTTTTTTTTTTATAGTTTCCAAATTCCTCTCGTTATTGATTTCTAGTTTTATTTCACTGTGGTCAGAGACGATATTTGATATAATTTCTTTTATTTTTTAATTTTTAAAGACTTGTTTTGTGCCCTATCATAAGGCCTATTCTTAAGAATGATCCATAGGCTGAGGAGAAGAATGTGTATTCTGCAGCTATTGGATAAAATGTTCTGTAAATATCTATTAGGTCCATATGGTCTGTAATGTAGGTTAAGTCCAATGTTTCTTTGTCAATTTTCTGTCTGGATGATGTGTCCAATGCTGAAAGAGAGGTGTTGAAGTGTCCTGTTATTATTGTATTGGGGTCTATCTCTCTATAGCTCTAATATTTCTTTATGTCTCTGGGTGCTCCGGTGTGGGTGCACACATATTTACAGTTCATTATATAATGTTAAAGGGTTCAAGTCAACAAGAGGATGTAAACATACAAATATATTCTCTTTATTTTTATGTTTAGAACTATTTCTTCTCTTTTTTGTTGTTGTTTCCATCTGAATGAAATTTCCGTTCCTCGATGTTAAGTCTGTGTGTGTCTCTGTCGGTGAAGTGAAGTGTGTTTATTGCAAGCCACAGATCATTGGCTCTTGTTTTGTTTTTAAATCCATTCAGCCACTCTGTGATTGGTGAGTTTAGTCCATTGACATTAAATGGTATTATTGATCAGTAAGGACTTGCTCCTGCCATTTTATTATTTGTTTTCTGGTTGCTTCATGCTCTTCTCTTCCTTCTTGTCTTCCTTTCAGTCAAGGTGATCTTCTCTGTTGATATGTTTTAATTTCTTGCTTTTTATTTTTGTGTATCTGTTGGATGATTTTTGATTTGAGGTTACCATAAGACTTGCAAATAATATCTTATAATGCATTATTTTAAACTGGTAACAACTTAGCACTGATTGTGTAAACAAAATAACAAGCAAGCAGAGAGAAAATAAACAAGCAAAGAAACGAGCAAGGAGAAAACTAATAAAAGCTCTACCTTTTAACTTGCATCCCCTGCTTTTTAACTTTTCGTTGATTTATGTCTCATTATACTCTCTGTGTCTCAAACAGTTGTTGTAATCACTATTTTTTATTGGCTCAACTTTTAGTCTTTCTACTCGAGATCTAAGGAGTTTACATATCACAATTACAGGGTTATACTATTCCATGTTTTTCTATGTGCTTATTATTACCAGTGAGTTTTGTACCTTCCAGTGGTTTCTTGTTGCTCATTAATTTTGTTTTCTTTCAGATTGAAGAACTCTCTTTAGCATTTTTATGTAGGGAAGGTCTGGTGTTGATGAAACCCCTCAGCTTTTGTTTGTCTAGGAAGGTCTTCCTTTCTCCTTCATGTTGGAAGGGCATTGTCCCTGGGTACACTAGTCTGGGATAAAAGCTTTCTCCTTCACCACTTGAAATGTATCACGACAGTCTCTCCTAGACTGTAGGGTTTCTGCTGACAAGTCTGCTGCCAGCTGTACTAGAGCTTCATTGTCTGTTATTCGTTTATTTTTTCTTGCTGCTTGTAGGTCCTTTCTTTATCCTGGACCTTCAGGAGACTGATTATTACATGCCTTGAGGCAGTCTAATTCACCCTAAATCCGCTTGTTATTCTATAACATTCTTGTACCTGAATAGCAATATCTTTCCCTATGTTTGGGAAGTTCTCTGCTATCCCTTTGAGTAAACTTTCTCCCCCTATCTCTCTCTCTCCCTTCTCTTTAACGCCAGTCACTCTTACATTTGCCCTTTTGAAGTTATTTTCTAGATCATGTAGGTGTGCTTCATTCATTTTTTATTCATTTTTCTTTTGTCTCCTCCGACTGTGTATTTTCAAATAGCCTATCTTCAAGCTCACGAATTCTTTCTTCTGCTTGATCAATTCTGCTGTTGGGACTTTGATTCATTCTTCAGTATGTCGATCGCACTTTTCAACTCTAGATTTTTGCTTGCTTCTTTTTAAATATTTCACTCTTTTTGTTAAGTTTATCTAAGAGGATTCTGAATTCCTTCTCTGTTATCTTGAGTTTCATTGAGTTTCTTCAAAACAGCTATTTGACTTATCTGTCTGAAAGGTCATATATCCCTGTCTCTCTCTGATTGGTCCCTGGTGTCTTATTTCGTTTGTTTGGTGAAGTTATGTTTTGCTGATGGTCTTGATGCTTGCTGATATTCATCAGTGTCTGGTCATTGAAGAGTTAGGTATTTACCATCGTCTTCCCAGTCTGGGCTTGTTTGTATTTGTCCTTTTTAGGAAAGATTTTTCAGGTATTTGAAGGGACTTGGTGTTGTGATCTAAGTTTTTGATCATTGCAGCTGCATCTGCATTTGTGGGCACCCCAAGCTCAGCAATGGTGTGTCTCTTGTAGACTCATGGAGGTACCACCTAGGTGGTCTTAGATAAGATCCGTAAGAATTCTCTGGATTATGAGGCAGAGAAATTCTTGTTCTCTTCCTTTACTTTCTCTCCAACTCTCTCTCTCTGTCTCTTGTTCTCTCTGTCTCAAGCTGCCTGTTCCTGGGAGAAGCCTCACACCAGAACCCCTGAGGCCACCACCACTGGCACAGCTCTGTGTTAGACTTGGAACCAGCACAGCAATGGGTCTTGCTGGAGGCCTGCGGTAACCACTGTCTAGCTGCCACCTATGTTTGCTCAAAGGCCCGAGGGCTCTATAATCAGCAGATGATTAAGCAAGTCAGGGTTGTGTCCTTCCATTCAGGGTTGTGAGTTCCCCTAGTCCTGGGTGGGTCCAGAGATGCTGTCTGGGAGCCAGGACCTAGAGTTAGAAACCATAGAAATCTAACTGCTAGTCTCTTCCACTGCAGCCGAGCTGGCACCCAAGCAAGAAAACAAAGTTTTTCTCACTCTTCCCTCCCTTTCCACAACCAGAGCCATCTCTCTTCATGGCCACCACCACCCCAGGCCTGTGGCGAGTACCACCTGGCTACCACCAGTGTTCACTCAAGGCCAAGGACTCCTCAGTCAGTTTGTGGTGGTGAAGGCTACCAAGCCTGGGACTCTCTTTTCAGGGAAGTGGCTCTCCTCTGCTCCAGGGCAGGTCTAGAAATGTCATCCAGGAGCCAAGGCCTGGAATCGGGGATGCCAAAAGTCTGCTTGATCCTCAACCCCACTGTTGCTGAGGTGGTACCTAAGCTGCAAGACAAAATCACCTTTACTCTTCCCTCTCCTTTTCTCAAGCAGAATCAGTCCCTCATAAACCCCACACCTGGGAATGTGCCAAGTCTCATCTGAAGCCAGTGCGGCTCTGAGTCTCACCCAAGGCCCACAGTTTGAGTACGGCCTGGGTGCTGCTGCTGATTATGCAGCCCCCAAGGTCTCTTTGTTCAGCAGGTGATAAATCTTGCCAGGACTGCCTGCTTCCCTTTAAGGCAACGGGATTCCTTCTTGCCCAAGTTGTTCTAGAAATGTCTGCATACTCAGGTCTGGAATGGGAACCTCAGGACTCTGCCTAGTACCCTATACTACTGTGGTACAGTTGATATCCAACTTGCAAGACAAAGTCTTATTTAGTCTGCCCTCTTTTCTCTTAAGCAGAAGGAAGGAGTCTCTCCTGAAGCTGTTACCTGTGCTGTCTGGGGTCTGGAGAGGGGTGGTTCCGGCATTCCCTTGGCTCCCTTGATTGGTGTCTCACTATGTTACCTGTTTCTCAAGTCCACTGGCTCTGAGCCCAACATAGTACCTTGATTTGCCAGGAATTGCAGTTCTTGTGGCTTATGCTGTTTTTCAGGTTTATTTAGAACCGCAGATCACTTTAACTCACAGTGTCAAGGCTTGCTGGAACTCAGGTTTCAACTGCTAGGATGGCTGATTCTCCTCTGGCTAAGGCTGGTCTAGATGCTCCCTCCACGGGCACTGGCTGAGTTCTGCCCAGTGTTGCTTATTGCTGTGACAGGGCAGCACTGAGTGCCTCTTTCAGTGCCATGAAGTTCAAACCAGGTACTGTAATCTCTCACCTAAATTTAGGTTCTTATGATGGTGTTTTTATGCAGATATGCATTCAATTTGGTATTCCTGTGGAGAGGAAAACTGGTGGCAGCTTCTGTCCTATCATCTTGCTCTGCTTCCCTTCAATCATTTCTGACTGGCCAATCAACTGGGGGCTAAGAGAAGGAGAAATAGGTAAGTTCATAATTAGTATCCCAAAAGGTGAATAGACTTTGAAATAGAAAGAGGACTGCTTAAGTCAGTAATCAATAAGTTTCGGCTTTTCCTGTTTGTGTTAGTTTCCTGGATTGGCTGTAATGAAGTACAATATAATAAGCTGGGCAATTTAAAACAACAGAAATTTACTCTCACACAGTCCCAGCAGCTTGAAGTCCAAAATCAAGGTGTCAGCAGGGCCATGCTCCCTTAGAAGGCTCTCTGGGAAATTTTTCCTTGCTTCCTCTAGTTCCTGGAATTTGCTGGAATCCCTTGGCATTCCTTGACTTGAAGCAGTGTATCCCCAATCTCAGCCTCCATCTTCACACAGCCTCTGTCCCTGTGTGTGTCTCCAAATCTCTCTTTTTATAAGGATACTAATCAGCGGATTTAGGGCCCACCATGATCCAATAAGACCTCATCTTAACTTGATTACATCTGCAAAAGCCTGTTTCCAAACAAGGTCAAATTCACAGGTACTGGAGGTTAGGACTGCAATATGTCTTTTGTGGGGACACAATTCAACCAACAACCCTGATGGACATTAATGGTGTGCCATGAGGATTGGTGAAGGTCCAGGCAGCAAGGAGACACACTATAGAAAATTTAAGAGCAATAACAAAACCAACTGAAAATCAGTCTGTTGTTATCACCATGCTCCCAGAATTCTCAACAGTAGCAACAGTCAAATGCTCCCATCAAGGCCCTCCCAACCTGCCTGTACAGGGATGTTCGTGCTTGCACATCACGTGCATGGATTTTCTAGAGCTGCCATAACGAAGTACCACAGACTGGATGGCTTACACAATAGAAATCTATTTCCTCACAGTTCTGGAGACAAGAAATCCTAGATCGAAGTGTCAGCAACATTGGTTTCTCTCAGGGCCTCTCTCCTTGGCCTGTACACAGCCAGCTTCACCCCGTGGCTTCACGCCATCTTTCTTCTCTGTGGGTCTGTGTTCAAATTTCTTATAAAGACACCGATCCTGTTGTATTGGGGCCCACCCTGATGGCCTCACTTTAACTCACTCACCACTTTCAATTCCTTATCTCCAAAGAAAGTCACATGCTAAGATGCTGGGAGTTAAGAGAGTTCAAAAATGAATTTTGGGGGGGGTCACAGTTCAGCCCATAACATTCTTGAACCCATCTATAACATATTTTAGGTATGATGATAGTAGAAACAAAAATCCTGCCTTTTCCAGAAAATACATGCTCCTATTTACTAGCATTCTGTTATCATACTTACTACCGCAGCATTTCACAAATGGTAACGTGTTCCTAGGAAACACAATTTCATGGGATGTTAAAAACACTACTTGATAAAAGATACCCATGGTTCAATACGTTGGGGAAACAAACAAACGAAACAGCAGGTTTCTCAAATTCCGCTTACCTGTTAACACATTTTAGGAAGGTGCTCTGTAGAACTAAGTTGAAAGAAGCCAGTTTATGGCAAATTTTAAGACTATAAAAATTAGAGTGGTATTTTTAGGAGCACATATAATTGCTCCTTAAAAAACAAACAAAAATAATGCCATTAGTCATTGAAAAATTATAATATTCTTGTGTATGTATTTTACTACCACAGAGTAACAAAAAGATAGTAACTAAAAACTTGTAATGTTATTGTTTTAATTTCTTTTTTTTTTTTTTTTTTTTTTTTGAGACAGTTTCACTCTTGTTGCCCAGGCTGGAGTGCAATGGCACAATCTTGGTTCACTGCAAACTCCACCTCCTGGGTTCAAGCAATTCTCCCTCAGCCTCCCAAGTAGCTGGGATTACAGGCACACGCCACCACCCAGCTAATTTTGTATTTTTAGTAGAGATGGGGTTTCACCATGTTGGCTAGGCTGGTCTTGAACTCCTGACCTCAAGTGATCTGCCCACCTCGGCCTTCCAAAGTGCTGAGATTACAGGCGTGAGCCACTGCACCCAGTCTAATTTTTAATCTATTTTCATTTTTGTTTTTTCTCAACCTCACATCACTGACATGTAGCAGTATTATTAAGACTACCTTTTATGACTGGAGTCCAGAACACAAACAAACATGACTTGAGAATTGAAGAAGAGCTAATTGATGTTAACCCTGATGTCCATTAGTTGATAGCCATTTGCTAACAGACCTGGCATGAGATGGAAAGTAAAGACAGCATCTTCCTCAGAGGCCTTGCAGTGTTCTTAGATCCACTGTAGAAGAATGAAAATGACAGAAAAGTATAGAGAAGCAATTAAAATCAGCCAAAATCTGACTAGCTAAAGGAAATCACTGTGCATATCTCAAATCGCTTCCTTTCTTTTTACTATGCTCACTTACATTTGTTGCGTGGTTGTTATTATATTGCATATTAAGCTCTATGATCCGTGTCATGTACTAAAACCACATCATAATCGTTTTATCATGTCATTAAAAATTATTCATAAATGCCTTTTTGAACAGTTGCAAATGCTACATACCATTCATTCCACAAGATAACATTTATAACTGTTTCTGTATCAGCAGACTTTGGGTTGTCTAATTTTTAAAAATTTTAAGTAGCACTGTGAAGAGATACTATATAGTGATACACATGAATATGTATATAATATACACTGTGTTTCTGAACATCTTGTTATGACAGATTCCTAGAAATACACTATCTCAGTAAAAATATGAATATTTTCAAGTTCTTAGGTTAGTGCTATCGAGGTGTGAGAAAGTGCCCATTTTGCTTTATCTCTGCCAGTATTATGTATGGTACTCTAAAAAAACCCAACTCTAATAATTTTATTAGCAAAAATTAATCCCATTTTAAGTTTCATTTTCTGGATTACAAGTAGGTTTTTATATTCATTAGCTTTCCCTTTTTCTTTTCTTTCCTTTTTCCTTTTTTTTTTTTTTTTTTTTGTTTGTTTAGAGATGAAGTCTTCGCTCTATTGCCCAGGCTGGAGTGCAGTGGTACAATCTCGGCTTACTGCAACCTCCACCTCCCGGGTTTAAGAGATTCTCCTGCCTCAGCCTCCTGAGTAGCTGGGACTATAGGCGCGCGCCACCACACCCGGCTGATTTTTGTATTTTTAGTAGAGACAGGGTTTCACCATGTTGGTCAGGCTGGTCCTGAACTTCTGACCTCAGGTAATCCACCCACCTTGGCCTCCCAAAATGCTGATATTCCAGGCATGAGCCACTGCACCCGGCCAATTTAGGATAATTTTTTAAAACTGCACTGGCAAGAACAGGTAGCATTTATCAAGTGCTTACTGTTCTATAGGCATTATCTAAATGCTTGCCATGTACCAGTCCTTTTGTCCTCACACCTCTGTAAGTGCTGCTGTTACCATCCCCACTTTGCATATGAAGAAACTAAGGCACAAGCAGGCTAGATCACTTCCCCAAGGTCACATAGTTAAAGTCAGATGTCAGAGACTTTGTTCCTTGAGCTGTGTTCTATTGCCTCCTGTCCTTATTTGTGCCTTTTTTTCTCTGCTCGTCATCAATCTTTTTATAGGTTTATTAGGGAAAATAAAGAAGCAGGGAGTCTTTTAAAATAATTATTATAGTTTAAGTTCTAGGATACATGTACAGAACATGTAGGTTTGTTACACAGGTATACATGTGTTATAGTAGTTTGCTGCACCCATCGACCTGTCATCTATATTAGGTATTTCTCCCAGTGCTATGCCTCCCCAAGCCCCTTATCCCCCAACAGGCCCCAGTGTGTGATGTTCCCCTCCCTGTCCATATGTTCTCATTGTTCAGCTCCCCTTATGAGTAAGAATGTACTGTGTTAGTTTGCTGAGAATGGTGGTTTCCAGCTTCATCCATGTCCCTGCAAAGGACATAAACTCATCCTTTTTCATGGCTGCATAGTATTCCATGGTGTATTATGTGCACATTTTTTTTCTTTTTTTTTTTTTTTTTGAGACGGAGTTTCGCTTGTTACCCAGGCTAGAGTGCAATGGTGCAATCTCAGCTCACCACAACCTCCGTCTCCTGGGTTCAAGCAATTCTCCTGCCTCAGCCTCCTGAGTAGCTGGGACTACAGGTGCGTGCCACCATGCCCAGCTAATTTTTGTATTTTTAGTAGAGACAGGGTTTCACCATGTTGACCAGGATGGTCTCGATCTCTTGACCTTGTGATCCACCCGTCTCAGCTTCCCAAAGTGCTGGGATTATAGGTGTGAGCCACCACACCCGGCCGCCACATTTTCTTTATCCAGTCTATCATTGATAGGCATTTGGATTGCTTCCATGTCTTTGCTATTGTGAACAGTGCTGCAGTAAACATACGTGTGCATGTGTCGTTACAGTATAATGATTTATAATCCTTCGGGTATATACCCAGTAATGGGATTGCTGGGTCAAATGGTGTTTCTGGTTCTAGATCCTTGAAAAAGTGCCACACTGTCTTCCACAATGGTTGAACTAATTTATATTCCCACCAACAGTGTAAAAGCATTCCTATTTCGCCACATCCTCTCCAGCACTGTTGTTTCCTGACTTTTTAATTATCGCCATTCTAACTGTCATGAGATGGTATCTCAGTGTGGTTTTGATTGCATTTCTCTAATGACCGGTGATGATGAGCTTTTCTTCATGTTTTTTGATTGCATAAATGTCTTCTTTTGAGAAGTGTCTGTTCATATCCTTCACCCACTTTTTGATGGGTTTGTTTTTTCTTGTAAATTTGTTTAAGTTCTTTGTAGATTCTGGACATTAGCCCTTTGTCAGTTGGGTAGCTTGCAAAAATTTTCTCCCATTCTGTCAGTTACCTGTTCATGCTGATGATAGTTTCTTTGGCTGTGCAGAAGCCTTTAATCAGATACCTTTTGTCAATTTTGGCTTCTGTTACCATTGCTTTAGGTGTTTTAGTCATGAAGTCTTTGCCCATGCCTATGTCCCGAATGGTACTGCCTAGATTTTCTTTTAGGGTTTTTATGGTTTTGGGTCTCATGTTTAAGTCTTTAATCCATCCTGAATTAATTTTTGTATGAAGTGTAAGGAAGGAGTCCAGTTTCAGTTTTAAAAGCGGGGAGGTTTTGCAAACTCAAGGTAGGATTTTTGTCAAGCAGGAAACGTATTATGCAGCAGTGAAACGAGGTCAGTTCTATGTCCTCAGTTTAAGTTAGGGGAGCAAAGCTGAGAGTTCGTTGTTAGGAGGAATAGAACTGAGCCTGTCTCTAGGTCAAGAAAAACACTGTGGAAAAAATAAGAACATTAAGCAACTAATTCACAATTTTATATGGAACTATTTCAATAACCATCCTGTAAGTGACTTCCTTTGGTAGGTGTGCTCAGAAGGGCTCACTAATACTGACTGAGTGATATTGATAATACCAAACAGTCATGTCACTAATCGTGTAACCAACAACTTTTTCTTACCAGGCACTTTTTGAACCAGTAAAGAAGAGGATCTTTCCTAGGCTTTTTGTTTGTTTTTAAGCTTAGCAATGTGTTAAACCCATCCCTTCTATGTCCATCAGAGAGAATGCTCCCTGGGCTTTCTAGACCAAACTCAGGCGTGCTTTACTTGTGGAATGCGTTCAAAAGGAAGAGAACATGGTGAAAACGTCTTGAATATTATTCTGGTAACCATAGTGATACCAAAGCAAACCTGGATCCTTATCTCGTATCTTGTTTATTTTTCAGAAAGAATTTATTTACACATAGACCTTTAATTTTGAAAAAGACGCCCCTCTTTGTTATTTGATTGTGTAAGCGATGTTTCGCTGGCCTTGCTTCACAGCGAGTCTCTGTAATACTTCGGTATGTTGCCAGTGGCTGTCTCTGCATCCTCACAAACAAAATGTCATCTCCCATACTTGTCTGACTTGGGCAGTCAGGCTACGGGGTCCAAGAAAGGATAGAATACCTGGTAAGTGACGGCAATGTTTTTGGGTTTGGAACTCTCTAAGTGGCAAAGTCATTCAACATTCAGCTGCAGAATGAATGAGCACGTTCTCTGCTTTAAAAAAGAAAAGTTATAAAAAGAAGAAATAAGTTTTAAAAAGAAGTAATAAGGTTGGGCGTGGTGGTGCACCCCTGGAGTCCCAGTTACTCAGGAGGCTGAGATGGAAAGATCGCTTGAACCCAGGAGTTTGAGACTAGCCTAGGCAATACAGTGAGACTCCATCTCTCCAAAAAAAAAAAAAAAAAAAAAAGGAAAGAAAGAAAGAAAAGAAAAAGGAGGAAAAAAGAGATATTGGTGCCCCCTGCCCTAAAGGGCTTTGAGGAAACAGTTCTAGGCTCTCCACAGAATTTGGAAATGAATCCTGGGGGGGCTGGACTGTGAAAAACATCTGAGACATAAGCTGATGTGACACTTGGTGAATGCTCACGAGCCTGCAGGGTTCTTGAGGGCAGGAATTGCTTGTTTTGGTCACCTTGCATTTTCAGTGCCACAATCCCTGGCTTCGAGTGGACCCTCAAGAAATATCTGTTAGCTGCCAGATGCAACTTTCCACTGTATTGTCAACACTTTCTGAAAACAGGGCACTGCAGACTTCAGTAACTTCCCAGCAGCTACAAGGAATCTTGGGAATCTTTTCTCTAGGCAGAGCAGTCTGTTTAATACCCCATTTGTAACAGGGTGATTTAAGGTACTATGAAAGCCACCCTAAGAAAAAACATTTCCCTGATGGTGCCTGAAATTCGATGCATAGAGGTTTTTCTATCATCCTCACCAACTTCTATGAAAATGCCTAGAGAAGAGGTGTCCCTGTCAGGCCCTTGTGCCTTCATGAGAATAAGTTGATCGGGAAATATTTTCTCCACAAGAAAGACCACTAGTTGGAGGGGGCAGCTGCCCAGTTGGGGGGTTAGACTTGCCCTGCACCAATATTGTCAAGCAAGTGGGCTCAACAGTCCCTCTGGACTTTTCTACTTAAACTTCACCATTGGCTTAAATGTAGGAGTGACATCCCTTCTCTTCAGAAACTGGCCTCAGTCCTGGAGCCTATTTTTGGGATCAGTGACCGACCCCCACTTCCCACCACCTCCAGAGGCTCCAGAGATAATCTACCCCTGTCTAAACAGCCATCATTAAATGTGACTGTATTTTTTTTCTCTATAGGAATGATGTATTTTTTATTTAAAAAAAGAAAAAACCTCCCATGATTTTTTGTGTGACTTGCATTTGAGAGCAGCCAAAGGACCTCTGGGCAAGGCAATGCAGAGGCTGACATTTACTGAGAATCTGCCACACACCAGGCACCCGGCCAGATGGACACTTCCTGTTCCAAATGACTTTGTCAGGCAGATGCTATCATTTCCATGTTACTGAGAACAAAGCTGAGTCTCTGAGAGAGAAAAAGAGTAGCATTCACAGGGTCACAGAGGTGGGTTGAATTCCAGAGACCCTGTTCTCTTCTACAGCAAGGAAAATTACCCATACCCAGGACAGCAGGGAAATGGCCTAAATTCTTTGTATGCTCTCACTGCACTTTGCACAGGGCTTGGAGTCTTTGGTGGAAAATGCATGTAACGTAACTCGCTGAAATTAAGCTTAAACAAAAATGATACTTTATTGGGAGGAATCCTGGTCATCCCCTAAAACCTGAGGAAAATTGAATAAACAGGCCTCTGTACCAAGAGTCCTTGGGTTTTATATCTCTCTAATCCTACACCCACAACTGGACTAAATTACCTTCATCTCTGTCTCTTAGTTGGAGTTCTCAAGAGAGAGACCCTAATTGGTTCCTGGTCAGCCAATGGGCTTTCTCCTCCTGAGTCAGGTGTTCACCTTTAATCCAATTACCTATGACCAAGAGTCAAGTAAAAACAAACTTCTGGGGGCTAATTCTGAAGTCAGCCCAATGATGTCTACTGTACCAGCTGTAATTCAATACTTCATTGTCTGCTTTTTTCTTTGGTATTCACTAGTTGCAACCAAGCTCTTTAAGAATTTTGGACACATCATCTTTCATTTGATCATCTGGCAGGGGTTGATAGGCCACAGTGGTTCAGAAAAATATGTGAAATTTCTATATGCCAGGCATCCCTATGTTTAAAACCTTCAGAATAAATTAAGAAAGGAGAAATGAACTCTCTGCTCTCAAATGCTTGGTTTCAAGGGAACCGAGGAAATGGGAAAGCATCTGTGGACGGGGCTATTGTGCTTGCTGCTAGAAGACTACCAAGGCCAGTTACTAAATGGGTGGACAGTCCCAAACAGGTGCTTTTTTCCCCCACAGGAAATTGTTGTTTCTGTTTTGCAAGTTTGTTAAATTTCTTTTGTTTCTGGGGTAAATAACCTAGATACCTGAGATACTTTTTTCCCCTTCTGAGGGTCCTAATTTTGCATTTTACCTAACACCAATCTTCACCAAAAACTGATTTTTTTTTTTTTTTTTTTTTTTTAATTTTGAGACAGAGTCTCGCTCTGTCGCCAAGGCTGGAGTGCAGTGGTGCGATCTCGGCTCACTGCAGCCTCCACCTCCTGGGTTCAAGCGATTGTCCTCCCTCAGCCTCCTGAGTAGCTGGGATTACAGGCACGTACCACCACGTCCAACTAATTTGTTTAATTTTTGGTAGAGACGGGGTTTCATCATGTTGGTCAGGCTGGTCTCGAATTCATGACTTTGTGATCCACCTGCCTCGGCCTCCCTAAGTGCTGGCATTACAGGCGTTTGCTGATTTTTTTTTGAGACGGAGTTTCGCTCTTGTTACCCAGGCTGGAGTGCAATGGCGCGATCTCGGCTCACCGCAACTTTCGCCTCCTGGGTTCAGGCAATTCTCCTGCCTCAATTTCTTAAGGAGGTTTCTTCCAGGTTAGTTGTTGGTGCTGGTGGCTGCATGTACATGGATTAGTCTTATACTGCCACCATGAGGGGTATGCTGGAATTGCAAGTCTCTTTTACTTAAAATTGTTATCGAATTAAATGTTCAAAAATGAAAGGGAGCACGTTTGAAATACATATTTTTATGTTAATTTAGATATGTATAAAATGGAGCAATTCATATCCTAAAACTTATCCTCTGGAAGGCTTAAAGGGATAGTCTTGCCAAGTATGTCTGAGTTAAGTAGGCGAGGTTTTAAACCTGCCTCTGCCTCCCACTACAACTGTCCTTACGCTAGACATTAAAGTCTTCTAAGCCACAGGTGTAAAAACTGTCTAATAGTACCCATTTCACAGGGCTTTGTGTTGAAAAAATGGCATCACCTGTGTCAATCCCTAGCATTTAGTAAGCACTCAATAAATGACTACCATTGCTATCAGCTGAAATTGGCCATGGCTAAAAGTATGAGAAAGCCTTCTGCAGGGAGAGAGAGAAGGGTGAGGGTCAAGTGCACCAGTAACCCCACGAAGACAAACGCCCAGCATACAACTGGAGTGGATGCTCAATAAATATGTGAAGGGTTCAGGGGAAAGGGGTGAAGTCACCAGAGATGGTTCCAAGAGCCAAAACGAGGTTGGAAAACACTCTTTTATACTGACCATTTTAGAGTCAAAGAATAAAAATATAGAATGTTCATGTGGTAAGGATTCTAGATATGTACTGCAGCTTTTTTTTTTCTTCAAGTGGGGAAACCAAGTGATTGAATCACTCTTCAAGTTAAAACGTGAATCAGTAGTAGAGTGGGGCTAGAACTCAAGACTTCTTTTTTTCTTTTTTTTACTTCTTTCTTCTTCTTTTATTTTTTTTTTAGAACTCTATTGCCCAGGCTGGCATGTGGTGGCACATTCATAGCTCACTGTAACCTTGAACTCCTGGGTTCAAACAATCCTCCTGCCTCAGCCTCCTGAGTAGCTGGGACTACATGCACACACCACTATGTAATTTAAAAATTTTTTGGTAGAGACAGGAATATCACTATATTGCTCACACTGGTCTGAAACTCTTGGCTTCAAGCGGTCCTCCCACCTTGGCCTCCCAAAGTGCTGAGATTACAGGCATGAGCCACTGTGCCCGCCTTTCTCAAGACTTTTTGACAAATAATCCAATGCTCTGTATATAAAAACACCAAAATATCAGTCAAGATTGGCCAAATCAGGACTAAGATTTTTAAAAAAACAAAAAACAAACAAACGGGCAAGTTGGTTAAACTAATTATGTTTGTTTCCTTACTGGCAAAATGACAATCATAATATCCTACTGCAGGGGATCCTAGTAAAGATTGAGCTGACACATGGAAAGCACTCAGATTGTGCAATAAATGTCCAGTGGTATGATTATATGACTACAGAGTTCATCAGTTACAGTTACACTATCTCCTGAATGTGACCAATGAAACGTTGCCATTTCTAAAATCCAGTTTTATTTGTATGTGTTTGTGTGTGTGTATTTCGTTCTATACAATTTTATCACATTCGTAAGTTCACGTTTCCACTTCGCAGTCAAGATACCGAACAGTTCTATCTTTCATGAGGATCTCTGTCCTGGCCTTTTATGACCACACCAACCTCTCTCCTGTGTCCTCCCCACCCCATCCTGAACTCTAGCAACCAATTGGTATTGGGCTTTTTTTCTTGATCATAATTCACCGGAGACTCATCTAGCTTGTTGCTGGTATCACTAGTTTACCCCATTTTGTTGCTGAGTAGTCTTCGATGAGATAGATGTACCACTGTTTGCTCAGCCCTTCACTCCTTGAAACGACATCTGGGTTGGTTCCTGTGTTTGGCTAGTTGGAATAAAGCTGCTGTGAACATTTGTGTACAGGTTTTTATGTAATATAAGTTTTCATTTCTCTGGGATAAATGCCCAAGAGTACAGCTGCTGGGTCGAATTGTAATCACACATTTAGTTTGATAAGAAACTGGCTGTTTCCTAGAGTGGCTGTACCACTTTATATCCCCACCAGCAACATACAAGCGATCAAGTGCCCTGTGTCCTTGCTGGCATTTGGTATTATCACTAACTTTTTTTCATTTTAACTTGTTGAATAGGCAAGTAGTAATATTCACTGTGGCTTTAATTTGCGTTTCCCTGGCGGCTAGTGATGTTACGCATCTTTTCATGTGCTTATTTATTTGCTATCTGCCTCGCCTCTTTGGTGAAATATCTCTTTTGTGACTTTTGCTCATTTTATGATTAGATTGTTTGCTTTTCTCTGGGAGTTTTGAGAGTTCTTTACATATTTTAGATGTAAAGCCTTGACGTATTTTGTTTTTAAAGTAAAACATCAACACTGAATTGTGAGCAGCATAACATATGTAGTAGTAAAATATATGACAACAGGAGCACAGAGAATGGGAGGTGGTGGATGGATATGTACTTCCTTATGGCGTTTCATTTTTTTTTTTTAATTTTTTATTGGATTATAGGTTTTGGGGTACATGAGCAGAGCATGCAAGACAGTTGCGTAGGTATACACATGGCAGTGTGCTTTGCTTTTCTTCTCCCCTTCACCCATATTTGGCATTTCTCCCCAGGCTATCCCTCCCCACCTCCCCCTCCCACTGGCCCTCCCCTTTTCCCCCCAATAGACCCCAGTGTTTAGTACTCCCCTTTCTGTGTCCATGTGTTCTCATTTTTCATCACCGACCTATGAGTGAGAATATGCGGTGTTTCATTTTCTGTTCTTGTGTCAGTTTGCTGAGGATGATGTTCTCCAGATTCATCCATGTCCCTACAAACGACACAAACTCATCATTTCTGATTGCTGCAAAACTCATCATTTCTGATTGCTGCATAATATTCCATGGTGTATATGTGCCACATTTTTCCAATCCAGTCTATTATCAATGGGCATTTGGGTTGATTCCAGGTCTTTGCTATTGTAAACAGTGCTGCAATGAACATTCGTGTACATGTGTCCTTATAGTAGAACGATTTATAGTCTTTTGGATATATACCCAGTAATGGGATTGCTGGGTCAAATGGAATTTCTATTTCTAAGGCCTTGAGGAATCGCCACACTGTCTTCCACAATGGTTGAACTAATTTACACTCCCACCAACAGTGTAGAAGTGTTCCTTTTTCTCCACATCCTCTCCAGCATCTGTTGTCTCCAGATTTTTTAATGATCGCCATTCTAACTGGCGTGAGATGGTATCTCAATGTGGTTTTGATTTGCATCTCTCTGATGACCAGTGACGATGAGCATTTTTTCATATGATTGTTGGCCTCATATATGTCTTCTTTCATAAAGTATCTGTTCATATCCTTTGCCCACTTTTGAATGGGCTTGTTTTTTTCCTGTAAATCTGCTTGAGTTCTTTGTAAATTCTGGATATCAGCCCTTTGTCAGATGGGTAGACTGCGAAAATTTTTTCCCATTCTGTTGGTTGCCGATCCACTCTAGTGACTGTTTCTTTTGCCGTGCAGAAGCTGTGGAGTTTCATTAGGTCCCATTTGTCTACTTTGGCTTTTGTTGCCAATGCTTTTGGTGTTTTGTTCATGAAGTCCTTGCCTACTCCTATGTCCTGGATAGTTTTGCCTAGATTTACTTCTAGGGTTTTTATGGTGCCAGGTCTTATATTCCATGTTTAACAAATGGTGTTGGGAAAACTGGCTAGCCATGTGCAGAAAGCAGAAACTGGACCCCTTCCTGACACCTTACACTAAAATTAACTCCAGATGGATTAAAGACTTAAACATAAGATGGCGTTTCATTTTATCTGAACTGATTTAGCGTTAGTCTGTGCTTAATTTTAGTAAGTTAGAGATGCATAATCATTAAAAACACAGAAAGAGAATGCAGCCATCAAAAACGATGAGTTCGTGTCCTTTGTAGCAACATGGATGAAACTGGAGACCATCATTCTCAGCAAACTGGCACAAGAACAGAAAATCAAACACCACGTGTTCTCACTCATAGGCGGATGTTGAACAATGAGAACACATGGACACAGGGAGGGGAGCATCACACACTGGGGTCTGTTAAGGGGAATGGGGAGGGACAGTGGGGGGTGGGGAGTTGGGGAGAGAGAACATGGGGAGAAATGCCAGATATAAGTGAAGGGGAGGAAGGCAGCAAATCACCCTGCCATGTGTGTACCTATGCAACAATCTTGCATGTTCTTCACATGTACCCCAAAACCTAAAATGCAATAAAAAAACACAGAAAGAGAAACCATTTTTAAATACAAGATGTTATTAAGTCCATAGAGGAGACAAAGTGGAATACCAAAAGATGACAGGAAAGGTGCATTAAGGGAACACAGAACATCAGAAACAAATAGGAGACTAAGAGATGGTAGATTGAAACTCACCCGTATCGGTTCTTACAGTGAATGTTGATAAACTAAGCACTTCCATTCAAAAGGATTTAAAAAATAAGACCCAACTAGAAGCTGTTTAAAAGGAAACACTTTAACTCTTAAATCATAGATAGGTTGCAAGTAAAATGATGGAAACTATTTACTAGGTAAGCACTAATTGTAAGAGAGTTGATGTGGAATGTTAATATCAGACAAAGTAAAATTCCAAACAAAAGTATTCCCAGAGATTGAAAAAGAGGATACTTTATTATGATAGAAGAGCCACTTCATCAGGAAGACATACGATTCTTGGCCGGGCGTGGTGGCTCACTCCTGTAATCCCAGCACCTTGGGAGGCTGGGGTGGGAGGATCACCTGAAGTCAGGAGTTCGAGAACAGCCTGGCCAACATGGAGAAATCCTGTCTCTACTGAAAATACAAAAAAACTAGCCAGGCATGGTGGCAGATGACTGTAATCCCAGCTGCTGTTGTGACTGAGGCAGGAGAATTGCTTGAACCCAGTAGGCAGAGTTTGCAGTGAGCCAAGATTGCACCACTGGACTGAGTGACAGAGTGAGACTCTGTCTCAAAAACAAGAAGAAGAAGATACACAATTTCTAAGTGCGAAGATACCTAACAGAGCTTCATAGTATACGAGGCAAAAGCTGACAAAACTAAATAGGGAAACAGACAAATCCATAGTCATATTTTGGGCTTTTAACTTTCTGCCCTCAGTCGTTCAAAGAAAAGTAGACCAAGAGAAGCACTAAGGATACAGATGATGTGAAGGACGTTATCAGAAATTCAACTATTAAAGAGAACTACACACTATACATACCACATACATATTATTCTGAAATGTACATCAAATATTCATCAAGAAAGACCATCCACTGGGCTGTGAAAAAGTCAAACATGCAACGCATTGAAATAATACAGAATATTCTACAACCAAAAATGAAATTCTACTACACTTCAATAATAAAAAAGACATCTAGAAAATTTCCAAAAGTTTTGAAAATGAAGCCACATTCTACTAAATAACCCATGGCCAAAGAAGAAATCACAAGGGATAGCAGAAAACACATATGAAGAACAACAATGAATGTACAATATAACCAAAGGACCAATATGCACTAAAACAGTAATAAATGTGAAATCCACAGTTTTAACTGCTTGTGTCAGAGCACAAGCATATTTGTATCTTAAAATGAGAATGGAAAGATACATTTCCATGTGGAATTTCATTTTACAGCAACTGTGCTCCGAATGTCTCTGTGAATTGAGGAGTATTTGTAAATCAGACTAAATAAAAAGGCACCTACTGAAATGATCACTAGAGGGCACTATTATCTAACATCCAGAGGAAAAAGCATGTAGTGTGGATAACTTAAGAAATGTTAGCTCTAAAACAGACTCAAGATGGCATTGAGATTTTATTCCTCTATTTTATAGAAGGGACAATTGAGGTCCAAAGGGAAGAAATGGTTTAATTCATACAAACATTAGTTGTAGAGTCAGAACTAGAACCCAGTCTCCCCACTCGTTATAGAAACACATCATGATTCTGCATAAAATCAGACAGACCCAGACTTTCCTATACACTTATGGCAAATGAGAGGCTCTTTTCCACTGGGGTTGTCCAGCTACTGTAATGTATGCTTGGCATTGCTGGGTCTGCTGGATAGGGCTGGGCACTGGGGGAGTGTAGTCTATGCAGAAAGCCTGCCTGAGAGTGAAACTGTCACAGTGGAAGGTGTAAGCCAGGAATGGGGGGACCAGGACTTGAGAGCACTTGAGCCAATAACCTGTGCCTGAAGCTAGTGCCACCTCTTCGATGTTTCCACGATACAAGCTTGTAGATTTTATTTTTATCTAAAGCTGGTGGGTATGGGGTTTTTCTGTCACTTGCATGCAAAATTTCTGAATATGCCAAGCATCTCTACTTTGCAGTAGGACCAACAATATTCAAAACGCATGATTTTATTTTGGACAAAGCCGAAAAAGGTTCCAGGAAACTCACCAGGACTGTTCGAGTGGTGATAAAGACATATGAAGAGCTTCTCATGTTTTCTCCCCCTTAGAATTTTAGATTCTAAGTCATCAGTGTGATTGTTTTTCTTTGCTGACCTCATTGAATTCTTGGAAGGGTAAATTATTTCAAAGGAGACTATTAAGAAAATGTGTGTTATGTACTGGTAGAAGGTAGATGAAGGCTGTGTCATCTTCAGTACAATGGTGTCCTCACACTCTCCAGGGGCAGAACAGGGAGTGAACATGGCTTGCCTGAACAGTTTATGTCCTTCGCTTTTATGTATATCACCTTATTTCAACCACATAGCAAATTGGCAAAGAGTTCTCATGTCTATTTCACAGATGATACAGAGACAGGGAGGCTATGCCACTTGTGGAAAATCACCCAGCTAGTATGTATAAATATTAGGATTGGAACTCAGTTGTACACTTTTTCTTTTAGGCTAGAAATACTTGTATCCTGTCCCAACCTAGTGCTGATAAACTTCCCAGGAACTTCAGAACACAACAATTTTGACTGAGACATGGGTTTTTAAACTGCTTTCATTTGCCATGATGAAAGTGTAATGTAACACATTTCACCACACTAGTTGATATGGCTTGGCTGTGGCCCCACCCAAATCTCATCTTGAATTCTATCTCCCAAAATTCCCACATATTGTTGGAGGGAACTGGTGGGAGATAATCGAGTCATGGGGGAAGTTTCCCTCATACTGTTCTTATGGTAGTAATTAAGTCTCACGAGATCTGATGATTTTATAAGAGGCTTCCCCTTTGGCTTGATTCTCATTCTGTCTTTGCCTGCTGCCATGTAAGATGTGCCTTTTGCCTTCTGCCATGATTGTGAGGCCTCCCCGGCTGTGTGGAACTGTGAATCCATTAAACTGCTTTTTCTCTATAAATTATCCAGTCTCAGGTATGTCTTTATCAGCAGCATGAAAACAGACTCATATACTAGTTTTTGCTCAGAAAAATGTTTTCTTCCTTCCTCCTTTCTGAACCATTTTAACCCACATTTTGCTTCTGTTTGAAGCATAACCCAAAATGTGTAAAGTGCCCTCATCTTAAGTGTATAGCCCAGTGATTTTTAAATATCTTGATATCCATGAATCATCACCTAGATTATAAAACATGTCTAGCAACCTAGAAGTTTGTCTATTTGGTACTTGTTCATTCCCATCCAGAGGTAACAACTAGTGGGACTTCAGTAATTGTCACTTAACTTTGTTCTTGAGCTTATAAATGAAATTGTACAGTACACATTCTTTATCTGGCTTCTTTCAATGTCTGTGTTGTATGTAGCAGTTTTCTATCACTATTATATAGTCCATTGGTTCGTTTAGTTTTTCTTTTTAGACAGTCTTGTTCTGTCACCCAGGCTGGACAGCTCACTGCAACCTCCATTTCCTGGGCTCAAGTGATCCTCCCACCTCAGTTTTCTCAGTAGCTAGGACCACTGGTGGACACCACCACCACATCTAGCTAATTTTTTCTTTTGTAAAGATGGGGGTCTATGTTGCCCAGGCTGGTCTTGAATCCCTGGACTAAAGCCATCCTGTTGCCTTGGCCTCCCAAAGTGCCAATTATGTGAGCCACTGCACCCAGCTCATTATTCTCTTGTAATCTTCCATACTTATATTTGTAATGTTTCATTTCATAGACTATTGAGAGTGAAAAGGGGCTGTATGGATTATGTAGCCTATCTCAGCCTCTGCTTACCAGTAAAACACAATAGTGAGGAATGTATCTTTCTCAGCCAAGGTACGAGATACATTCTTTCCCAACCTTGGGAGGGTAGAGCCCTCATGAATGGATTAGTGCCCTTATATAGGAGAGATACCAGAGAAATGGTCTGTCCAACACATGGGGCTGCAGCAAGACAACCGTCTGCAAACCATGAAGAGAGCACTCACCAGGAACCCAATCTGCCTGTGCCCTGCTCTTGCACTTCCAGCCTCCCTAACAGTAACAAATGTCAGCTGTGTCAGTCAGTCTGTGGTAGTTATAGCAGCCTGAACTGAGACACCTTACATTTCTGTAAATATCACTTGGCCTGTACTTCCAGAAGTGTTTACAGGGAATGTTAAATATTTATACGAAAGCATAATGGAGTGAAGACAGGAGCTGATAGAACTCAGTGGCTTATCTCCAGGGAAAGCTGGGGAGGCTTAACCTAAATAAAAAGCTATTGGCAGGACCTCTGAAAACCACACAACTGAGCAGCCTATTTACAGTTCTGAAAAGGACCCTCTCATCTAGCCAAGCTCTGAAAGGCCCTGGCACCACAGGCCCCCTTCCCCCGGCCTCTTTCCCCCATGTCAAGCACTACAATGGCTTGAAGGACACTTACTTCCATGTTTTCTCTTCTTAAGACTTCAGGTCCCCAAGAAACCTTCCATCAACTCCTTAGAATATGGCCTAACCGACACCACATTCTGGATGTCCATGTCTCCTGGCTAATTTTTTTGTTTTGGATGGTAGTTTAGAAGGAGGCATCCAAGGCAATGGATTTTCCCTCCATTTCTGAACTGGAAGGCTCCCAGACAGCCTCAGAGATGAGCCAAGCAGCAGAGGCATCCTGAGACCGGGAGCAAACCTCTTATTCACGTATGGGACTAGGTGGGCAGAAAACTAGTCTTTCTGTTAGCAGCAGGTTAAATAACCATCAGCTGTATCTCAAGTTAGGACCTGAAGAGCTGGGCTTGGCCACAGGTGTTTCTACCAAGGAGAAATCACTTTTTGCTTGTTTTAAGATTACTAGTTCTGTTCCTAAAATCCCAAATTCTCAGCTGTGTTCAGATGGTAAAGCTCACAGTTGTGAGGCTTACCTTCTCTGTCCTGGAGAAAGACCGCTATCTGGTTTTTAATAAGAGAAAATCTAGACATATCACATAAACTTAAAAGCAAGTGTTGAGACTTCATATTGATTTGTCCATAACTTAGGTAAAGAAAGTGGTCTAAGTCCTTATTATTCATGGGGCCGGCAACTCCACAGTATCAGCATCGCCTGGGAGCTTGTTAGAAATGTGGGCCCAACATCAAGCCAGAATAACACCCCCAAGAGATTTGTATGTAGACTACAGTTTGGTAAGCACTGCCCTAGGAACATTCAGATAAAGAAACTAGAGCTCTGAGAAAAGTGGGTTGCTCAGATGAACTCTGCGTGTGGGGGTGAACAATGATCCAAAGACAAGAGTCAAACACAGCTCTCGGCAGGCCTTGCTGACTTACAAAGTATCTACTGCTTGGACTGCAGTGTGCACACAGCACCCAAGTCACTCAACATTCACTCACCATGTCCCCAAGTTCTTTCTCCCCACAGGGGTTGAGAGCTACCAGGGGAGATAAGGCATCTGTCTGTCTTCATCACTAAGCTTCTTTCTAGAAACAGCTGAGGTCGCAATGATGAAAAATAATTTCATGGTATCTGGGTTAATTACAAAAACCAAACGCTTCTACTATTTGTTTAATTGTGGAACTCACACACATACAATAGGTTTCTGAATGAATGCTAATTCCATTCTTTTATTTCCTCATACCACAGACATTTTAATTTATCTGCCTTTTTACAACCTGATTTACAAAAGCAAATTGCAAACAAAAACCAGCCATTCTTTAATCATCCAAAATGCATGTATAAAATATAGAACAAACCCTAGTGTTTCAACATAAACAGGGTTAGCTTAAGCAGCTTTATTGCAGTCTCTTAAAGGTAGCATATTACAGTTCAAATATTTATGCTTGTAAAGGTCTGCATAATCTACAATACATAGTTATTTCAGAAGCAGTTAGGACTTTAATTGAAAAAAAAACCAACAGAAGTTCAACGCAAAGCTGTAACAATTATCTAAAACTTATTTACAATTAAACATTTACGGTTCCGATTCAGAAAACTCAGTGCCTTTCATGATTTATGAGTTTTATAGAGAAAGTAAGCAGTATGTAGAATATTCCCCAGGTAAAATCTGGGGTGAATGGCTTTTAAAAGAAAGTCTATCAATATGCTTGCTAAAAACTAAAAAGTAACAAAACTGTATACAGCAGCAGTCAGAGTAATAGGCCACAAGAGAAGCATAATACCATTTTTGACAGAATTCTTTGTATGTACAGGAAGAAAAACAACCGACCCCCTGCCAACTTTGTTATTTAAAAAAAATTGTCCCCAATAATCACTAAATTGTGAATTCTGGGTGATAATCTCCTTTCTCCTTAGAGTTGTGTTTAAGCATAATGCCTAAACCAGCAAATTTAAACAAAAGAAAAGTTCCTTTGATAACAGCCATCAGAGTTCAATGGCTATTTATTCAGAGGGGAAAGCTTGGGGCAAGCTGACCAAGGGGTTAGCTATTCCAATTGCAAAAGACACATGTAGATAAGGTGCTAGAAACCCACGATTACCCTGGAAGCACTTCAGTGGATTCAAGTGTTTAATGTACACAACAAAGGAACTGACAGGAAATTATGGAAAGTGTTTTTAAAGTAAAGAGAGAAATTATGGCAAATCAGGTCCCCGGTAGTCTTTAAAAGAACAAAAATTTACAGTAAACATTTTAAACTCTGGAATGCAAGTATTGTACAATTACCAGTACATTACATTTACAAAATTGCTTAGTATTTGCTCCAGAGTAAGAATTTAAAAATGTACAAGCCGGTTCACAATGTTTAGATATGTTATTAAAATACATTGTTAATCAAAAATACTTTACTATGTACATATACACTGTATAAACTCTAGATTTACCTACCAAAGCAAACTTTAAGCAATTTCTGGCTCACTGGCCCAGAAAACAGTACAGTTCTATCATTTGGTCTTCATACCATACACAGAGGCTGAGAGGCACGGTACTGCAGCCAGTTCGTCGGTAAAACAGTGATGCATTTTTCTTTCTGTAGAACGTCTAGTTGGATGAGTCAGTTTTACTTCCACTGTATTTTACTTTCCTAAATGCTGATCCAAGTAACTCTGGGCATTCACATAATTCATTTGCAATTTGGTTACACTTCAAAATAAGGCTATAGTTCATTTCATCAGTTATGACACTGTCTTGCTTGTAGTCGGGATGGTTTCCGATAAACTCCCTCATCCATTTAGCAACTGTCATTAGTTCTCCTGTGGGAGTGAAAAAAAAATTAGAACCATATAACAGAAGTTTTTTTTTTTTTTAAGTAAGTTGATTTAGTGGTCAGCATAAACACAACTGAAGAGAAATCAGTATGTCCTTTCGGTGTAGCCACATGGCAGGGCATGGGAACATCTTTCATAGCACTTGAAGAACTCCTCCTGGGCAAGAATTTTAGGTTGCAGGCAGGCAATGAGAACACATACATCCAGTTTCTATGGTACCTGTTAGATGCCACCCATATGCCGACACTGCCAGCTCTTAAGGGACAGGAGCCAGCACATGTACAAGAGCATGTGTCCTCCCATTTGGCCAGAGGGTTAGGACTACAAATGCCGGTGTCATGAGACTGCCTCAGAGGACTGTAGGGTCCCTCGAGCGATCTTTGATCAAAGAGGTGGAGAGAATAAAGAACAGTAAGTAGAGTGAATGAAGAGGGAAATTGGCAGTACAGCATTTGAGGGGTGAGGTGCGGTTCTACGGCTATCCTTTGTGACTTCAGAAAGTTTACAGAAGCCTCAAGTTAAATACAGATGCCATTACCATTATTATTGTCACTCTGTTAACTGCTGATGGCTCCCTTGTGCCAAGTACTGTGTTAGGCACTCAGTGTAACCTCCTCAAACCTACCAAAGAAAGGGGATTCTCAGGAGCCCCATGGTATGTACGAAGGCAGGCTGAAGAACTGTTCAGCTTATTTAACTTACAGAGTTCCTTAGCCCCATGAAAGAGCCCATGATGATGTAAAATCAATACAGCTGGATGTAAATGACAAGTAGGCAATCCACAGGCCATTTCATCATCTAAGATGCCAGTGATTTCAAGATGCACCCCAATTTTATGAGCTGATAAGAAAAAAAGCACTGCTAATCTAAGTTATGAGTGTCAAAGAGTATAAGGTGAATACAACTGCAGAGATGCGAAAATGTGAAACAAAGTGCACGAATTGAATACGGCATTCTTTTAAGACTACATTGAGAAACTGAACATTCTAAGATAGTACCGTCCTGTCTACATTATGAGATTAAAAAATATAAAAGACTATCATACCAGATGCTCTCTTCTTAATTAGCTTCAGGTAGTTCAGAATACTACATCTGGTGTCCACATCTACTTCCATGTTTTCAAGGTAGCAGTTCAGAATTGGGATCAGTCCAGGAAACACACCTTCCTACAAGAAGCAGGACAGGTCATGAACTCTCTGCCGGGGGATGTGCACAGTGAGGCATGCTGTACAGGGCCACTCTCCTACCTTCCCATTGATGATGGTGTCTATGCTCATGAGGGTGTACTCCTCTGCAGCGAGCTCCATGCTGTTCTGGGCCTTGCCACAACCATCTACCACTGCGTTGCCACCTGCCGGAGAAGGGGAAAAGGGGAGCTTTGGCAGCTTGTTGCAGCATAAGGTGACCTCAGAAATCTAAGATAAGGTAATACCTTTGCAAATGTCTTTCCTGAAATAAAACATTCCCTGCAAGACAGCGTCTCGTTTCTGTGCTACCTTCATGTTCTCATCAACCTAAGGGAGGAAAAAGAATCATGATCAAGTCAAACACAGAAGCTGCAGCACCTTCCTCACTTGTGCGATGAGGACTCACTCTCTAAAGGATTCTACTTTATGCTCAAATGTTTCCCAGTTGGAGGAACAGGTCTTTTTATTTACATGTGGCCTGTGTCACTCAATCATGGATTGGCATGTGATTTTTTTAACCCATCAAGGAATTTTAAGAGAAACTTAACAAATCTAAAACTTGTATTCATGTGAAATGTCTGCATTTCAAAGCACCTTTGTGACTGAGCCTTGCAATAAATAAACAGTACTGGGAGGGCAGGTGGCTGGTTCCCGTTACATAGCAGTGTCTCACCAGGAGTCCCAGGATAAAGAAGGCAGGACTAAACCCAGTTATTTTTATTATTATTTTTTTTTGAGATGGAGTCTTGCTCTGTCGCCCAGGCTGGAGTGTGTTGTACAATCTTGGCTCACTGCAACCCCCGCCTCCCAGGTTCAAGTGATTCTTCGTGCCTCAGCCTCCCAAGTAGCTGGGATTACAGGCACACGCCACCATGCAGGCTAATTTTTTTGTAGTTTTAGTAGAGATGGGGTTTCACCATGTTGGCCAGGCTGGTCTCAAACTCCTGACCTCAAGTGATCCACCTGCCTTGGCCTCCCAAAGTGCTGGGATTACAGGCGTGAGGCATCACACCAGGCCTAGAACCCAGTTCTTCTAAGTTCAGTGCTCTTCCCCTGCTGCCTCGCCATTGGGGTTTTGCCTCCCCACTTTAGTGAGGAAAGGCAAAGACCATTCATAGGCTGTCATATCTGGAATAAGGTTACAGCCCTCCAGGGGCAGATCACAACTTTTTGCCCACCTGGTGGCTCTGGCCATGTCGACTCACTCATGAGACCGAAAACTGTTTTATTTATGAATTCTCTGTATCTCCAATGACTTTTTAAGACCCTCAAAGCAGAATTACAACTTTTTAGTAGTAATCTCTTATTTTCTATAATGCAATCTTATGTGGGACCAGTTAGAAGGTCAGGCTGGCATGGGACAGACAGTATACAAGTCCTCTTGATTACCAAGCCTCCCCTATTCAGTAAGCGGGAAATGCTATTGTTGTGGTTTCATTTTTTAAGAGACACACAGGACCGTCTGAAGAATCTAGATACTCTAGGAGCATACTCAAATCAAGTCTAAAATTCCACCATGGCTGTGAACATCCGCTTTCATTTCTAACACCTGTTTCTTTTTCCCTTAGTCTTGAAAAAAGTTCCTAATGACCACTGGTTTTAATGTCTGCTTTTATGACTTCCTCTCAAAGTATATTTTACTTTGTTCTTTAGATTCTCAACTTTTTGTTAAGACATTTAAAGCTATATTTTTTCCTTAGAAACTAGCTCTGCTAGCATCCCACTGCCTTTCACTTTCCTACACAATCTGTAATTCTAGTTTTGGTTAATCTAAAACCTACTAGGAAAGACGTTTTAAATTTCCAATGTTAAATTTCTCCATAACATCTCTTTAGTTGAATTTTAGTGGGAACGTATGCTGTATTGTGTCTGCTTTTGAGAAGTGAAGATTTTCTTTAATACTTGTAAATCTTACTCAGGGCATTTGAAAAAAGATGTGGTATGAGACACGTAATACAGGCTATACCACCAAGCTTGTTAACATTTAATAAGCCATTTAATTCCCCCATGGCCTTTCCCATCCTTTAATGGCCTGTCAGTTACTGAGTAACATGCAAGGTACTTCCTAAGTGGTTTACCTCCATTAATCCCACATGGGCTTACAATGGCCTACTTATCCCCCTCTGGGATACAGGTGGGAAACTGAGGCACTGAGAATAAGTAACTTGCCCAAGTTAAAAGCCTAGTAAACAGTGCCAGGGATTTATGCCTTTGGTTAACACATCGAAGCCACGTATTATTACCCATCACACTAAATTTTCATGTTACATTTTATGGTACAAAAAGGACCACAGT
Organism: Callithrix jacchus; assembly: GCF_049354715.1. NCBI lineage: Eukaryota > Metazoa > Chordata > Mammalia > Primates > Cebidae > Callithrix > Callithrix jacchus. Next base: position 61,735,546 of record NC_133505.1, read on the forward strand.
TTTCACCTCATCTTGGAAGAATATATAAATCTGCTTTATCCCATTTATTACTTTCTACCTCACGTTTTGCTGATACTGCTTTGCCATTCCTGCTATCCTTCCAAAAGGTCACCAGGCAGCTCCTGTCGGCATCTGTCCTTGTTCTAGGTGTATCTTATCAAACTTACACTGTGTTGTTGCTATTTTATATTATCTGTTTTAGCTGTTCAATAGGATAGAGTTTAGTCTATTCAAATTTTTTTCATTTTATTTTCACCATTTTATGTCCGGTGAGCTATTGTTTCTTCATTCCCCTGACCCCACGCCCAATTCTGTGGCACTGAAATGTATTCACTGTTCATTTTACCACACTTTTAGCCAGCAAGTTTAGAAGTAATAAATCCTGTTTCTATACTATTCACGGTTTTCCTTAAAGAGGTAGTTTTGAAATTATAACTCTGTCAAGCGCTAATGAGTATCTACCACTCATCTCCTGCCTTATCCCCTTACTAGGTACGATGGTCTGAATCTCTGTGTTCCCTCAAATTCACAATGAAACCTAAAGCCTGTTGTAACAGTATTAGAAGGCAGGGCCTGTGGGAGGCGATTACATCAGGAAGGCTCTATCCTCATAAATGGGATTAGTGCTCTCACAACAGAGACCCCTGAAGAGCCCGTTCTACCACGTACGAACCAGAGGGCAAGCTCTCGCCAGACACCGAAACTGCCGGTGACTTGATAGGGACTTCCCACCTCCAGAACTGTGAGCAATACATTCCTGTTGTTTCTAAGCCACCCAGTGTATGGTATTTTTGTTACCGCAGCCCAAACGAAGTGAGACACTAGACAAGCCTTCTAGCCCTAACTTCCAGCCCTAACTTGATCCATGCAGTTTTGTTAGAATCATCTGAAATTTAAAGAATAATTTGGCTGGGTACACAGAATGATCGTTCTGGGGTTAATTCTGTACCTCTTGAGATCCTGAAAACTGCTTTCCATCTAGCATTTAATGTTCCAAATGAGAAGTAATATCAGTTGATTTTTTTCCCCCTTGGCAGGTCTCTTAATTTTTTCTCCTGTCCAGTCAGTTAATTTTCCCTTTGAGATTCATAAATGCCTACGCTTGAGTTCTTTAAATATTTGTCTCATCCTTAACAGAGACTTATTAAGGAAAAATTCTATTATTTCTTTGATTACTGTATTTTATATCTCTCCTATATAAACTATTCTCCCCTTCTAAATTATTACACAAACATGGAATTTTCCAGAGCTTTCCATGCTTCAGGTTTTCCATAATATCCATTTCTTCACCATCCTGCTGGGATTAATTTTAATTTGGTTTTCTAAATCACTGCCTTGGATATTCAGTAACATCTGCTCTACTGGTGAATATACTCACCATTAAATAAGCACCACATATAATGCTTATTTTATAAATGTGACTGAACTTCTGTAGAATTTGTCTGAGGCCACTAATTAGAATTCCTTTAAGAATTCTTTCCAAAGCTGAGCATAGTGGTTTGTGCCTGTAATTCCAGCTACCTGGAAGGCTGAGGCAGCAAAAGAACGATCATTTAAGCCCAGGAGTTCAAGACCAGGCTGAACAACATAGTGAGACCCTGTCTCTAAAACAGGTTTAAAATTAAAAAAATAAAAATAAATAAAAATTAAAAAAAAATTTTTTTAAATAGTAATTATTCCAGTTTCTTTTCTCTTTTTCAAGAGATGGGATGTGGCAATGTTGCCGAAGCTGCACTAGAATTCCTGGATTCAAGCAACCCTCCTCCCTCAGTCTCCCAGGTAGCGGAGATTATAGGCATGCACTGGACCCAGTTTACTTCCTTGAAGTAACTAAATTTCACTGAACAGAATATACCCCTGCAGGAACAGCTGGTCCCTTCTCTTTAAGGTGTTAATTATTCTCAATTTTCTGTTGCCTTCCAGGCATCTATTCTTACTTAGAAGCAAAGGCTTAAGACTGGTAGCTTACATGGAATCTCTCTTAGATGGATTTGGTCTCCCCAATAGGTAGGCATGAGGAAAGGTGGGCCCACAGAATTCTGTGGGTGACCTTTGGTCTGGGTGTGAGGAGCAGGCATGGATGGGCTGACATCCAAGCTTCCTTCGGGGCTGTGGGGATGGGCACAGGCTGGCAAACCCCTCGTGGAGGAGGGAGATACCCCAGGGGCAGATGCTGTGCTAAGCAGTTTCAGTCCTGCTTCCACGTTTGCTGTGATACGGCTGCCCTACTTCTCCATTCTCTGGCCCTAAAACCCTCAGTCAGGAACCCCTGTGGCAGGGCCCTCTCTGTTTAGCAGTTTTTCCCAGCCACTCTCTGCGAAAAGAACCCCGGCTCAGAAACCAAAGGCGTTCACCTCCTCAGCTACTGCCCCATAGCCCATAGCTCTGCTCCCTCATCACCTAGAGTTGTTCTGCTGGCAACTGTCTCCAAGAAAGTTCGTTTTTTATCTTTTTGGGGCTGATTAACTTCTATTTATTTTTCTTACAGTCCAATCCCATCCATATTCTTTAGAAACATCTCAAGTTCAGTTCTACTAGGAGACTTTTCCCAGCATTCCAGCAGTTACGCTTTCCCTCCCCATCCTAATTTTAACATTATAATCAACCTGGGATTTTTGCGGTGGTTGAAATCAATGTGTGGGACTACTTCCAGCCACCAATCACCTAGAATGGAAAGCATCTAGAAATTAAGCTTAGGTTTAAGAGAAAAGAATAGGGCTGGTGGAAACATTTTATTGCAAAGGGTAAACAATTCTAAGTGAAATCAGATTGGAAATAAATAGCATATATAAGTAAATAAATATATCTACAGACAGATCTGTACCCATCATCATGAAGAAACGCATCCTTACCTTTGACAGTGGAATGAGAAAATCCAATTTGTAGGAAAGGATCACTCTGGTGAGCAGTACCACAAACACAACATAGGCAGAGTTCTCGAAGTCTGTTAATTGCACCTAGACAAGCAGAAGCCCAGATAAGTTATAAACCAACTACACAAACGTGCTCTTCCCTGACCCAGGCCCCTCCTCAGAACCTGTCATTTGCAAACCATCTCCTAATTCCCCATCTGTGTCTGGAAGCCTTTTGCCCACATCTATTCTCAGAAATCAACCCTCCTTAACTTGGACTGCACATACTTAATTTGTATTTTATATTTAAGAGCCTTCCGATAGCAGCATCAGATGGGTAATAAACAGCTGGGGAAAGAGTATTTTGAGTCAGTTCTTGCTGATGCATGTGTCTTACCTCCATGGGTCGAAACTCTACTCTCCATCCAATGTCTGAGTTTGGAGGAGGGGGCTTAAATCTCATTGTCTGCCAATTTGTGGACTGAATATTCTATGATACAAAAGCAGAGAAGAAAACCAACTTTTCACACATCCAGAAAAATATTATGATGTGGTATTTAATTAGGGAAGAAGACTGCTCACTGTCCATACCAAATTTCTCCAATTTACAAAGACAATTTAAGATTTTCTTGGAGTGTGCTCATTTAGGAAAACATAACAGCAAGCGTTTAACAAAAGATAGAGGCCCTAACCCTGCAAGCTTAATCCCACCCAGCTCCTGCTCCCTACCTCCCACCTATGGGTCAGCATCTGAAGAGCCATGGGGCCCCCACCTTCATCCCTGAGACTTCTAGGAGCCAGCCTGCTGTTCAGGTGACACTGGACACTTTCATCTGAGAACCTGTCACATGACAGTTGTTTCCTTTCTTCCTCCTCCCTTGGGAATGCTGCTGCTTCAATGACCCCAGAACCTAAGAAGGGTAGCTGTTTCTCAAGATGTTGGGAGAGAATTCTTTCTTGGCCCTGACATCTTGGGACCCAATGGCAATACTGGAAGGATTTATATCTCCTTTTGTGAGTTTGGTGAGGGAAAAAGGGGGATACAGATGGTATTACAAAAGGTATACATGTATGTCAATGTCTACATATATGACACAGAAATAAATCTATGAGAAGTCTATCAACAAGGAAAAAAAAGTTACGTGATATGTCTGAAGCACTGAAATAACTAACTGATCAGGTTATTTTTTGCAGTGTGTGTTTGAGTTTTCACCACTAGGCAAATAGGAAAATACTGAACAAACAAAAAAAATTAGAATCAGTGAGATAACCAGTAAGAATCATAAGAGTATTTGAAACCAATTTTTCATTTTCTAAGTTCTTTACTGCACTGGGTAAATGAAAGTCTTAAGAAATTTCTTTGTATTCTTCACAGGTACAGAAAACTGCCTCCCCATCTTGGTTTGTGAAGTGAAATGCATTTAAAACAGGATTCCAGTCTCTCAGAAGTCAAAAAAATAAATAAAAATAAAACCGAGGAGATACCTCAAAATGGTCAGACTCATTAGCATCATCCAGGTGTATTTTCTCTTCAAACAGGGTCAGTGGGTCTCTAATAAAGAGATGAGCAACATGCTGGGCCAGGAGATGATCAATGCCTGCAAAGAGAGATCATATGGGAACTCACTGCAAAGCGGGAGATACCACCTCCTCTTAGTCCAGAAAGACGACAGGATAGCTCAGGAAGTTTGAAGAACGGGTGCCTAGAAGCTTAGGAAATAGCTGGTTTGATCAGTATCCTCACCTCACCCAGTATTTTATACTTACAGACACTGGGGGAGTGTCAGCATTTTATTCACTACTTACACAATGCCTGCTGGGGCACTGGTGTGGACCTAGCCAAAGACCTCCAAAGTAAGTTCCTTTTGCTAAAAGTCAGGAAGATCTCACAAGTATTTGGAACTTGAAACTTTAGGAACAAGCAGCCTCATAAGAAAAGTTAAGGACTTCACACTAAAAATAGAAACCAGACGAGGAGTCAGCAGAAAAGTGTAAAAGAGCTTAGAAGAACTAAAGGCATACAATGAAACCTGAAAGATGGAGTGGAAACCCACCTTCCTGCAACAGCTGTTCGTAGATCTCTTTATCTATCGTTAAGTCGATGTCATTGTATTTCTCACCACACTTAGATAAATAGCTGTCTATTGAGTCATATCGGGATTTACTGATCCTATAGTTATTGTTCTTCAATGGCTAAAGATTAAAAAATAGATATATAAATATGCCATATAAAAGGAGTTGAAAACAAGCTAGTTATCTATATTTTTATGTATGATAATTACATAAAAACCTCAACATAAGATACAGAAAAAAAAGTTAGTGAGCCCTAAAAAGTATTACTAAGGAAAATTATATTTTTAAAAATCTGAGGGCAATTAAATACCCTTATTTTCTGGTATGATTTAAATATACTTTTTTCTTTTTAAAGCAGATGATTTTCATTCTTACTCAGGTAGGGAAAACAAATGCTAAGGTTAAAAGTAAATACATAAATAAAGTAAAATAAATCTATCAAAATAATTTATCCTTTAAAGTTTATTTCTACTTAGAAAGCATGTTCAACAATTTATGAGCAATTACATGAAGACCAGGGCAGTAGCAGTATAGCCCTGGTTGAGAGTATAAAAACCACTTATGAGGGTTCCTTTAAAAATACACATGTTCGGGTCCTATCCTAGAGTTTCTTATTTAGAAAGTCTAGGATAGGGCCTGGGTGTGTATTTTTAAAGATTTCCATGGTTGGTTCAGATGCACATCCATTGTTGGAGAGAAGCAAGGGTTACTTTACAGTTCAACATGCAAACAAGAGGTGCCATCTCACCTTTATTAATCAACACCTGAACTTTTACATGGAAAAAGAATCTCTGACAACAAATTATGCTTTCCAAAGCAGAAAGCACCATATACAAAGCACTTCAGTGGCAGGTAAAAACAGCCATCAGCACTTCCAAAATATAGAAAATGGCACTACTAATTTTAAATGAAGCCAAAACAATTACAGACACCAACATATGATAAAAATTAACTCCCCACCCAGACCAAAGCTTTTTTCCCCACTTCAGATAAAAATTTCAGAGAGACATCAAAATTGTAAGTAGTTACAATAGCTCCGTTTTACCTGCTTGACTTAAAAGGGCTATTAAGGAAAAATAATTCCCACCTCCAGTCCTCTCTCCTCCCGAGTTCTATCATCTACAGATGCCGAAATCACTCCCCAGCGACAATCAATGTCTGACACATAGCCTCGGTAAAAGGGAGACGCAGCACTCAAAGCCATCTAAAACAAACGAAAGTCAGCTTCTGCAAATTCAAAGTGTCACATGCCAAAAAAAACTCCATGTAGTTATATTTCTGGTCAAAAAGAATCAGTTTATGCAACCCATACAGAGCTCCACCACAGGTACCTGTGCCTGTCTTCTAGTGAAATATACCAGAAGAACCCAAATCCTTGGGTGTGATTCACTAAAACCATCCTCTCTCTAACGTGAGGACATACAGTAAGGGAGAGGGAAAACGGCCACACTCAAACTTGACACTTACCAAATCAATGTTGTACTAGCAGGAGTAAACTTCTACAGTGTAGACTCTCAGTTCATTATACCTAAATCTGCATACCATTTATATTAGTTCATCTCTGACTGAGGTCTTAACTGGACTTAAATAGCACCCTGTCAGTAAATTCCGCACATGCTATCTTATTTCATACAAACTAGTATTTAAAATAAGAGGTAATTTCTACTTACAACAATTGGACAGATAGTGGCCAACTGATCATAGAGGTATCTGGCCTCAGATATGCTGCAGGCTTGGAATGTCACCTGTTCAAGAATGACAAAGTTATTAACACCAAGGAAAAATCATTAGCATGCTCCCCAAGCAGTGAAGTCAGAGAAGGAAGGTGGCTGGGGAGAGAGGGGCAATGTAACAGCCCTTCATTAATGGCAACATTTAATGCAAGCGTTTGTTTAAAAGATGTCTTAGGTGAATTTAACTAGAAAATGGTGTTTAATTATGTTCCACTGCCTAATTATAACACCTAACATAAATAACTAAGGTTCTAAGTGAAATAAGATTAAGTAGTCAAAAAAAAAAAAGGAAGACACAGACATATGATGACCTTTAGCAAAGCATTTTCTCTTCTATGGGCTTGTTGCCTTACTCACCCTTTAGTTAGTGAGGGATAGCAAAAGGAATTTGGACAGGTTAACTAGTGTTTTCAAACTTCACTGGTGGCAGTATGGTGAAGAGCTTGGAAGTGGGCAAGGCTAGAAAGACAGGGAAGCAGTTAAAATACTGCACCTGTCAAGGAAAAGCCTAAGGAAGGATCTGGGGAGAGGGATACGAAAGTCAAAGCGGCAAGCCCTGGTGACCAAGGGAGACTACGAGTAGAGGACAGCTGAGATTTTGGCCTGGGTTTTCAGAGGTTAGAGAGAAAGAAGTGCCATGATGTGACGGACTTATGAGACCAAGAGAACAGACAGAAAAAGGGGCCCTCTAAGTGTCTAGGTCTCCAGGGGTGATGCCCAGAAGAAAAATCCGAGTTGGAGAAATATCTGGGGGATAGGCTCAGATAATGTCCTCAAGATGGGGAGACCACCCAGGAAAGCTACATAAGGAGGAAGGTAGGTAGGACACTTAAAGAGTCAGGCAAAGAAAAAGACCATATAATTTGGTTAGCATGAATTCTGTTACCCAACAGAAACCAAAAAAAAAAAAAAAAAAAAGACCTGCTTTTTTCCAAGAGGATAGAAGGGGCAAGAAACACAAATTGTGTTTGTGTTAGCACATTTGTAGTAACTGCAAGTTGGGCAGAGTTTTAATCTCCTGTGTTATTGTTATTCAATAATGACAGCTTGAATTTAGTGTTGGCACATGAAATGAATTAAGTGTTTAAGACTTGAAATAAAGGCAGCTGACTGAGTATTTTACTGTTAAAATAGCAACCTGTTAGTTCCAGTGGTTTTAGCTGAATCTCAACTTTGCTTTCAACAGCGGACAACATCTTACAGGAGACTTGAGTTTGCCTGCCCAATTATAATTGCATTTCACGTCAATGTGGAGACTAACTATATTAACTAGTCATTACTAGTTTAATAATTAATTCAACACAGAGGAAAGCTGTGTCACAGGCATGAAAGAATAAGAGTTTCAAAGGTTCAAACAAAGATTGAGAAGGGCTGGCAGTTAGGTCACTGAAAACCAGACCAAGGGTGGTTTCTGCAAAAGAGGTAGGAACTTGGAAATCTGTTTGAGTGTGGTAAGCAGTGAGGAAATGAGAGCTGGTAAGCAAAGTCTATGCACTTATTTGCTAAAGTGGAAGCTCCAGAAGGGTGGGGATCTTTCTTACCATTCTCTATCCCAAGTGTGCAGGACAGTGTCTGACACCTGGTTAGTGCTTAACAAATGAAAATCTTGAAAAAAAAAAGGGGGGGTGCTACCTGAAAGATAGCCCCCCCAAAAAAGTGTGGCCCCAAAGGCCAAACTGACAAGGCATTGAGATTTAAAAACAAAAACACTAAATTTTTCCCAAGTATTTTGACTAGAGAATTATTTTAAACATGCATCCCATACTTTTTTTAGGTCTTTTTGTGTTACTCTTAGGTATTTTAGTGTGCATGCATTATTTTTATTTTTAAAACAATACTATGAGAAGCAGGTTTTCTTTCCAGTTTTGCAACTGGCTTCTCTTAGATGGCCTAGTACACAATACATAATTCATAGTGAATTCTGGGAAATCCAATCACAGAGAAGTACATGACAGTAAAGCGACTTAGTTATTTTAAATACATTTAGTAATTAGCTTCCTTACTCTAGAGCTGATATGCAATCATCAAATTAAATAGGACATCGCTGTGGATAATGGCTTTAATGGAAGGAAAAAAAGTTCTTACACCTTAAAAAGCCATGACTACACGAGTAGTTTTGGCTTCCAGTGTCCTTTTAAAGCATCATATAAAGAAGACACACAATGTTGCCAGGAAACTGATGGGGACAGGGGAAGGAACTAAGGAAGATATATGTTAGAAACTTAAACATCTAATCTAAAATTAACCTATAACCCAGTTTTGAAGTCACATGACTTTGGGGGGAGGGGCAAGTGGGGCTATCATATCGTGTCATGAACTTAATGCTTTTTTTTTTTTTTTTTTGAGACAAAGATTTGCTCTGTTGCCCTGTCTGGAGTATAATGGATCTTGGCTCACTGCAATCCCCGCCTTCCAGGCTGAAGCATTTCTCATGCCTCAGCCTCCTGAGTAGCTGGGACTATATAGGTGCATGTTGCCAAGCCCAGCTAATTTTTTTGTAGTTTAGTAGAGACAGGGTTTCACTGTGTAGCCCAGGCTGGTCTCGAACTCCTGAGCTCAGGCAATCTGCCCACCTTGGCCTCCCAAAGTGCTAGGATTACAGGCATGAGCCACCGCACCTGGCTTGTATTTCTAGTAGAGATGAGGTTTTGCCATGTTGGCCAAGCTGGTCTAAAACTCCTGACCTCAAGTGATCCACCCACCTTAGCCTCCCAAAATGCTGGGATTACAGGCATTAGCTACCATGCCTGGCTGTGAACTTAGCATTTTTTAAGTGATTCCTGAGAAGCCCCAAAACAGTCATGAATTTGAATGTGGTTAAAGTGCTTTTTGTTTTATACAGTAAGCCTTACATTAACCTCAAAAAATTACTTTAAATATATTTTTTCTGCTTTACTGTAATAAGTACTTTTCCCCCATCTTTCTAATGATACATAATAGATGTACACTGTTTCAGAGCACACGTGCTAATTTAATATAGTCATATAATTTGTAAAGATCAAATCAGTGTACTTGGGAAAGAAGTCATTTCAGCATTCCACTGAAGAGACACAAAGCAGGGATTTCTGTGGTGAATTACAAAATTTCATTTCATTTGCCACACACTTTATCTGTGCTAATGATTTTTTTTAAGTGGAGTAGTGAAACTACATGTCATTGGGAAAAAGAAAACTGAATCCCATGACAAAGCTTACACTGAATGGAAAAAATCCTATCTACAAGCAAGAAAAATATTTATCATCTATCATTAGTACACATTTATTGGTATACACACAGTGTTTCAGTGGAAAGAATATCCCTTTGGCACTGTATCAGAGAAACTATGCAGTCCTTGGCAGAACACCCTGGTTTAATATTAAACCAAGAAAAGACAATCAATACTCTAATAGCACTTATATAATTTTAAAACCATGTACGGTGAGCTCTAGAACTTAATGGTTCTCTTTACAAATACTTGTAATTAAGATAGGAGAACAGATATGCAGTTAAAAGTCGAAAGGTCTCGTTTTTCATGAAGTGTGATGGTTTATGTTTGGAAGTCACATATTTTATACTTCCTATATATGTCAAGAAAACAGAAATTATCCTTGGCCATGTTATTTAAACACATTCAGAACGGAAAAATCTGATTTCAGCATTCGATTTGGATTATACGTTTTGAAAATAAACAGACCAGAGATATATGTGCAAGAAGTGCATGTACATGCTGCAGCTGTTTGAGGTGAAGGAAGGCTGGGTTCTGGGCCCAGTCTATTGAGAGTAGTCAGGCTGGGCCTTACAGGGGGCCAGGCTCTGCAGGACCCTCTGCCCCTAAGGACACGGTTTTTAATAGCTGAAGTAATTGGAACTGGATAAAATTTCCTTAGACAATAAATACTCTTTAACTTCTGTTAGGTAAGGCAATAAAATAAATATTAGAGTCAGACCTAGAAGGGGCCTTAATATCAACCCTTCTTTCAACTGATGAGAAACCTGAGCCAAAAGAAGTAAAGGGAGTTTCCCAAACACCTGAGTAGTGACAGAGCCAAAACCCAATGGCAGGCCTGTGTGTGGCCACCTATGCTCTTCTACTCCGGTCCTAAGTGAGCTTGGGCACAGTCACTGCCAGGGGCACCATGATTTAAACAGATCCAGGAAAATTTTTAAATGGGTAAACACAGACAGGCTCCTGTGTACTTTACTCAGTAGCAAGGGAAATACAAGCTGTTAAACATTTGTTCTTTTTATACCGCTAGACAATTTTGCACAAATCCCTTGGATCACAAAATCATTGGAATACTTCCATCGGAGCTCATTTTCAGTTCTGAACAGTTTTTAAACCACCTCATTAGCCTGTCACTAGATGGCAGTAAAAACTAGGCATATAAAGAAATGATGACAGAATATATTGCATTTTAAGTTAACTGAAATTATAAAGGTATATATAGAGTACATACCTTTTTGGTGAACCAGAGAGTCTGTAGAACTATTAGTCATACACAGCTTCCAATGAATTTACTAATATAATTTCATTGTTTTTCAGAAAGGAATACCAGCTACCATTTCAACCTGATTAAAATGTGATTTTTTAGAACAGGAAACATGCACATATAATGAAGTAAAAAAACAGAAATGGATGGAACACTTTGCCTCTCTGTATATTTGAAACAATACCTGAAGACAGCAATTGCCCATTCCAAATCCCATGGCATCCATGTAAATATGATCTGGCTTAGAAGACCTTGATGCCTCATCACCCTCAGGAAATGTTTCTATAAATGGAGATGGTGTATTCTTGTCCTTAAATACTGTATTATAAAAATACAAAGACAAAAATGGTTGAGAATCCAGGATTAAACAGCAATTCAACCTGTCTCTCTCCTACCCCACCACCTCTCAGTAGACTTACTTGGTACGTTGATGACAACCTTTTCTCCTCTCCTATGTCGGATATTTCTTGTTAAGGTACTAAAACAGACAACCAAACGTCATAAATTGGTCACCTAAGAGTCATCATGTAAAAGAAGAATGTGATTACATACAATTAAATGGAATGAAATCATACCTCAAATTAGTTCTCTAAGACAACTCAACAGAAAATGTATCTGTGTCAAGATACTGTAAGGGAAGTTTCTGATAAAAGGTTTTGCATTAGTATCAGTTCTTTGGCTTCTGCTCAAGAATCCCATTCTCTTTCCTATTCAACCCCTGCTCCCATGGCTCCCTGTAACTTACCATGGTCTGCTTTCACTGTTTCCAGCATTTCTCAAATTAACTCCAAAGACCTTGGTCAAACTGTAGTACTCACTTTTCCCAGGCATCTCTGGAGCCCCAAGGCCTTGTTCCTCCCTCCCTCAAATCTGCAGGATTAACTAACACTTATCCTCCAGACTCACGCTTGTTTAGTCCAAAAGCTACCAGGCACACAGTGGCCACTAAGTACTTGAAATATGGCTCGTCCTAATTAAAACATGCATGTTCCATGAGAGTAACATATACTCCAGATTTTGAAGACTTAGTACAAAAAAACATAAAATTACTTGTTAATAAAGTATTGATTACATGTTCAAATGGTAACACTTTTGGACATACTGGGTTAAATAAAATATAAAATTATGTTCATCTGGTTTTTACTTTAATGTGGGTATGAAACATTTACAATTACATGTTTCTGTGGACAATGCTGTTATAGACTCCGCTTCAATGCCACCTCTTCCATGAAGCCTGCTTTGATACCCTCACTCAGAAGCACCTTCCTTTCTCCAATAATTTCTGGTGCTACCATCTTTTGACATCTGTCATAATCTATCTCTTCTTGAGCAGCTGAATTGTTTTTATTTTCCTTTAAACACATGACAACATTAGAAGTTAGAAACTATGTCTACAAATACGTCTCCCTCAAAAGTCTCTGCACAGAGCAAACGTGCGAGTCTGTTAAAGGAATGAATGCTGAGAATTCTTGGACTACAAACTAACAGAACTAGAAGTTACTAGAAGAAAGAGAGTGCCTATTATATATACCAGGAACTGTACCTATTTCACAAGTTAAATAGAGTGAGATGGGCAGATCACAGATACCACGGTTAATTTACAGAGGGGAAAACAAAGTAGGAATAACTAAGAGAAAAAAATCCCAGTAGGCATTTACAGACCTAGCACTGAAAATAATCACCCCATTAAATGAGGTCAGTGGCTCAGCGAATAACTTAGCAATGACTTGGAAAATGGGTAAATCAAGCCTGGTGCAAGTGTCAACAACCAAAGAACCTAGGGGTACTGAAGACGAGAACAGGTGCACGTTTGCTATCTTCTCTGGTTACTTCAGAAGGGAGCCAAAACTCAGTAAATGCTCAAAAAGGATTCCTAGACAGAAATACCATACTCCCAGAAGGCAGGGGTCTAGTGAGGGGCATCTGCATTTCAACACAAAGCCATACTCACCTGAAGCGAGGGTGCTTGTTTATTGCTTCATCTGGAAAGAAGAGGGACTTGGAAGCTCCTCCTTCCACTGGGTTGGGTTTGAACTCAGGCAGTGTGAACCCAGGACAGCCTAATCTACAACAAATTGGAGAACTAAATAGATGGGATTTGTTTTCAGGAATTAATTGTGGGCAATCTTGCCATCACTGCACCTGCTAAAGACACCTCATTTCTAATTCCCTTTTCAGAGGGTTTTGTATCTACAAAACAAATGTTGTGTACTAAATACTGTGCCCCTTCACAACCACTCGCTGCACTTCTTGCTCATGAGGATCATTTAATTCCAGCCCACTACTAACTTTATCCAAGTCTCCACTGACTCACAACCCACACAGCAACTACTCGAGTCTTCTCCATCTCTTCGTCTAATAGGAAGGAGGAGAGAAGTCGTTTCTCTTGGTCACGCCAGCTGTCATGGGTTACAGGTGTCCCCCTACATGGTTTCTGAGGTGTCTTCCTTTTTCACCTCTAAATTCTCAGATTATCTTTGGACCCCCTGCATGGCAACACTGCCTCCCACTTCCTGGTAGGCTCTGTTTGAAACTGGAAGGAGCCTATTTTTTGCCTCTGCAGGTCACCTCATGAGTCCCTCAAGATTAGGGAGCATCTCTGCCAGTGTCCCCATCCGCTCCTGAGATCACCCTCTGAAGTCTGAAACCCAACCCTATTCTCTTACTTGACTTAAGGAGCTCTAATTTTAACACAGAAAAATGAAGCTCCGTATTTATTCCTAAATGTAAAGCTCAAATTCCACATCACTTTCAGTGATGGCCCCAGTTTTTCCAAGTTAGGAATTTGAGGTCAATATTACATGTGCTATAAGGGAGGACAAAGACTAAGTGAAAGCCAGACAGGGAGGGGTTTTAAATCCATGGGAAGAAAGAAACTTGGGTTTGAGGGTCAAGACTAACTCATATATTTAAAAAAAAAAAAAAAATATATATATATATATATATATATATATATATTTTTTTTTTCCTGAGACAGGATCTTGCTCTGTCTCCCAAGCTGGAGGGCAGTGGCACAATCAATCATAGCTCAGCACAGCCTTGAACTCCTGGGCTCAAGTCATCCTTCTGCCTCAGCCTCCTGAGTAGCTGGGATTACAGGCGTGAGCCACTGTACCCGGCTAAGCTTTTTTTTTTTGTAGGGATGAAGTCTCACTATGTTGCTCAAAGTGGTCTTGAACTCCTAGGCTTAAGTAATCCTTCTCCTTCAGCCTCCCAAAGTGCTGGGATTATAGGCGTCAGCCACCACGCATGGCCATCCATGCCTTATTTTCAACCCCTACTTTTTCTTAATATGAAATAAAGTACCTTTTGGCTGCCCATATCCACCTTGTGAACAACTGAAGGTAGTGATCTTTACCTAGAAAACAGCTCCCAGCTACAAGCGTTCTTGAGAATTCTTGAAGCTATGTGCATTATTTGCTATGGGCCTATAACCTTAGGATTAGTCCTTTGAGTGAGTAACAAACTTAAATCTGAGGGGACTCCTCGCTCACCAGAATCAGATTAGATGAAGAGAGAATGAGAACGTGTTTGCGTGGAAGGGAGAAGGTAGAATCAGAACTTGCATCTTCAGACACCTACGGCAGTGCTTTATTCTAGACCAGTGCTGTCCAACAGAACTTTCTGGAGTGATGGAGATGTTTAATAGCTCCACTATCCAAACCAGTGTTGGTAGTCACTAACCACGTGGCTACTGAGCCCTTGAAATGAGTCTAGTTCCTCAGTCACATCAGGGACTACAACTTTCATTTTACATAATTTTAATTTTAAGTTTAAATAGTCAGATGACTACTGTTTTGGACTACAGCTCCATGCTATAGAGCTTTACTTCTTTACAAAGAAAGTCACACCGTTTACACTTAAGAACCAGCACACTCCTTTCTCCCTTGATCCCATACTACAACAAAACTTTATCATTTACTATGGATGTACAGGGAGGCTTCTGACCACTAAATAACTAATAATTATTATTTCAAGTCCAAAAATACCTTCTTATATGGACAGGGTATAAAAAAGTATACACATAATTTTTTAAAATTATAGGTTTTTAGAATAAAAGGTGTGCCTTTGTCTCAACTCTCTGTTCATAATGACTTAAGATGCTACATCTTTTTATTTTGATTATTTTTATTTTTTTTGAGACAGAGTCTTGCTCTGTTGCCCAGGCTGGAGCGCAGTGGTACAGTCTCAGCTCACTGCAGCCTCTGCTTCTCAGGTTCAAGCGATTCTCCTGCCTCAGCCTCCCTAGTAGCTGGGATTACAAGCGCATGCCACCATACCTGGCTAATTTTTGTATTTTCTGTAGAGATGGGGTTTTACATGTCAGCCAGGCTGGTCTCAAACTCCTTACCTCAGGTGATCCACCTGCCTCGGCCTCCCAAAGTGCTGGGATTACAGGCGTGAGCCACCATGCCCAGCTGCTAAATCTTTTTAAGAAGGACAACTATTCTATACAGAACCATTCTCAATTAAGGTAAGGGATACATTAGGTTTAACCCAAAACTTCACTTTCAGGCCTAGAAGGAAACACCACAGCCCATCAATCCTATATATTCCTCAGTTTTAATATATAAAACAGTTCTGGTTTGTGTTACAAATCTCTTCCCACTTCCTTAATTTGTTAAAGGAAATGTACAACCTCTTAAATGTTAAGCAGAAAAGAAGGAAAACATAAGGTATTAAATTTTCCAGTTCACTAGAAGTTGTCTTTTAACATCTGTAACCTACTCTTTGGCCTCTACTGTAAAATGCTAAGGTTTTCAGGACAATGACCTATAGCAACAGCCTTGCTGTCTCTTCTCTCCCCAGCAGTGCACTGACTCTGTCATCTGTGAAACCACCCACTGGCATCCAGGCAGCCCTTGTCTCCCCCAGGGAGCTCCCTCACTGAGCTCCTAGTAGCCCTGGCACCAGCTCCACAGCTACTCTCACACTACAGCCCAAGTAAGGGCTGCAAAGCAAAAAAGGGGATGCCATCCACCCACTTCAACCTTCCAGAGGCCTCCAACTGCTTTTAGGAGAATAACCAAAATCTATTGCTATCCTGACCTGGCCAGCAAGTTACCTGCCAGCTTCCCTTTACCCCACACTTGCACTTCCTCCTCAGCCTCCTAGTCACATTGGCTAGATTGGCCAGCTTGCTTACTTCTAGTTCCCAGAAAAGACTGCTTGCTTGGCTCATCCTAGGACTTATTCTACACACACTGCTCCCCCTCCCTAAGATTTTCCTTTGCTCCCCATTCCTGTTTCACTCCTCCAAGAACCTCGGACATCCCATCCCTCTCCCCCTCTACCCACCAGCATCCACTGGATACCCAGGTTGTACTCTTTGCTACCCGTGTATCTCCTCCTCCTAGCAATGCCCCACTTTGACACTCATTGAATCTATGGGTATTTGATTGTCCTTCATCCCCCTAGCTCCACAGAGACAGGGCTGTCCGTCTTCACTCATGAGGGTATGACCATTCTGCCTGCAGCAGGCACTCAAGTGTCTGAACGAATGGCAGGGCCAGTGATTTCTCACCTCCTCTTTCAAACATTAGGACAAAGAACTGTGCCCACTTGAATCAAAACCAATCTGCCCACCCTCACCCAGGGTTTTTCCTTCTGGTGGAAAGAGGGGAGTGGCCTATACACACGGAATGAAGGTATCACAGAAATAGAAATGCTTCTATAAATGTTAGATGACTGGCTTAAATAAATTTCCAACTATTTAGATGTTACAATAGAGATATAAAAAACAGTAAAATTCCCAATTCAATGCCCTTCTGAGGCCAATTATATGACCCTGAATGGCTGGTGGACATTTTTCAGTGAAAAGGTATAAAAATAATAGTTTAAAGCATTCTCCACCATGGATACCAACCCCAGAGTTCCTCTGAACTTTGAGGAGCTAAGTGTACTGTCATAATCTGACAGACATCTAGAATAGATAAATCACATTCATGCTTTGGCAGAAATGTATTCACGTAGAGGTTCTATGTATAATACACATGATATTCAGGTACCTTATCCTAAGCGAAGAACATAATTTCAATATTACTTTTACGTACTTTTGATCATAACTAGATTTGATGACAAACCCTAAATCTTTTCAGCACAATACGCAATGACCTAATGACTCATGTTGCACATAGATTATCGGTATCAATAGTGCATTGGGAGCACTGCAGACCCTCCGATCTGCCAGTGATGTCGCCATATGCTAGAAGGTAAATGCTCCTTTTTCAAAGTGCATGAGGACATAACCATCACAGTCACGAGGCGACAGCACTCCAGCAGCTTCGGCTACTGCTTACAAGGTCAGAACTATGTGGCAGGCATGCTGCTCCCTCCACCCTCACCTGCGACACAGGCATACTGCTGGTCTGTCATCACAGTACCCCGGTCTTTCCCACTGAGCCCCGCTGTGTGCGCTCACCATGGTGCAGCCACCACAGCCGACAGAAGCTGGCATCCAACTGTGCCCGCAGCTCTACTGTTACACAGTCTCTCACGTGCATAAAATATGAACTGTCTGTAATGTATGAAGATTGTAGGGTGGAATGCCTGGGTCATGACTTGCTCTTTTTATTACCTGTATCTCTGAGAGATCTGCTGGGGCATGTTAATGTAGGAACTAACCTGGGAAATGAAGTTATTGTGCAAACAGCCTGATTTTCTTCTAAGACAGAAGTCGCCTCCTTCCGGCGTTTTCGCATGTTGGCCTCGACTGTGTTGAACTCAGACATCGTTCCTCCGTAGGGCTGTCCCGGTGTCCCTTCAATCATGTAACTCCCATACTCTGGTCTCCAAAGGGTGGGATGGCTACGGAGGATAAATAATTTAGTTCCATCTTATTATTTTGCTACAGTCTGCTCAATTTTTAAGTTTTTAAAGTTGATTTAAAAATTTAGCAACCATTAGGTATAAATGAAGCTAAGAACTCCTTCACAGTTCTTGGTGATTATTACTTTTCCATAGCTCTTCAACTATATAATGGTCAACAAGTATTGAAGTATTGGGTCCAAAATGTTTTCTTCTTTTGAAGAAACAGAGTCTCGGTCTGTCATCCAGGCTGGAGTGCAATGGCATGATCTTGGCTCACTGCAACCTCGGCCTCCCAGGTCCAAGTAATGCTTGTGCCTTAGTCTCCTGTGTAGCTAGGATCACAGGTGTGCAATACCACACCTGGTTAATTTTTGTATTTTTTAGTAGAGACAGGTTTTTGCCATGCTGGCCAGGCTGGTCTTGAACTCCTGGCCTCAAGTGATCTGCCTGCCTCAGTCTCCCAAAGTGCTGGGATTATAGGCATGAGCCACCATGCCCAACCCAAAATCTTTATGAATAACTGAAAATGCACACAGAGCACTCACTGACCAGGACAAACTCACCCACTCTGCAGTAAAGGACATGAGGCCTTACAGGCTCTTTCAATTCAATGCTACGCTCCAAACTCAAGTGCAGCTCCCCCAAAACTAATGAGTGGAAAATGAACAGGGAGTATATATTCCCCTTCCCTCCCCCTCTTTGTCTACTTAAATATAGAAATCTTTTTAAAACATCATGCCAGCCAAGCAAAACTCATCTGCAAGTTTTGTCTTGCACCATGGTTTTTGATCCCAGTTGTATGCTTCCACAATACATTTCTCCTCAAAACGTTTTAATAATAAACAGGCTTTATATTTAATTTACTGCACAAAGTGCTTCATATACTAATGTATTTAATTCCAACACCTTAGGTAGGTATTGTTATTATCTTTACAGATGAGAGAACTGAGGCACAGAAAAGTTAAGTAACTTGCCCAAAGTTATTCAGCTACTGAGTAAAGGAACCAGGATTTGAAACTCTGGCCACCTGGAACCAGAGCCCGTACTCTTAAGTGTTGCACTATCTTGCCTCCAGTAACTGGGGAAAAACTCTATATTCTAGTAGTTTTAGCAGTTTCAGAAACACTAAATCAGCACATGGGAGCTTACTTTGGGTTTGTCCTTTCCCCCTTTTCTTGTAGAGTTTCAAGAACTTTCTCCCCAGACAGGACCAACCGGACTTTTTTATTTTCATGATCAAAAGATACCAACATGTATTCCACCTGTTGAAAATAAAGGTGAGAAAAATTAACATTCTACATTCTTCCAGACTTGTTTTCAGTGTGACCTCCTGAAGAAGAAGGCAGGGAAACATGAAGTCTGGAAAGGATCCGCAGTAACCCCAGACAGTCACATCTGCTTACAGTACAGCACACAGTAAGTGTTCATACGCGTAATATGAAAACCTGAAGGAATGATCTGATCAGTCAATAGTGCCACCTTCATCCCCCCTTGTCTCTGTTCTACTTAATATCCTATGGAAAGGTCGATACCCATTTTGACAAGTTGTACTTCAAAAAAGATGCGTTTTGAAGCAAAGATTCTGTAAATTGCCATTGTAAAAAAGCAGCTGCATTAAAAAATGTATTTCCAGTTAGTTTACTGTAAGTTTAAGAAAGTGGTTATCTGGACATTTCAGTCAAGGTAGATTACACTTACTGGCAGAGTAATAAGTCAGGTCGATTACACTTTCATAATCCCACTACCAGTCCCACTTTTGGAGAGTTAAACCATAATCATAAATATACTGTGTGGAGAAGTTATTTTAGGGGGTTCAACAATTTAATTTTGGTTTATCACAAGTAATTTAAGACAATTTCTCCACTCTGAAACCATATAAAATTTATAATGCAGGGTGCACTAGTGCATTTATTAACAATACCTGGTGGAATTCTAATAAAAACAAAGACTTAAACACCAAAGTCATACTTCTGGGCAGAGTACAACTAGAACCTACTTTTCTTTTTCCTGAAATTGCATGCTTTAAATCATGAGAGTTGGCGTGAACAGTGAAGATTATGAATCACAATGTGTGAGTGAAGCAAAACATCCATTATCCATACATAAGTGGAAAGAATTATTCAGGTAAACCCCTGAAAGTAACTGAAAGAAAGACAGTTACTACAGAGGTGGGAAGCTGATTCCCTCACAAGACAAACCATATTTAACTACTATTGTAAGCCACAGTTTAACTACTATTGCAAGCCATGGTGTATTAATTTGGCTTACGATAGCAGCTAAAAAACAAAACAAAACAAAAAACAGTATATCCACTATCTCTTGGACATTTCTCACTTGTAAATTTCACTTACAATAGTAGTTAAAAAAAAAAAAAAAAGGCAGGCAACAGTATATCCACTATCTCCTGGACGTTTCACTTGTAAATCTAGGTTCTCAGTCTTAAAACAACACCCAAAAGGCCAGAAGGAAGCCTGTAACTGTGGCTGGGCTGTTCACTTTTCCGGGGTACACACTGTCTGCCGTGGTTTATTCCCTTATTTATGTGTATTTCCCTGGTCTTGGAAGGCATTTGAGTCAGCCAACCTCATCACAGAAACAGTAATGGCTAAGAAACAGGATTATAAAGAGAAAAAAAAAGTTAACTACAGGAGATAGCCTAGCAAGTTTAAACAATAACAAAATAAACTTTCAATTAACTTTCATTAGCTCTCATCAGAATCTTGTAGTTCAAGAAACAGAAGAGGCTGCTTGATTTGGGTACATGAACCAGACACATGAGGTCTCCACCTGCATAATCACTCAGCGTCAGCTGACTAAAAACTAAGCTGCAGAGTCTGGAACTGTTGCCAACACCAAGTACAGATTGCACGATAGCATCTATAGATCTATGACTCCAGAACAGCTAAAACCTGACGGAACAGGAAACTTGGTTGAGTCTCAGAATGGGTATGTGAAAAGATAACAAGTTAATCTTTAAATGAGCATAATGAGAAAAGATATGCTTTCATATATGAAACCTAATCTTCAAACCCAGCATGCAAAAGTAGGCATGATCACTCGTTTCACAGGTGGGCAAAGGGGCTCAGAGAGGTAAGCTACTCAAGGCCACAAATGTCAGCCAGGGATTTGAAGCCACCCCTGTCTAGCCTCAAGGCCCAGCACACCTTGCTGCTAGGACTGTAGAGGATGCCGATCTTGGTAAGTGATGATAATAAGCTTTTTATAAAATTGTTATAACCTATAGAAAGCAGGGAAAAGTAGTAATACTGGATGAAACGATCTCAAATTGATGCTTTCATTTTTATGGAAGGGGGCCTAACACTGTATCATGGAAGCTGAGCTGTAACTAAGTTATAGTCATAGATTTAAACAGATTAATTGGCCCGTCTCTCAGGCCCAGGACAGAGCCCACTTAGTCTATGTAGCATTCCTAACTCTCCCAGCTAGGAGGAAATCTTCTTTCTTCAGTACTCCCTCCTTCACTCACTCAGACTCCAACTCATCTGCCTAGCATCTGCTACCGGAATTAAGTTATTTTCTTATGTAGGTAACATGCTTCCTAAAGAAAGTCTATGAGATACTTCCTAGCTTACTGAGTTTGTATCATTTATTTTCTACCGAATGAGCAAAAACTTGTAGCAATTATATAAACTAAGTTGCAATAACTTTTGTTACTTTCCTAACTTTGAAAAAAATTGAAATCCTTAGTTTTCAAATTCACTCTTAGCCCACAAATTTAAAATACGGGTAAGGCAAAAGAACAAAAAGTTCAAGTTCATTTTGAGTTTTAAATATCAGCCAAATGGATGACATTTAAAATGTTAACAAACCAAACTCTCCTCAATTAAAGTATAATCACTTCATGATCTCATTAAGCAAATGAAACAGAAAAACATTAGAATATTTACTGAACGAGAAAGAAAACCAAATTTACTTTTCAGTAGAATGTAATCATTGGAAGCCTCAGGAATTTCCTGAAGGTTTTTCAAACTCAAATTTAATGTCTTCTGATGTGCTCCTTCTCTGCAGTCACCTTGATCTTTCTACACTAGTCCTCAAAAAGATTCTTCAATCTTTTAGCTTTTTGTTAAACACCCTCACCACCTCAACACATTTGTTTATTTCTGATTAGAGTCTGTCTATATGAGCATTCTCAATCGTAACCGCATCTTTAAAAGCCAAACTAGACTAAAATGGGGTTTGATGCAATAACCTAGATGATGGTGATAATGAAAAGTGATACATTAAGACAACTCTTTTCCAACACAAAACATCTAAAGCCATAATAAATTATTTTAGGATTTCTGGATTTTATCCCCTTCCTAAACTAGGTTTTTGAATCCAAAGGATAAGATGAATGTAAAAAAGAAAATAATAAAACAAATGCCTTTCTGTACTACAACACCAATTCTAAGGATAAAACTGTAACCAGCTTTTTAACTTTGAATAGTATCTAGGCTATAAACCCAGAATTGCAGCAACATCTAACATATTTAAGTACACTGCACACATATACAACTCCAAAAGCGTATTTACCTTAAACAGCATTATAAATGGGTTGCAGAGTGACCATTTCAAACTTGTGTAATTAACATATCATCTTGGAAGTAGGGAAAAAAATACCCACTGAGCTCTATTCTCTGCAATACACAGGTCACAACACCCTAGAGGTGACTTTGCGATACTGTTTTCTTGGCACCCATCAGCTATCCTTTTAAATAGGGGAAAAGAGGCCCAATAAAAATACCCAACCTCTTTGTAAGACACTCATATTTTAAATATACATCATTTTTACAAATGAAAATTAAAATATCTTAGATTTCTATTGCTAAAAGGCTAAATTTTATCCTACTAAAATAAAAGTCATTAATCTCTCTGCTGTCATATCAAGGACAAAGACACATATAAAAGACTAGAATGAAAGTCACTAATACACTGATATCTCTGAGCTGTGGAACCAAGGACAAAGACGCATACAAAAGACTAGTATGCACTTCGCTTTATGTGTTAAATAGTGTTGCTAGGAATGCTCTGGACATAATAATCCAAGTCATTTAAACAAGGGTGGGGCTTTAAACAAAGGTTGGGTGCTTTATGTTCATCTGAAATTAGGCCAATAAAAACAGAATTTTAACTGAGGTGATGTAAATACTCAGTACAATGCTGAGTATACAGCAGATGATGAAATACCTGTGACAATGAAGCTTAAGATAAAAGTAAATTTTTAGGATTTAAGTCTTTAAATGGCATTCACCACTAGTGTAAAATAAAAATTTTCTTTCCTTTTTTTAAAAAACATTTTGAGGCCGGGCGCGGTGGCTCAAGCCTGTAATCCCAGCACTTTGGGAGGCCAAGGTGGGTGGATCACGAGGTCAAGAGATCGAGACCATACTGGTCAACATGGTGAAACCCCGTCTCTACTAAAAATACAAAAAAAATTAGCTGGGCATGGTGACGCGTGCCTGTAATCCCAGCTACTCAGAAGGCTGAGGCAGGAGAATTGTCTGAACCCAGGAGGCCGTGGTTGCGGTGAGCCAGGATCGCGCCATTGCACTCCAGCCTGGGTAACAAGAGTGAAACTCCGTCTCAAAAAAAAAAAACAAAAACATATTGATACCCTACCTTGAGGATAAGAGTTTCAGGGAGCTTAGAATTTGCGGAATGGCTGAGTATTTTATGAAATACTAATTTCTTAATATCTACTCCTAGAGGTAAAAACAGTGCCTAATTAGGAAACAATACAGTTCTGTAAGACTCAAAGCAGTTATAGGCAGTTCCCCATTTAGGGAGGTTATACTGTGAGAAAGTTCCTTTATCAGTTTCTGTGTAAATTAGAAAGAAGGAATTTCTCCTTTCAAACTATCTAACCCATCTGAAGAGAAGAAACCTACATTAAGTCCTTCAGGGACAATGAGCTACGAGGTCCTATATTCCTCCCAGAGAGAGCATGAGGACTTTCCCCTCCTTACACCCTGGGAAGGATCTGTATCCGTGTGGTCAGCCAAGGAAGGCAAGGCAGTGAAGGGCTTCCCAGGACCTAGTCCAGGCAGAGTATGTGTGAGGGCAGGGTCTCCAATCCTCACACTGACATCTGGGGTTCAGGGCCAGCTCCTCCACTCCACTTTGCTGGCTCCCTTGCAATGGCCCAAGCAATAGTTTTGATTCTTTTGCTAGAACCACCCGCTGCTTCTCAGAGACTTAGTTTTCTCCTTACACTAACTCCTAAACAAGCCTGCAACCATTTTGAGGACTAAGGCTCTAGTCAGAATTGATAACTAATGGGTGCCAAAAAACACTCTCTTGCTGCACGTACTCCCTGCCCCCCAGCCCCCAGCACTAACCCCTTTGTTCTTTCATCCATTCCACAAAGCCCTGTGCTAAGCAGGTGCTGGCAATACTGTGAAGAGCCAGGCAGATGTGGCTCCCGTTCTCACACTTATGCTGGGCTGGACTGACAGTAACACGCTATTACTGAATTATCTGAACGAGTGCCCAAAATGACCAAAGAAGAGCTGTGCATGTGTAACAGCAGTGTCTAATCCAGTCTAGAAGATGAGAAGGCTTCCCAGAGGAAGTGCAATTTAAATGTAAGTTGATTCCTGACATGGGGACTGGCTAGGCAAAGGTGAGAGTCTAGGGATCCTTTAACATAAAATACAACCTCCCATAGGATCCCATCCCCCTGGGAAGCTGCACGGCTGACTGCAGCACAACTACCCTCTGGCCTGTCAAAGATGCAGATCACTGCATCCACCCCACGGAGATCATGCTCAGCAGTCACCCACTAGGTTATAAACTGTTTTAAAGTTAGGGACTATGCCTTCTGCCCAGAAGACTGTTTCCTCTCACAGCAAAATGGTAATGACAATTTTTTTTAAAGCAATCTCAACCATCAAGTTGGATGGCATTCATTTCCCAAACTTGGACCACCCAAAGAGGTGTTAGCCATAATGATGCTACTTAATTTTTAAACACCCACAGTTACACAAGGACAACCTGAATGACAAGATTAAAAGAGAAGCTGTGTTTTAAAAAGTAGAAAACTGAATATGAGATTCTCATACAGATGTCATAAAATTGCATATGGCTCGGATTTTTAAAGATGGACTCCTTTGTTAGATATGTCTAATGCCGGGCACAGTGGCTCACGCCTGTAATCCCAGCACTTTGGGAGGCCGAGGAGGGTGGATTACGAGGTCAAGAGATCGAGACCATCCTGGTCAACATGGTGAAACCCCGTCTCTACTAAAAATACAAAAAAAAAAAAAATTAGTTGGGCACGGTGACGCGTGCCTGTAATCCCAGCTACTCAGGAGGCTGAGACAGGAGAATTGCCTGAACCCAGGAGGCAGAGGTTGCGGTGAGCTGAGATCGCACCATTGCACTCCAGCCTGGGTAACAAGAGCGAAAACTCCGTCTCAAAAAAAAAAAAAAAAAAAAGATATGTCTAATGATGACATCACAAATATGAAAAGCACTGTTTCACACGGCAATCTCCAAGCACTTTTAGGGGACAAGTACAAAGTAGAAACTGTGTGCTTTTGTGTACATGGCACTATACATACATACATACGTCACATAACACACAACTGTATTTTAAACTGATAACTGTGGATACTGTAATAATTAAATTGTTCTATGTTCCAAAAAGAAAATGTGTTAGCAGTTTAAACTAAAGTCATATTAAATGCTTCTAACATTTCATATATTTGGAGAAAATTTTGGTTTTGTGTCTATTCATAGTACAGAATTTCACATGATACTATGAAAGGTTTATACTTTTAGAAATTAAAATAAATGTGGCCTCTCCCTAATCCAGTTTTCTGTAGCACAGAGCAGGCTGCTTTTTATTTATAACACATTAATCTCAATTTTAATACTGATAAAAATCAATTACTTTCCTATAGGATTAGGTGGAGTAACTTCCTCAACATTGTTTTGGCTCAAACACAGAAAACATTTTTAACATGCCTAGATTAGTGATACGAGGCCCAAGAGAAAAAGTTCCAAGACTTTAACAAAATAGAGAAAGACAATGAGAGCTGCAGGGTAAACTGGGGTGAATCGCATACAGGGGGAAAATGTCACCTTTCACCAAAGGAACGCAAAAAAATTGTGTTGTCCATTATGCTGGTCACTAGACACATGTGGCTGTGTGGATTTAAAGTTATAAAATAAAAAATTCAGTTCCCTACTCCCTAATGGATAGTGCAGAGCAGAACATTTCTCCTACTGCAGAAGTTGTACTAGACAGCACTCGACCAAACCCAAGAGAAACCACAATCCTGAAATTAATTTTACTGGACACACTAATTCAGTATTGTTGGCACAAAGGAAATCCTTGAATGTAGATCTGCTCTTTCATACTCCACAGATGCATGAGACATTTTCCAGGCCTCTGAATTTACGCTGGCAGTTTTTTTTTTTTTAAATCATGCTACCACAATTCAGGTATATATTAGTTTTAATTTTCTGACAATTATAAAGACCATTAAGGCATTCGTACCTTATTTCTGAATCAAATCTAGCAAAACCTAAGCAGTCTTCTCACACAAATTAACCTCAGAAAAGATAGCACATCAAGTTACCAGTGGGGATGTCTGCATATTGCCACCAGCATAAGCCAGGCACTCTGTAATTTAGAAACCTATACCAGAACACGTTTTCTCTTAAAGAAACAACATTGTAAGTATAAATAGTTCTTATATACCTCCAAACATCTGTATTTTAGTACAACAGCTTCTGGGTTCTAAGGACAAGTGAATTCCTTGGCTTCTTCCTGAGAATGTATTCCCCTGCTAGAGTCCTAGTCACCACGTGGATGACAAGAGAGAGTATCCTGGTCCCCAGACAGAAGCTGTTTCAGATCCAACTGCTTTGGATCAACAGTAGCCAGAGCTGGGGCACCAGAGTGGGTGAGGATCATGAAGAATTTCTGCAGGGGCTCCCTCCAGGTGCAGGAGAGTTTAGGGCTTTAGCATGAGGGCATGACTGTTGCACTTCTTGGGCTGAGCAAGCAAGAATGCACACATGATTTCCTTCTAAGGCATGTTATAAGTTAGGCCATCCTAAATTCACAGACTGCTTATGAGAAATTCAGGTCTTTAGTTCCTGGGAACTGCTGTTAGACTAATCAACCCAATAAAGAGAGAGAAAAAAATGAGTGTTTTCTAAAGAGACTAAGAGAGAGTCAATGCTAAATAGAGGCATTCTACCCCCAAAGTGACTGCTAGAGCTCAGTAGACATCACCTATGCCTCCAGTGACAGGAAGACAGGGCTTCAAGACCTCCAAGTTGAATGCCATTCCACCATGATATGAATCTGGGTGCAGACATTCTGTCATAACCACATGTCACAAAGGCAGTGTCAGGTTCCGATTCAGGAATTGTACCTGGATGTTACAGTAGATCCTACCCACAGAGTGGTTCTTCTAATCCACGGGATTTGGAAAATTTAGGTTTTTGTGGATATAATCTCTTTCCCTGCCACATTTAAAATTCATGCTAAAGGATGAAAATCTCAGATAAGTTACAGCTCCTGACTCGGGGTTCTGATCCTGGCCTGCTACCTGCTGCCCTGGGAAGAAGTCGACACAGGCTGCGTAACTATCAAATGAGGTCAGCCTGATTTTCATAGAAAGGGCTCATCCTTCATCTGCCTTTTCACAGGGCTCACGGGCCAGCAGATTAGCTGGGAAGGCTGCAGTCACATTAATAAACTTGTTAGCATTTGTCCTGCAGACCAAGAACTTCACCAAGCATATTCAATGCTGTTGTTTTCAAAGAGTGCTGGCATTTCACTAGAAGAGACTCACTGGCTATCAGATACCAAAAAATGCTTAAGCCTGCATCTGTGGCTGAGGACATATTCCTATTTTCATTAAAAAAAAAAAAAAAGCCTACTTCCTGCATTACCATCATCCCTTTCTCTATTCTTTCTTCTTTTCCTTACCACCCTCAATCTCATCTCTAGTTGGAGCCTATTCAAACTGGCATAGAGCTCTTTTCCTCCTGCCTATTTGGGCAGCAACAGGTGGGGGAGCAGCTAAGAGTGCAGGCTTTGAAGTCAATCAGTTTGAATCCTGGTAACTTCATGATGCTTCAGTTTTTGCAGAATGGTGTTAATACTAACCTCACAGGGCTACTGGAGAGGATTACATAAAACAATGCATGTAAAGTGCCTAAAACAGTATTAAGTACACTGTACCACTCAGGGGTTAGTGATTACTATTCTCTAGCTCCAGGGCAGTGATACACTGATTGATGTAGAATAATGTCTTATGTTTTTCAAACATTGGTTACAGCTCCTTAGTGGGTCATGGTGAGTTGTGATCAACATAACAAAATAAATTTTTTTAATAGAGTAGAATAGAAATATCGGTATATGTCACTCATGGGAAGGGAAGTACTGTTTTGTAAAACTGTTTCACACAGTACTTGTTTTAGTCAAAGGTGAAAGCTACTGGCATGGAATGCTGTCTCACACTACAGTCAGGCAGACCACAGTCCTTCAGCAAGCAGCTCATGTCACTCTCCTTGAAATTCTTTTTTTTTGAGATAGAGTCTTGCTCTGTCACCAGGCTGGAGTGCACGATCTTGGCTCACTGCAACCTCTACCTCCTGGGTTCAAGTGATTCTCCTGCCTCAGCCTCCCAAATAGCTGGGATTACAAATGTGTGCCACTACTCCCAGCTCATTTTTGTATTTTTAGTAGAGACAGGGTTTCACCACGTTGGCCAGCTGGTCTCGATCTCCTGACCTCGTGATCCACCCACCTCAGCCTCCCAAAGTGCTGGGATTACAGGCATGTGCCACCACGCCCGGCCTTGAAACTTTATTTCTTTTGACACAGAGTTTCATTCTTGTTGCCCAGGCTGGAGTGCAATGGTGCGATCTCAGCTCACTGCAACCTCCACCTCCTGGGTTCAGGTGATTCTCCTGCCTCAGCCTCCCAAATAGCTGGGATTACAGGTATGTGCTGCCACGCTCGGCTAGTTTTTCTATTTTCAGTAGAGACGGTGTTTCACCATGTTGGTCAGGCTGGTGTCGAACTCCAGACCTCAGGTGATCCACCTGCCTTGGACTCCCAAAGTGCTGAGATTACAGGTGTGAGCCACCGTGCCCGGCCTCGAAACTCTTAAATGGTTCAAACCCAGCAGAAACTCCAACATCCCTCCCGAAGAGCATTAGAACCAATCTTCTCAGCCTCCTTCATCCCACCCAACACTGTGTTGCAGCTACACTGGCCTTTTCTGTCTTTACAACAACTACTTCAAGGCCTTTGAAACACTTCTGTTTCTTCTGCCTGGAAGATTTTACCACAGTATTTCAAAGAGCTGGCTCTTGTGTGCTACAAGTCAAGTGCCACTCCTTCAGACAGACCTCTGCTGAACCCCCAACATTTAACCCCTTCCCCTTTCCATCCTCAAGGGGTGCTACCCACCCTGGTGCCTCCTAAAGCTGTGCAAGGTATTTATCCTGCCCAGAGCAGCCCTAATTTTCCCTGCTGATAGCTACTCACAATGTGTTATAGTCTTTGGCTCTTAAACCAATCTGAAAATAAGAGAAAACCCAATGTCCTTTCCAGTTCTAAACTACTGTTTTTGAAATTAAAGTCTTCCAGAAACTCTTAGTATAAGACCATCTATTTTTCTTTCACTCACCAAATACAGAACATTCAT
Source organism: Callithrix jacchus (assembly GCF_049354715.1). Lineage (NCBI taxonomy): Eukaryota > Metazoa > Chordata > Mammalia > Primates > Cebidae > Callithrix > Callithrix jacchus. Next base: position 61,765,164 of record NC_133505.1, read on the forward strand.
TTTATTCAAATGAATTTTCTTATTACCTAAAACTGACCCCTTTAGTGCATATGTTTTCTTTAAAAAGTTTACATATACATGAGTAGAAATCTTTCTAAAATTGACTACATCCCCTTCTGCTATCAACAGGAAGATGCTAAACATACTTTTACTTTTTATTAGGGCTTCACATATTTTTGGCCATTTCACTTCTTTACAGCTGTAACAGAGCAATGCTTTTGGGGGCACATCAGGAAGGCCACATCTGGACCTGCTTTGGGCAGCAGCTCTCCTGACTGGTCCCTCTCATTTCTGCTTCAACTTCTTGAAGTACATCTTGAGCTGAGAAACTAGATGTCCAAGCTTACAGGAACCATGTATAAAGTAATCTGAGTATAGGCCTCAAATATGCTTCTAGGAATAAAGTACATGAACTTTGTTCTCAGAGGATTTTTGTTTACTTCCCAGTTCTTGCTCTATTTAAGTAGTGGAGCCAACAGATCATAATCCCTAGACACAACTTAACACACTGGCAGGCCAGAGTACTATCCTGCTTAGCTCAGGCAGGACTGCTGAAATGTCTGCTAGAAAACAGCAGCTTCTATGACCTTTTCTATCTCAGTGAAGCTCTGGTTCCTGCCAGCAATTAATTAGAATGGGTCAGACTTACAGCCCAGATTTTTCCTGGTTTCCAGGAAAAGCGTCATGGAGTCACTCACCTTAGAGTCTGAATTCTGCTAGTCACCATCCACTTCAAAAAGTAGTTAACTGAATCCAAAGGCCTAAAAACAGAATCCGGGGGGAGAGGGACAAAGACGACCGTGGATCTGTAAGAACCGTTATGTAACTAGGAACATCTGTTTTGGGGGCTTTTTTGTAATATTATCGTGGAAATAAGTTCAACTACTAAACTCCGGCCACAAAACAGACACAAAAACCTAATACAGAGAAAGTTCTTTAGAGATCATCCATCGGAGCAGAACCTTAGCCATATGAACTCACTCAGGACATACCAATCTAGATAGCCAAACTTTCCAGGTATCAATAAAGACGTATCAAAAATGAACTCTTTTGGCTAGAAGTCTGAGGCTCACCACATACTTCTTTGTATTCTTAAACCATGTCTGAGAAACAGAATCATTAATTGGAAATTTTAAGTCATCACTCATTCAGTTTCACAACACACTAGTGATAACTTAGCAGCCACGGAGATACTACCAAAGTGACACAAACTCACATGATGTCCCAGGGCAAGCCTATCTGCTTCTAAAAATTATAATAAAGATTTCAAGGATCATATAAAATGTAAAAACATGCAGGGGGCTTTGTGACATTTATTTGCATCTGACACCAACTTCTGCTCTTCTCTCAAATCCTTAATATGTTCAGATATGCCACTGCCAAATGCCCCCAGTACTTGCCCAATTGGCAAATCCAGAGGCTTCTTATCCTTTCCCACCTCTTGAAAGCCTGCCATCATTCTTCCTACACACAATACTACTAACTCCCACACTAAATTTCTAGAAAATTAATATCCATGGCTTTATAATTAAGATTACTTTTTCAGTTGATGGTAAAGTATGCTATCTCAAAGAAAATGCTAAAACCTGAAAGGTTGCAGGGGAATGAATGCTACCACTTCCGGTAGATTTACCTATTTTCATAAGTTACAGAGTTTAAGGTATTCTGAAACAGTTAAAAATTGTTTAAGAATACAACTAAAATAATGTATACATAAACATGCAATTCAAAACACCACAAAACAGGGTTTTTAAATTAGTCTTACAGATGAGGAAATTGTGGTCCAAAGAATTGAAATTCTGTTTTCTTTTTTATTTTTCAGATGGAGTTTCGCTCTCGTAGTCCAGGCTGGAGTGCAATGGTGCAATCTTGGCTCACAGAAACCTCTGCCTCCTGGGTTCAAGCAATTTTCCTGCCTCTGCCTCCCAAGTAGTTGGGATTACAGGAATGTGCCACTATACCTGGCCCAACTAATTTTGCATTTTTAGTAGAGACTGGGTTTCACCATGTTGGTCAGGCTGGTTTTGAACTCCTGACCTCAAGAGATCCACCTGCCTCAGCCTCCCAAAGTGCTGGGATTACAGGCGTGGGCCACTGCACCCAGTCTTAAGTTCTGTTTTCTAAGCTCACGCAACCTGGGATGACCCCAGGTCTCAGACTCTGATCTTCAGACTAAAGCCCATTCATAAAATGTATGTCAACTTTCAAAATAATTGTGTTTTTACCAAAGATCCAGTCACAGGATGATAACAGAGATATTAAATGGAGAAAATTATAGCTTACGAGCAAAGAAAATCCTGACCTTCTAAAAACCTGGCTAAATCTTGGGTGCTGGTAGGTATCTTATAAACAAACCACAAGGATAGCCAGCTTTGGACAACGTTTACAGACAAAGGAGAACAAAGCTAAAAGGACAGAAAAAGTGAGAAACACTTCCACTTCTAATTAAGATGGAGTAACAGGGGCCAAATCTACCCTCTCACCTGAAAAGCCGGAAAAAAAAAAAAAAAAAAAAGAGAGAGAGAGAGGAAGAGAAAATCTATGAAATAACAGTTTTCAAGACGCTGCATATCAGATAAGAAAGGATCCCTGAGACATCTGGGGAAACCACTGGGCCCTACAATTGCCCCCACTTACTGTCTGGGGAATGCTCCCGGTCATGGGCAGGAAGGTGAAGTAGAGCCCAGTGGACTCCCCGAGGCAAAGAGATGGAGCTGCAGGTATGGGGAAACCATTTATAATAGAACTGAAACATATGAAACATTCAGGGATAACATGACAAAAAAGACATGAAAGACCCATACACGAAAAACTACAAAACACTGCTGAGAGAAATTAAAGATTATGTAAGTAGAGTGATGTTCATATACTCGAAGACTCAGTATTGTTAAGATGTCAATTCTCCCCAAATTGATCTATAGATTAAATTCCATCCCAATTAAAAAATCCAGTAGGGGTTAACATGTGTGGTATATGATATGATATATGATATGATAACATCTCTATTATCATCCTGTGACTGGATATTTGGTAAAAATACAATTACTCTGTGACATGCATTTTATGAATGGGCTTTAGTCTGAAGATCAGAGCCTGAGACCTGGGGTTGTCCCAGGTTGTGTGAGCTTAGAAAACAAACTTAAGACTGGGCAGGGTGGCTCACACCTGTAATACGTGATCTCATGACTTACTGTAAAGATACAGCAATCAAGAGTGTGCCATTAGCCAGGTGCAATGGCACATGCCTGTAAGTCCCAGCTACTTATGAGGCTAAGGTAGAGGCTCACTTGAGCCCAAGAGTTCTAGGACAGCCCAGGCGGCATAGCAAAACCTCATCTCTTAAAAATAAAAAGAGTGTGCTATTTTATATTTTTATTAAAAATAAAAATATAAATAGAAAACAGATCAGTGTAACAGTACAGAAAGTCCAGAAATAAAATAAAACCACACATATATAAACAACTAGACAGAGATGCAAAGGCAGGATACACCTTTGGCAGTGGAGAAAGGGGAGTCTTTTCAACAAATGGTGCTGGAGAAATATGGAAAAAAAAAACAGAACAAAAAACCTTAATATGTTTGTATGTGATACAATGCATACCTTATGTCATACACAAACATATATATAATTCAAAATTGGTCACAGACCTAAATGTAAAACCTAAAATTATAAAAGTTCTATAAAAGAAAACATAGGAGAAAATCTTTGTGACCTTGGATCAGACAAAAACTTCTTAGGTATCACACCTAGAACGATCCATAGAACAAGTGGATAGGCCAGGGGCGGTGACTCATGCTTGTAATCCCAGCACTTTGGGAGGCCGAGGCGGCTGGATCATGAGGTCATGAGTTCAAGACCAGACTGGCCAAGATGGTGAGACCCTGCCTGAAAAAAAAAAAAAAAAAAAAAAAACAAGTAGACAAATGGGACTTCATAAAACTTAACTTCTCTTCTTCAAAAGACACCGTAGAGAGAATGAAATAGCTGGTGTGTGGCTTGCGTCCGTAATCCTAGCACTTTGGGAAGCCAAAGAGGGCAGATCACCTGAGATCAGGAGTTCAAGACCAGCCTAGCCAGCATGGCGAAACCTAACCTCTACTAAAAACACAAAATTAGCCAGGCATGGTGGTGTGTGCCTGTAATCCCAGCTACTCAGGAGGCTGAGGCAGGAGAATCACTTGAACTTGGAAGGCAGAGGTTGCCGTGAGCTGAGATCATGCCACTGCACTCCAGCCTAGGCCACAGAGTGAGCTCTATCTCAAAAAAAAAAAAAAAAAAAAAGAGAGAGAGAGAATGAAAACAGACTGAGAGGAAATATTTGCAAAGTTTGCAAAGCATGTGTCAGATAAGACTTACAACCAAAATATAGAAAATGCTCAAAACTCAATAGTTTCAAAACAGACAAATTATTTTAACACACTTCACAAGAAAAGATACACACATGACAGAAAGATATACACATAACAAATTCGCACATGAAAAGACACTCAACATCACTATCTTCAGGAAAATGCAAATTAAAAATACAATAACCTACCACCACATTCCTATTAGAATAGCTAAAATTAAAGAGACTGCCCATACCAGTGTTAACAAGAATGTGGATGAACTGAACTGGCATACTCTGCTAGAGAGAATGCAAAATGATACAACCACCCTGGAAAAGTTTGGTAATACAGTTTCCTTAAAAAGTTAACACACACCACTCCTAGGTAATAAGATGAAGAAAAGCAATAGTCCACACATACCAACTTGTATGTTAATGTTCATAGAAGCTTTTTATAATAGTGAAAAACTGAATGCAACACAAATGGTGAATGTATAAACATACTAGTATATCCATGGAATGAAACATTACACAGCAATGAAAAGGAATGAACTATTGACGCATGTAACAACAGAGATGGCTCTCAAAATATTTATTTAGAATTTAAGAAGCCAGACAAAAAGAGTATATGCTGTATGATTTCCTAGATATAATATGAAACTAGATATCAAATACAAACTATGATTTCCTAGATATGAAAATCTAGAAAATGCAAACTAACTACAGTAATAGCAAATCAGTTACAAGTGATAAGAGAGAGGAAGAAATTACCAAAGGGGCATGATGACATTTTTGGAGATAATGAATATACTTATCATCAGAGATGATTTTATGATGGATATGTCAAAACTTACCAAATTGTACATTTTAAATATGTGCAGTTAATTTTATGTTAATTATACCTCAATAAAGCTGTTAAAATGTTTTGTTTTGTTTTAGTTTTTAAAAAAAACAAACCTGATTATATCATGAATGTAGAAACAGCATACTAATTAGCAAGCTCATTAGGATATGGTCCTTCCAAAAATACCAGCAACATCGGTAATGCTCCATATACAGTTTTCTAACTTTAATAATATATTCAGATGCCTTGGGAGTATGCAAAAATGTTCAGAAACATAAATGGTGATATCAGAGGCTCAATTAATATTGTAACAACTTTTCTGAACATAGAGTCTTACTGAATGTTACTCAGATTTATGCTTCAAAATGAAACTACACACAGTAACAATCCTTGAGTGTATCTGCTAACATCCTACTTCTAGACAGTAGAGTCTTAACGTGGAGGAATTCAACAGTGATATGGTAGGGTCATAGCAACTAACAGGTCCTGAAAGATTTTTCTATAGGAGATAGGTATAGAAGACTAATACACTGTTTTTCCATTCTACTTTTCTCATGTTTTTAAAGTGCAACTCTATCTAACTGCTATCTGTCGAGAACTAGACAAAGACCTCTACAAGCTGGCTAAACCTATTTGCTGCATTTTCAACACCGAACTGCATGATAACCTTCACATATTATCCAATGGTTACTTCTCACCTGTCCTCCTTTGTTACACTATGCTTTTGACTATCATGCTTTCCTTTCTCCTCTTCATCTAATGAATGGCCACACATTCTTTAAGGCAGCTTCTCAAGTCTGAAGAAAAAAACTAGAATCAACTGAAGTGCTCTCCCTCTCTCTCTCTAGCACACACGCATGCACGTGTGTGCAAAGGGCACAGAGGAACTTCTTGGAGGTGAGAAGGTGTCGATGGACAATAAATGCTGATGAATCAATGTCCAGTGACAGCTTAAAAAGACAGATGTGACAACTTTGTTTTTTGTGCTACAGAACACACTATGACCTATAGAGGAAACCTGAATCTTTGTAATGCCTATGAAGAAATAATTAATTTGTGCTCTATATCTTATTTTCAGAAGCCTGTGCCAATGCATTTTTGAAGCACAACTTAGAAATTTGATCAAAATTGCTAGAGCCTGGGAGTTGAGGCTGCAGTACACTGTGATGGCACCACTACACTCCATCCTGGGTGACAGAGCCAAGATCCTGTCTCGAAAAACTAAATAAACTGATATATAATATTAACAAAAAGACTAGAAATACGATCAAAAATTATTGTTAATGGAATATAATTGTATCTGAATAAGTTTCAGCTAACTGTAAAAAACAAACAAGAGAAACCCTACATATGTGGAATGTCCCATTCCCCAGTGACCACAGCTATTTAAATGAGATACACTAGATATTGTAAATTTTCTACATAAATGGTTTAGGCTATTTATGAGTTTTTACTTAATAGGCTAGGCACTTGCAATCCATTTCACTAATTATTACCTCATTTAATCTCAATAACCCTATAGGGAAGGTAGTACTGTTCCCATTTTATAGATGATAAAACTGAAGTTGAGACTGTAAGCAATTTGCCCAAAGCTATAGAAACCTTCAATTTGACTCAAATAACTGTGCTTTTGTCCATTCTAGATTTATTGCTCAAGACTATACTTTTAAATAAGATCATAAGCTTATTCATTAATAAGCTAGGCATTTTCTTTCTCTTTCCTTTTTTTTTTTTTTTAAGAGATGAGGTCCCACTCTGTCACCCATGCTAAAGTGCAGTGGCATGATCCTAGTTCACTGCAGCCACGATCTCCTGGGCTCTAGTGATCCTTCCACCTTAGCCTCCCAAGTAGCTGGGATTACAGGCACAAGCCACCATGCCTGGCAAGCTATGCATTTTCTAAATAGTCACTTGAGCAATCAGAACCTAGCATAGGCAAACTGGAAGTTCAAACTCAATAAATGATATATCAGCCCTTAATAAATCCCATCTCTGTTTTATGCCTGATAAGAATATGCCCATAAAGATTAAAGATACACTGCGTTTTCCTCTCAAAGTTCACATGGACTTTTCTGCTAACTAGAGGACAATATACCTTCGTGCCTTCAAGAACCACTGCACTAAGTTACAAACTCAGAAAAAGTATAAGTTTAGTTTTAAATGTTGTTTTCTGAACCTCTATAACCTATACAGTTTGAAGTCTGTAAAAGGAAATTCAATGAAATTCATGCATTGTAAATAACCCCAACCCTGGTATAATGTAAGGACTGGACCTGGAGTCAGACCGATTTCAATTCTGATGATACATCTGCCACTAAGTAGCTGAAAAGGACCGGCGGGCAGCTAACATTGGAGTGATTAGAAAAAAATACAGAGCCATACTTACTACATTTACATCATAGATTGCCCAGATCTGTATTTTAATGTGCATACCTTAAGCTACAAACAAAACCCATATCTGAAAAGCTGCGTGGGAACTGTGCAGACGTGCTCACTTGTTTGTATTCTCAGCAGGCAACGCAGCACCCAGGAATATCCCCCTCACCTCTCCTCAACACCCCCCTCATCATGGGGCAAAATGAGATATCTTCCTGGAATGTAAGAGTTAGAACTTCTCTTTCCTACGGAAGCAGTCCTGTAAATGGTGGCTAGAGTTAGGACCTGTCATATTAAAGGTGAAACAGGCATCTGCAGGCTGATCTTGGAGGTTCTCACAGAAAACGCCTGAGTTCTAAAAAGCTAACATATACACAATTGTCTCTGTAGGACAATTCATTTCAGCCTTGAACGAGAACACAAATTGAACCCCAAATCCAAGGTTCTTTCTGGTGTGAAGAGGTAAATACTATCCTAGTAAGTAAGGCTGAGCATTTCTAAAGTGGCAACCTCTCTTTCCAACCATACCTACGGTGGGCTTTAAGTTCATTTCTGTCTTTTTTATCCAAGTCCCTGGCTCTACAAGTGCAACAGTAAGCTATAAAAAGGAGTATTTTGATATAGTCCCCGTACAACCCAACATATCATATCCAAAACACCACTTTCTGTCCCGCGGGCCATTCTTCATCTCCACGGGGCACACCACCCACCACACCCACTTTTATCCACCACACACACTTTTATCTGCCCAGCCTATTTCTCAGTTATTTCTCAAGGCTTCTGCACATAAACAAGCTCTCTTACAACTGAGCTGCTAGGCTTCTGACCTGTCTTCAGACTTCTCTTCAGTGTATGTACCAGTGAGGTCCTACTACGTGTAAAGATTAGTGCTAACCTCCTGTTCTTTTTCACAAGGCTCACCTCATTGAAGAAATAAATCTGAGACTGCAGCCTTCAAACTCTTCAACTGTGAATGACAGTAAGAAATAATTGACATGCAACCCAATGCACAAGCCTATCCTTCTTCACACATGCCCTCAAAAGATAACTCAGAAGTTTTATATAATATTCTTACTATGGTATGATAAATTAATATTCTTCACCCTATTCCATTTAATATTTTTAAAAGTCCTTTTGGCAAAGAGATATTAGCACTCCAATGTTCATCGAAGTTATTCACAATAGCCAAGATGTAGAGACAATCAAATGTTCACTGACAGAAAAGAATGAAGAAAATGTGGTACATACAAGCAATGGAATATTTTTCAGCCTGAAAAAAAATCCTGCAGTATGGGACAATTTAGATGAATCTTGAAGGCATTATGTTAAGTCAAATACATTGGTCACAGAAGGACAAATACTGCTTGATTCTACTTATATCAAGTACTAACGGAGTCAAACTCATAGAATCAGAGAGCAGAATTGTGCCAGGGGCTGGGTGGAGGGGAAAACTGAGGAATTGCTAATGGTAAGCATAGTTTCAATTATGCAAGATAAACTAGTTCTAGAGATCTGTACAACATTGTCCCTTTAGCTAACAATACTGTATTTGTGCACTTAAAAATCTGTTAAGGAGGTGGATCTCATGTTAAGTGTTTTGCCACAAATACACACACACACACACACACACACACACACAAGAAAGTTCTGGTTGGAATCTTCTAAATGCATTTGTCAACCTACTGAGTCATGACCTGCAGTCTGAAAAATAATGCTCTACATACAATAAGGTGATTAGATTACACTGACATGATGCTGATGATGCTAGAGGAATGGTTAGAGGCATCAGCAAATGCTTAGGCATGATAAGACCCTCCGATCCTCACCCGGCAAAAAAAGTCACACCTTCTGTCTGCCCATAAGAAATGTAGAGAGGTGGCCAGGCACAGTGGCTCACACCTGTAATCCTAGCACTTTGGGAGGCCTAAGTGGGCAGACTACCTGAGCTCAGGAGTTCAAGACCAGCCTGGCCAACATGGTGAAACCCTGACTCTACTAAAAATACAAAAATTAGCTGGGCATGGTGTTGCGCACCTGTAACCCCAGGTACTCAGGAAGCTGAGGCAGGAGAATCACTTGAACCCTGGGAGGCGGAGCAGTGAGCTGAGATCACGCCATACACTCCAGCTTGGGTGACAAGAGCGAGACTCTGTCTCAAAAAAAAGAAAAAAAAAATGTAGAGAGGTACCATAAGGGAGAATTAGTATCTGCATCGCAGATCAAGGGTGGGAGGGAGAACTAGCTGGGGGGAGACCAAGGTTTCACTGAAGTGCCACTGCAGGAGGAAAAAGTTGGGTGGGGCTTCTTTTTATCCAATCACCTGGGCAGTCTTCACAATCTTAATTCTCCCCTTTCTGTCAGGCAACTGTCAACACTCAAGGGCAGGAATGTTATTCTTCTCAAAAATTCTATACTCCACCCAGAGACATAATTGAAGCAAATTTAAAATAATAAAAAATGAGCAGCATGTTATGTTTTGCAACTAAGATGACTTTTCTACCTCAGTTTCAGTTTCTGTTTACCTTCCACTCCAAAGGACATTAATATGTTAGTTGGGGGTGGGGGAACAAAGGAACACATGGAAAAGAAAAAAGCCTAGGGGAATAGAAACAATGGATCATAAAACAGTAAAACGCTGGTAAAAGCAGCATTTCAAGAGAGGTTGAAAAAATCAATTTATAGATCTGTATTTAATTTATGACACAGTAGTATTTGGAACAAGAAATTTGAAGGTACAGTCTCAACAGTCACTAAAGAAAGTTTCCAGTGAACATTGTTTACACATTTTAAGGTAAGAGCAGTGTTACCAAATCTCTTTTTTGGGTGGGAGGCTAGGGTCTCACTGTCACCCAAGCTACAGTGCAGTTGAACAATCATGACTTATTGCGGCCTCCACTTCCCAGGCTTAAGCGATCCTTCCATCTCAGTCTCCTGAGTAGTTGGGGCCACAGGCACATGCCACTAATTTTTTAATTTTTTGTAGAGATGGGGTCTTGCTATATTGCCCAGGCTGGCCTTGAACTCCTGGGCTCAAGCAATCCTCCTGCCCGGGCCTTCCAAAGTGTTGGGATTACAGGCCACCATGCCCAGCCATTATGAGAGTCCTAATACAACACCAAAGTCTAATTCTCCACAGATCTATCCAGTCTAATTTTTTTTCAATAAGTGTTACAACCTGGCTGAAATGCTAGGCCCAGTTTTCTCTCCTTTATAGATGCAGAATACAAGTTTGCATTATTGCCACTCTTTTCCAAGCCCCTTGATCTTTTGGAGTGGGGAGGAAGTAAACCTATGGCAAACCTCCCCGTGAAAGCCTGCTAAAGCCAGAGACACAGTACTTCGTGGCTCTACTCTTCAGCTCTTCTCACCTCAACTTATCCAACAACTACAAAAGTTACTTAAAATAGGTAGTTCTAAAAGTTCTTCCTGCCAACAGGAGAGGCCTTTTTAAAAAGGGGAAGACTGCGGATTCCTGAAGGGTCTTTCAGGAATACACCAAGTGGGACAAAGATAAGGGGTGGCGGGGGGTGGGGCATAGTCTCCAGAATAGGTTGATGAGCTCCAACTGTGCTGCAAATTTCCTGTTGAAGTAGTTCTATCTGGTAAAATGACTACCAAAGACATGAAACGCCTTTCTTTTTAGAATGGCCTGGTTAGATGTCAAAAGAAGCACACACAAACAATTTTAAACTTTGGACTGCTCTGGAATGACTAGTTACCTTAACTGGGAACTTTAAATGGTGGTTCATTTCACTCATTCATGCCACAGGGACCTGATGCCAACTACACCAGGCACAAGGCTGGGCCCTAGGAAAACAGAGATGAACAAGAAGCATAATGTCCCTGCCCTATTTAGTCTTACGTTTTCCGGTGACACAGAATACAAAAGTGAATATACAAAATGGCAGATGCTGTAAAGAAACAATGAACATTAGAGTAAAACTGAAGAATTATCACCAAACACATGCTGTGCCATTTTTATGTTCAAAGAAGTGTGACAATACAACCCACTTTTTGTAGAAACGTGAATTACCAGTCATCATACTTTCCTAACTAATTTAAAAGAGTACAATTTCTTCAGCTGTAGGAGGTAGAATTACCTCCCAATCCTAGAAATTTTTTTAAAAACTTTTTGCAAGGAGATATTCTGCACTGGTGTAACAGCACCTCAGTACTTAGGCCAAAAGTGATAACAACACTGGGCAAAAGATAAACAATTTACACAGGTGGCAGCCATCGAAGGCAAAAGCTAAAAACAAGACAAACAGAAATGGACTTCTCAAGAAGTCAGTTAATGTGTACTGCAAACACATGTAATTTCGTAATTTTCGAAAACAGAAAGGGAAGGCACAAAAAGTTTTGGCAGATGACACTAAACCAGCAGTTTTAACATTGCTGCATTCCAGATCATTCCAATAAACAATGGTTCAACACACTGATAATCTACAGACATTTTATCTCTAGGCAGAACACTGGTTTGTAAAGTTTAGATGCTGGATCTAAGCCATGGAAAGACACTAGCAAATCCTAATGTTGAAGCTTTTAAAAGCATTCCCACTTAGAATTAAACAGGATAGGGAAGGTTCCTCCCCCTTATAGGAAAACTAAGCTGTAATTTACTGGTTTCAATTTATAACTACAAAGTGTGTGTGTTGGAGGGAAAGGGAGATGATAAGTTGGGGAGTTTTAAGAAAAAGACACCTGCATGAGGTAGAGCGAAAGTGGACATCCTGAGGACCTGATTTCTAAAAGCAGCAGGCCTGCTAGGACAACTTAGCCTCTTTCATACTGATCGCAAAAGCAAATTTTAAACTTGTAAGGTGGATCCTGGTAGTTGCCGGTCTGCAGATACACCAGGTTGAAGACTCGCAGCACCTAATGTCACTTTTTCATGTTCACGCCCTCCCAGAGCCCAGTCCGTGTTTATGGAATGAAGGGGAAAACCCTAAATAATGAATGAACGAGAAATGAGTCTAGTCAGGAGGATGGCCCTGGACACCGACTAGGAGAAGGCAGGGACGATGCTCCCGGGGCCGGGAGGCGCTCGAGGACCCCCGGACACAGTGGAGAACGCGGACCGCGATCGGGCAGGGGTGTAGGGCCAGACAAAGGCAACGCTAGCGGCCTGACAGGGGTGCCGAGCGGGGGCGGGGGCCGCGGGCGCTCACCTCATCTCCCCATTTGAGAACGTCCTTGTGCCGGTCCTTGACTGCGTGGTAGATGTGCAAGAACTGGAGGATCCCATGCCTCCGCACGTGGTCCGCATGGCGCTTGGTTTCCTCCCAGCTCAGCGGCGAGCCCTGGGACAGCAGACCCATGGCCGCCCCCTCCTCCTCCTCCTCGGGGCTGACGGCGGTCGCCCGCTACGGGCGCGAGCCGGACACTCAGCCGCCAGCAGAAGGCAGCTGCCGCTCCACCCCGCGGGGGCGCCCTCGGGCCGCAGTCGGCAGAGGGAGGGTCCCGCCCGCTCCGGCTCCCCGGCGGCGACCCCTGGCGCCCAGGTGACAGACCCTGGGTCCTACGCACTGCGCGGACGCGGAGGCAGAAGACCAAGGGCAGGCGGGACGGCTCTCAGCCCGGCGGCCTTGCTCAGACCCGCTCCCTCCTGCTCCCGCTCCTACTCCTGCTCCTGCTCCTGCTCCGATGCGGCGGCGGCGGCGGACTCCACGGCCACACTGCCGCGGCGGCTCCCGCTTCTCTTAGCCGGCGTGGTGCACTGGCTTCTTCCTACTTGTGACCAAAACCTGCGCCGCCGCCGAGCATGCCCAGTTTTCGCGTCCGCTAGCTGGCCGCTCCTGGGCGCGATCCGTCGCTCCGGGTTTTATAGACTACGGGCGAAGGCGTGGAGAGGAGGCGGTGCAGCGGCGGAGGCGCGGCCGGGAGCCGGGTGGGAACCCGGGACGCAAAGGAGGCGGGTACCGGGGAGGTTGGGGCGGTGTCGAAGAGAGCAGCTGACGGGAGCGGGGCGTGAGGTCGGCCTCGCTTTAAGCAAACGCGACATGTCAAAATGCATTTTTTTTTTTTTTCCAAACCAAAAGAGATAAACTTGGGGTCGAGGAAGAAAGTTGATTATTTGAATCAATGACGAACCCACCATGTTATTTTTTAGTTGGACAGGGCCTCACACTTGAATCAGAGTGAGGGCGGTAGAATGTGTTGAGAAAAGTGTTTACATGGGAGTGAGGTGAAACAGTTCAACTCTAGGCTCCATCACTTACTGATTGTGAGACTTGGAGAAGTTCTTCCCACATCTGCATAAAATTAGATTAATTCTATCTTTTACAGATGTCATAATTATGTGCATAGTGTACATGTGTATAGTGTTGATGGCCAGTAAATTGACCCGATTATTAAGAGGAATCAACTTGTCAACATGTGTAAATCATCATTATTCGCTACTCTCTTGATTAACATATGTTCTCTGGATGGCACGGACACCATTTATTGCAAAAAGTCTCCGGACAGACCATGTGAGGAACCATCTCCAAAAGTTTATCCTCCATGTAAACCTAAGATTCATTCATTAAGTGATCAAAATGACGTTCATGTGAGCCTATGATGGGGGCTGAAGATAGTGGGAACACCTAGAGTTGACCTTATCTCGGAGGGAAAGGAGAGGAAGGAATTACCTTGCCCCCAAATAATTGTTCAATAAATATATGTTTACAGAGCAATGACCTGTCAGGGGAAAAGTGAAAGCAACTAGATATACATGTACCTACCAGGAAAGTGTGTATTTTTCATACCCTCTTCCCTGGCACTACAGAGTTAACATTTAGTAAGCACTTGTTAATTGTCTTACGAGTATATGATAGGATTCTCTTCTCATATTGGGTGTGCCCCTCACAGAGCCTGGGGACATTAATACCCAAGGTCTGACTGGGATTTCTACAATGGTGTGAGAGTGTGTGTGTGTGTGTGTGTGTGTGTGCGCGGTGGGGATGTTTGAAGCTCAGGAGATGTTTTCATCCTCATCACACAGCTGGGATAGAGACCAAACCACAGTTAATTTTTCCACAACCTTTTCAAAAACTTCCTTTGCCCTCCCACCAACCTCACTAGATCTGTATATGGTCCTGGCACTCTGTTGTTTTCCTGCTTGAAATTCTCCACCTGACACACTCAGGTTCATCCTTGGAGTCACAGTTATTCCTCTCTGTATTTGGTTGCATTCGTACTTTATTGATAGACTCATTTTAAAAATAGCTCCACACTAAATAGTGAATTCCCCTGGGGCAGAGATGACTTATGCCTTTTGTATCTTTGATCCTAGAAAGGTGTTGGTATAGAGTATATTTGGTATAGAGTGTGTGCTTAATAAATGTTAGCTTCTCCATGAAAAGCAGGTAAGGGGAGGGGGGAGAAACAGTGTTTCACATGCAGGTAAGACTTTCAAAGACTATTGGGTTATTCTCATATCTCTTCTTATATTTTCATAGACCTTCATTGTTCAACATGAAAACCATCAGCCACACTGGCCGATGAACATTTGAAATGTGGCTAACATGACTGAGAAACCAAATTTTTATTTTAATTTAATCAATACAAATGTAAATTTAAAAACTGATATTTCATTCAGTTACTGGAAAACTTATAAGTAAATTTTGAACAAGTTGGGAATGAGAATCCACTTTTTTGACTGTAAATTTTATGAAATGTAATTACAGGTCAAGTATTTCCAATGAAAATTTAGTGGCCCAGATGTGCTGTGAGTGTAAGCACAGCAGATTCTGAGGCTTAATAAACAGATGTAAATATGTAAATATCTCATTAAAAGTTTTGTGTTGATTACATAGTAATACAGTATTTCAGAAATTCTGAGTTAAATATGACGCGTTAAGTTATTTAAATTAATTCACCCCCCTCCTTTATTTTGTTTTGTTTGTTTGATTAGTTTTAAAGCAGGCTACTGAAAAATTTAAGATTACGTATGTGGCTCTCATTCCACTTTACTGATACAGTACTGATGTAGACCTTGATTTACACTTTGCAAAGCACATTTTTCCCAGACACCTGCTGCACACCATACACTTTCCCCATACACCTGTTAGGAATCATGGACCTGGGCAGTTCAGTAACAGTCTAAATTCTAGTCTGGCTAAAGCTCTACGCGACACTGAACCTAGAAAGTTTAACACTGAGTAACTGGAGTTAGTCTGTTCTAGATCCCCGCTCACACTCACACAAGAGTACCTCTCTCACCCTACCCCCCCCCCCCCGAATTCCGAACCGGCTCTCCCAGCGAGGGACCCAGGGCTTTGAACAATCCCAAAAAGGGCGCAGGCACTGTTGCTCCACAGGGCAGTTATGCCCAATTTAAACTTTGATCTCTCAGTGCCTTTAACCGTTTCTGTTAGAAAGAAAAAACAAAAACCCCACCACATATCAAGTTTAGTCATATTTAGCAACAGTCACTCCCCATCTGACGGTGCTTTGCCTGCATAGGTCTACCGCTCGATTTCATTCCGTAGATTGCACCCAGGGCTAGGTTTCAATATCTAGAAGTGAGTTTTGAGCAGACAGTTCCAGCCGGGCTGTAACGATTACTGAAGGGGAAAGAAGGAGCTCATATCTTGCAGAATCAGCACTTCCCTAGACTATGACCCAATGCCGTTTCCCGCTAGTGTCTTCCACGGAAAAACCGGAGACCCGCTCGCCCGGAACTCATCCCTGCTCAGCGGCGCCGCGCCACAGCATCCTCGCCTCGCGACCCGGCGGACCAACACAAGCTCCGCCCCCAGAGCCGCCAGGAAAACCTGGACCGTGGAGTTCCGCTTCGGGGGACGCCGTGCGCTCGCGAGGCCAAGCTGAGCATGCTCGGAGAGTCGGCCGGTCGCAGAAGGAAGCGGTGTGGGCCGCGGGCGGTGCACGCCGCGCCGTTGTTGTGATACAGCCCTCGCCACGTGACTTCGCGGGCCTGCCTCCCCAGCGCGCAGTACCGCCTCCCCGTGACTCAGCACTTTGAGCTGCTCCAAGCCTGAGGTCAATCCGGGGAGACTGCTCCACGTAAAGTCTCAGTGCATCATTACTGACCTCCGGGCTGCTGCTGCTGCTGCTGCTGCTGCTGGTATTGCAGCTGCCATTTCAGACACGATCGGTTTCGGGCCTCCAAGGAGCAAAAAATATATCATTTCCCTGTGGTCACTCCATTCCCAGTTTCCCCTGAGTCAGCGGCTTCGCGAGATCAAATAAGGAAAACAGAGAAAGTATCTAGGGGACTCTGAGGAAGGCACTTCTAGGTCATCTGCCCTTGCCTTTACCGCTCTCTTTAGTTTGAGTGTCCCTTGACTTTGGTGGTCTGTCGGGTGGGTCCCAGTGTATTACACTCTATACCAGGCACATTGAGCTGGTATCCGTTGAACAGTACTAATTTTTGCAACATTTTATAAGTGAGACTACTGAGATCCAATAATACTAAGTAACAGATGGTGGCTACGCTGGGATTTGAACTCCAGTGATATTTCAAAGCTTTCTACTACACCAGTCAGCCTGGGTGAAGCTAGTGGCTGCCTTCAGTGTGATTCTTCCTGGGACTTGGTGCCAACCTTCATTACCGGCTTTATTCTCCCTTGACACACCCTTTCCCCAAAACCTGCAGATCTGCCTGTGAAATCCTTAAGATCTTTGTCTTTTAAATTTCTTAATTGGTAGAAACAAACAGTTATTTCTTAACTTCAGTGTACATATTAAAGAACAAACGATTTAGAAGAAATTTTCTCCCTACAATTAAACTATAGTTGGAATTTGACTTGATCCTATTCAAGAAGATCCCCGGGGGGCTTTGTGATTGGAAGAGCGGTAGCCAAAAGACTGGGGCTTTGGCCCCAGCTCAGAGGGCTACCTGCTGGGTCAATCTAAACAAATTTGTGATAATCATTGGAGAGTACTTTCCTCTCATCTGTTCAAATGAGAGTCTGGAGGAGATAAAGTTTCCCTTCCAGCCTAAGCATTCTCTGATGTCATTACTAAAATTAGTTGAAAGAGTTCAAATCTTTTTGCATTGTGTAGTATTTGTAATACATGCTGCTGAGGTGTGCTATTGTCTGTCAAAAAAGCAAGAACCTCTTGACCTTTTCCAAGCCTATTTTTAGTTTACATGGAATTTTGAAAAATATAAACCCGCTTATTTTCATGTAGAGTTACAAAAGGTCTGTGAGTTCAGGTGAAGACCTTTTTTAACATGGAGAAGTTTGTGCTAAAGAAGATCGGTAGGAGTCAGAAGACGGCAAGATTGAAGATGTGGGAACAAGAAAGGATGTTTTCAGAAGCAAGATCTCTCAGGAGTCCTGACTTGTTAGGATCCAGAACTCATGGGAAATGGCGAGCTTTTTTTTTTCTAGAGAAATATCATTGTCTTCTTATGCTAAGGAAGAAGATAAAGATGCCATGATAATGCCCTAGGATGGGTGAGTGCTATCTGAATCCTGCAGACTCACTCTTCTCACTGGAGAATAGTGAGACTCACTCTTCTCATTGGAGAATGATAACTTTTTATTACAGACATTTCCAATAAAGCACAAAAGTTGAGAGAACGTAGTGTAATGACTCTTCATATACTTTTTTTTTTTTTTTTGAGACAGAGTCTCACTGCTGCTCAGGCTGAAGTATAGTGGCTCGATCTTGGCTCACGGCAACCTCCACTCACCAGGGTTCAAGCAACTCTCATGCCTCAGCCTCCTGAATAGCTGATATTACCGGTGCACACCACCATGCCTGGTTAGATTTTTTTTTTTTGAAACGGAGCCTGGCTCTGTCACCCAGGCTGAAGTGTAGTGGCGTGATCTCAGCTCACTGCAACCTCCACCTCCCGGGTTCAAGAGAGTCTCCTGTCTCAGCCTCCCGAGTAGCTGGGACTACAGGCACCTGCCATCATGCCCGGCTAATTTTTGTATTTTTGGTAGAAACGGGGTTTCACCGTGTTAGCCAGTGTGGTCTCAAACTCCTGACCTCAGGTGATCCATCTGTGTCAGCCTCCCAAAGTGCTAGGATTACAGGCATGAGCCACCGCACCCGGCCCTAGTTTTTGTATTTTTAGTAAAGATGTGGTTTTGCCATATTGGTCAGGCTGGTCTCAAACTCCTGATCGCAAGCGATCTGCCTGCCTTGGCCTCCCAAAGTACTGGGATTATAGGTGTGAGCCACTGTGCCCAACCTCTTCATGTACATTCACCTTTTGTATGCTTCAGTTATTTACCTCCTCTCATTAGTTTAAAGGAAATCAAACTCAAGTCTGATTGCAGGACCTCAGCTCTAAGTGAAGAATGAAGAAAGAAAGAGGAATATAAAAGATGAGATTTGAACAGCTAATATGGGAGGTAATCTAGGAAGATGGAAAGTAATGAGCAATACCCTAATACCTATAAACCAAAAATAAAATTCTAAGCGCTCCGTTTAAATGAATGGACCACTCCTCTAGGCCAAAAACATTCTAAAGTAAACCTGAGGCCAGGTGCAGTAGCTCATCCCATCACTTTTGGAGGCCAAGGTGGGCAGATCACCTGAGGTCAGGAGTTTAAGACCAGCCTTGCCAACATAGTGAAACCCCATCTCTACTAAAAATACAAAAATTAGCCAGGTGTGGTGTCACATGCCTGTAATCCCAGCTACTTGGGAGGCTGAGGTGGGAGATGGCTTGAACCATGGAGGTGGAGGTTGCAATGAGCTGAAATTGTGCCACTGCACTCCAGCCTAGGTGACAGAGTGTGACTCTGTCTCAAAAACAAATAAATAAAATATAGTAAACCTGAAATATGAAGCACTACTTCAGCCCATGATGGAATAGGTGATCAGACATGCCTCATTATAACATCCTCCATTGGATTTCAGGCATAGCTGACCAGCATTCACATTGAAACAGAGACCTGAAGACTGACTAAACAGATTCTTTGGAGCAATAAAATACCAACATGACAGATAGCAGGCCCTGAAAGAAATCAAGTATTTTACCCCAGAATACAGTTCTTTGACACATTTTGAAATAGCCCTACAAAGCTGTTTCTTGTGGGGAAAATTTACATTCTGTAGAGAAGCCCCTTCCCTTTCCAGGTCCTTTTTCCTGATCCAGAAGAGAATTAGATGAGTCTTGCACCTTTTTTTTTTTTAATTGCATTTTAGGTTTTGGGGTACATGTGAAGAACATGTAAGATTGTTGCATAGGTACACACATGGCAGCGTGATTTGCTGCTTTCCTCCCCTTCACCTATATCTGGCATTTTCCCCCATGCTATATCTCCCCAACTCCCCACCTCCTCCTGTCCCTCCCCTATTTCCCCCTGACAGACCCCAGTGTGTGATGCTCCCCTCCCTGTGTCCATGTGTTCTCATTGTTCAACACCTGCCTATAAGTGAGAACATGCAGTGTTTTATTTTCTGTTCTTGTGTCAGTTTGCTGAGAATGATGGTTTCCAGGTTCATCCATGTCCCTACAAAGGACACGAACTCATCATTTTTGATGGCTGCATAATATTCCATGGTGTATATATGCCACATTTTCCCTGTCCAGTCTATCATCAATGGGCATTTGGGTTGGTTCCAGGTCTTTGCTATTGTGAACAGTGCTGCCATGAACATTCGTGTGCATGTGTCCTTACAGTAGAATGATTTATAATCCTTTGGATATATACCCAGTAATGGGATTGCTGGGTCAAATGGAATTTCTATGTCTAAGTCCTTGAGGAATCGCGACATGGTTTTCCACAATGGTTGAACTAATTTATACTCCCACCAGCAGTGTAAAAGTGTTCCTATTTCTCCACATCCTCTCCAGCATCTGTTGTCTCCAGATTTTTTAATGATCGCCATTCTAACTGCTGTGAGATGGTATCTCAATGTAGTTTTGATTTGCATTTCTCTAAAGACCAGTGATAATGAGCATTTTTTCGTATGTTTGTTGGCCTCATGTATGTCTTCTTTTGTAAAGTGTCTGTTCATATCCTTTGCCCACTTTTGAATGGGTTTGTTTGTTTTTTTCTTGTAAATCTGTTTTAGTTCTTTGTAAATTCTGGATATCAGCCTTTTGTCAGATGGGTAGACTGCAAAAATTTTTTCCCATTCTGTTGGTTGGAGTCTGGCACCTTTTTAAGTCTCCCAACAAACATTTACAATTTATTCTATCTGAAGTTTGCTACCTGGAGGCTTCATGTGCACAATAAGAACCTTGATCTCCACAACTCCTTATGTTAACCCAGACATTCCCTTCTATTGAATCTAGGTCCTTAGATAAACTCAATCAATTGCCATTCAGAAAATGTTTGAATCCATCTATTGAAAGATTAGGAGGGACTTGGAACTTACTTCCTGATATAGTTTGGCTGTGTCCCCACTCAAATCTCAGCTTGAATTGTATATCCCAGAATTCCCACCTGTTTTGGGAGGGGCCCTGAAGGAGGTAATTGAATCATTGGGGCCAGTCTTTCCTGTGCGATTCTTGTGATAGTGAATAAGTCTCACCAGATCTGATGGATTTATCGGGGTTTCCCCTTTTGCTTCTTCCTCATTTTCTCTTGCCACCACCATGTAAGAAGTGCCTTTTGCCTCCTGCCATGATTCTGAGGCCTCCCCAGCCATGTGGAACTATAAGTCCAATTAAACCTCCTTTTCTTCCCAGTCTTGGGTATGTCTTTATCAGCAGTGTGAAAACGGACTAATACAGCAAATTGGTACCAGTAGAGTACTGGTGTTGCTGAAAAGATACCTGAAAATGTGGAAGCAACATTGGAACTGGGTAACAGGCAGAGGTTGGAACAGTTTGGAGGGCTCAGAAGAAGAGAGGAAAATGTGGGAACGTTTGGAGCTTCCTAGAGACTTGTTGAATGGCTTTGCCCAAAATGATGACAGCAATATGGGTAATAAGGTCCAGGCTGAGGTGGTCTCAGATGGAAATTAGGAGCTTTTTGGGAACTGGAATAAAGGTGATTCTTGTTATGTTTTAGCAAAGAGACTGGTGGCATTTGCCCCTGCCCTAGAGATTTGTGTAACTTTGAACTTGAGACAGATGATTTAGGATATCCAGTGGAAGAAATTTTTAAGCAGCAATGCATTGAAGAGGTGACTTGGGAACTGTTAAAAGCATTCAGTTTTATAAGGGAAGCAGGGCATAAAAGTTTGAAAAATTTGCAGCCTGACTATGTGATAGAAAAGAAAATCCATCTTCTGGGGAGACATTCAAGCCAGTGTCAGAAATCTGCTTAAGTAGCAAAGAGCCTAATGTTAATCCCAAAGACCATGGGAAAATGTCTCCAGGCCATGTCAGAGACCTTCATAGCAGCCTCTTCCACCACAGGCCCAGAGGCCCAGGAAGAAAAAGTGGTTTAGTGAGCTGGGCCCAGGATCCCCATGCATATGCAGCCTAGGGACTGGGTGCCTGTGTCCCAGCCACTCCAGCCATGACTGAAAAGGGCTAATATACAGCTTGGGCTATGACTTCAGAGGCTGGAAGCCCCAAGCCTTGGCAGCTTCCACATCATGTTGAGACTGCGGGTGAGCAGAGGTCAAGAATTAAGGTTTGGGAACCTCTGCCTAGATTTCAGAAGATGTATGGAAATGTCTGGATGCCCAGGCAAAAGTTTGCTGCAAGGGCAGGGCCCTCATGGAGAACCTCTGCTAGGGCAGAGCGGAAGGGAAATGCAGAGTCAGAGCGTCCACACACAGTCCCTACTGGGGCACTGCCTAGTGGAGCTGTGAGAAAAGGGCCACTGTCCTCCAGATCCCAGGATGGTAGATCCACCAACAGCTTGCACTGTGCACCTAGAAAAGCTGCAAACACTTAATGCCGGCCCATGAAAGCAACTGAGAGGGAGGCTGTACCCTGTAAAGCAACCAGAGCAGAGCTTCCCAAGACCATGGGCACCCACCTCTTACATCAGCATGACCTGGATGTGAGACCTGGAGTCAAAGGAGATCATTTTGGAGCTTTAAAATTTGACTGCCTCACTGGATTTCAGACTTGCATAGGCCCTGTAACCCCTTTCTTTTGGCCAATTTCTCCAGTTTGGATGAGCTGTATTTACCCAATACCTGTACCCTCATTGTATTTAGGGAGTAACTAGCTAGCTTTTGGTTTTACAGGCTAATAGGCAGAAAAGACTTGCCTCGTCTCAGATGAAACTTTGGACTGTGGACTTTTGGGTTAATGCTGAAATGCCTTGACTTTGGGGGACTGTTGGGAAGGCATGACTAGTTTTGAAATGTGAGGACGTAAGATTTGGAGGGGCTGGGGCAAAGTGATATGGTTTGGCTGTGTCCCACCACAAATCTCAACTTGAATTGTATCTCCCAGAATTCCCACCTGTTTTGGGAGGTACCCACGGGGAAGTAATTGAATCATGGGGGCCAGTTTTTCCCATGCTATTTTTGTGATGATAAATAAGTCTCATGAGATCTGACAGGTTTATCAGGGGTTTCTGGCTTTTTCTTCTTTCTCATTTTCTCTTGCTGTTGCCATGTAAAAAGTGCCTTTCACTTCCCACCTTGATTCTGAGTCCTCCCAGCCATAGGGAACTTTAAGTTCAGTTAAACCTCTTTTTCTTCCAGTCCCAGGTATGTCTTTATCAGCAGCATGAAAATGGACTAATACACCCCCATCACCCTGAATTGTCACATGTTTCCCAAATTGTCTCACATTTTTGGGGCACTTTTCTGGACTGGACCATGTACATCTTTCATGTATCAATGTCTTCCATCCACCTCAAATGTATGAAACCAAGTTATATGTAGCCCAACAACCTTGGGCACATGTTCTCAGGATCTCCTGGGGCTGTGTCACAGCCCATGGCCACTCATATTTGGCTCAAAATAAATCTCTTCAAATATTTTAGAGAGTTTGACTCTTTTTGTTGATATACCTTATTGGAAATCAATTTCTGTCATTCTAAATTTGGAGATGGTAGATGTTATCCAGTTTTTTCACTCCAAATTATCCAGCTATTGTTCCAAATTATGGGTCTTTTTATTTAAAAACAGCACCCAAAGCCAGAAAATCATGCTTGTCTGATTTTTCTGTAATATAAATTATTTGACTGAGCATGGATGATTAATATTGCTAAAATAGGTCAAGTGTCAAAATGTGAGTGAGGCTGTTAAGGCACATATTTACCCTTTTAAACATTTCTGATTTTAGGGGCCAGGTGTGGTGGCTCACGCCTGCAATCCCAGCACTTTGGGAGGCCGAGGCAGGTGGATCACGTCAAGAGATGGAGACCATCCTGATCAACATGGTGAAACCCCATCTGTACTAAAAATACAAAAATTAGGCCGGGCATGGTGGCTCATGCCTAGAATCCCAGCACTTTGGGAAGCTGAGGCAGGTGGATCATGAGGTCAAGAGATCGAGACCATTCTGATCAACATGGTGAAACCCCGTCTCTACTAAAAATACAAAAATTAGCTGGGCATGGTGGCGCATTCCTGTAGTCCCAACTACTCAGGCAGCTGAGGCAGGAGAATTCCTTGAACCCAGGAGGCAGAGGTTGCGGTAAGCAGAGATCGCACCATTGCACTCCAGCCTGGGTAACAACAGCGAAACTCCGTATCCAAAAAAAAAAAAAAAACACTCACACACACACACACACACACACACACACACACACGCACAATACAAAAATTAGCTGGGCGTGGTGGTGTGTACCTGTAGTCCCAGCTACTAGGGAACCTGAGGCAGGAGAATCGCTTGAACCCAAGAGGTGGAGGTCAGTGAGCTGGGATCGTGCCACTGCACTCCAGCCTGGCAACAGAACAAGACTCCGTCTCAAAGAAAATAAAAGTAAAGAAAAAGATATCTGATCTTAGTCTCTGCCTCTTTTCTTCCATTTCATTCACTTTAGTTCACATAAATATATATAAAGTTCGTTCTAGATTAGATAACAAATAAGAAATTTGGCACCCTATAACCACCCATTCATGAATAATGAGATGTGAAAACATGCTAGTTATAATTACATCTATGTAGAAAGACAATTGTACTGAATAACTGAGCAATTTTGCTTAGATAAGACCAGTTCCTAAAATTAAAAAAAAAATCATACTTCCAGAAAGTATTTTTTCACATACAATGCCCCCTGCCACTTATTTTAGCACTTAAACTCAAATGTAGTAGTTACCTTCAGGAAAAATAATTCAACTCACCTAAAATCTTATTTTACAATGCACAGGATGGCCCCACAACAAAGAATTATCCTACTCAAAATGTCAGTAGTATCAAGGTTGCAAAACCTTGGTCTATATGTTGTGAAAGGAAAATAAATCTTGGGTCCCCCAAATCACTAAGCCAAGGGAAAAATCAAGCTGGGAACTATGTCAGGCAAACCTGCCTGCATCTCATTTTATTCCTAAATAAAATAGCTACAAAGATAAAAGCCTACATATCTCCCTCACAATTTGCCCACAAGGAATTTCCATGCGGACATAGGACAGACAGATCTCAAAGTCTGAGGCTTATCTGAGACAGATACGTATCTGATTGCTTTCTCTGTCTTATCGTTTATATAAAAATGCAGATTCACTGAGTCAGACTAAATTGTGTATATGGTAAAAGGCTGATCAAAGATTCAAGAGAATCGCCCTCTGTGCCCCTTACTGGACCGAGCCAATGTACATCTTACCCATATAGATTGATATCTCCTGTCTCCCTAAAATGAATATAAGCAAGCTGTACCCCAGCTACCTTGAGCACATGTCATTAGGACCTCCTGAGGCTGTGTCATGGGCACGTCCTTAACCTTGGCAAAATTGACTGTAACCCATCTCAGATATTTGGGGTTCACAATGTATTATGATGAACTGTAAATATTACATGAATGCTTATCTTTAAATATTTGTAAGGGTTTCCAAGATCATCAAAATGAATAGTTGAGAAGAACTGAACATTTAAAATGGTTAGCATCATTTTATTTGCAATTATCACAGGCACAAATATGTCTACGTAGCCATTTAGTATACTCCTGTCTAATGTGCTGATGGAGCCCATGAAAGGACGGGTTAGGGCCCTTTCTTAATCCTGTTTCTGTTTTTCTTGTGACCACTTACTTGTGAAAGGAAAACAAATCTTGGGGCCCCAAAATCACTAAGCTAAAAGGAAAAGTCAAGCTAGGAACTGTTTAGGGCAAACCTGCCTCCCATTCTATTCAAGGTCACCCCTTGCTCACTGAGATAAATGCATATCTCATTGCCTCATTTGGAAAGACGAATCAGAAACTCAAAGGAATGCAATCATTTATCTCTCACCTACATATGACCTGGAAGCCCCCTCCCTGCTGAAGTTGTCCCGCCTCTCTGGACTCAAGCAATGTACATCTTACATACTGATTGATGCTCATGTCTCCCTAAAATGTACAAAACCAAGCTGTGCCCTGACCACCTTGGGCACATGTCATCAGGGGCACCTGATGTGGTTGTGTCATGGGTGTGCATCCTCAATTTGGGCAAAATAAACTTTCTAAGTTAACTGAGACCTATCTCAAATATTTGGGGTTCACATACTCATCCAGGCCTGGTCTGCCCTCCGAAGTGTGTTATGCCAGTCCATGAGAAACTAGTTATATACTTGTGCCAATATTAACATTAAACTATAGAGTACTTAGTACTCCTGTATACATTTCTTAAAAATTTAGTTTTGACAAGTGAAAACTCAGATTTCTTAGAAGCTTTGTTACTAGTAGACAGGAAATGTGGCGTACTGTGTATTAGAACTGAGTAAGAATCCCAACTCTGGCCCCTCCTTCTGTAATCTTAGGCCAACTACTCTGCTTCAGTTTCCTCATCCATATAATTGGGAGTGAGGAGAAGCAGTAAGTTGCTGAGTGGCTGTGAAGATCAAAAGTAACAAACATGGAGCATCTGGCACATATTAGGAGCTTAATAAATTGGTACTTCTTTTGCATCAATCAAGAAAAGGTAGGCATTTCAGAAAACACAACACTGCTAGACTGCAACAAGTAGCAGTGGGCTTGGAAATCATCTAGGCATGGATGCCTTTGCTGCTACAATGGCAAGAGGTTTCAGACTTTTCCAGAAAGACACTCCCCTGTTACTCAAAAGCCCAACACTTGTAA
This sequence comes from Callithrix jacchus, assembly GCF_049354715.1. Taxonomy (NCBI): domain Eukaryota; kingdom Metazoa; phylum Chordata; class Mammalia; order Primates; family Cebidae; genus Callithrix; species Callithrix jacchus. The sequence goes on from NC_133505.1 coordinate 61,791,758, forward strand.
AAGCTGGGTTTAACAGCTTTCATCTGGCCACCAAAAGCCACCTCGCTGACACTTAAATTTTTAAAGTTTTGTGACTGCTGCCAGTGTTATTTCTGCAAGTAGCATTCAGACAAACTTTCGCTGACTACTCTACCTTCTTCCTCTCCAAGCAGAAACCTGGACTAAATAGAAAACAGCTTCCTTAGCAGCAGCATTCTCCATGGCCTTGGGTAGGGGCATTGTGGAGTCATGCTTCAAGGCAGGCAGGCCACGGCTGTCAAGGAAAGGTAGGCCAGTGAGTTCCTCTTCAGAGGGTTGCCATGGAGGCTCATTTGGTGTGGGCAGCTCTGCCTTGGCACAGTCAAACTGTCATCCTTCAGAGGAGTGTTCTGCCAAGGGGAAGGGCACTGGGTAAGTAGGTTGCTCTGTTTGTCTTTGATCTGGAGAAGGAAGGAGAATTAAGAAATTATTCAACATCTGTTATAATCAGAAAGGCTTATATTTCTTCCTCTCCACAAACTAAGTAAAGCAGAGCTTCTCAGACAGTGTGCCCAGAACATTAATGTCCCCTGTATAGTTACCAAGTGCCAAAATGCCAATTGCCTTCAGCCCTTGTGAAAGCAAAGCAGGACTTCATTCAGGTGATCAGAGCTCCCTGATCTGGTCACGTCCCAGTGTAGGTGGCAACTTCCTTTGCAGTAAAAAGATTCTCATTTTCAAAGTGTACAATGTTATGAAAAAGTTTGGGTAAGACTTCTATAAGGAATTACCTTGGTTTACAGAGGAGGAAGTTGAAGCTCACAGATGAGGAAGCACACTCAAAGATCATGCTTGCAAACAGCAGAACCAGGATTCGATTCCAGGTTAGTTTGCCTTCAAAGTCCAAGTTCATTCCACTTCCCTCACATTGCTAAAAGCAATATGAAACCGTACAAACAATAACACCTGAAACCGAAGTTGACCTTTTCAGCTTGGGAAGTGCTTTAACAGAAGAAAGGAAGGCATAAGAGGTGATGGAACGAATCCTTTTCATATACCTACAATGTACCTTGTTCTGCAAAATATTACATACTTTACATTAGAGTCTTATCTTTTTCACAGTTTTGATTTGTTTTGCATAAACTTATAGTAGATAAACATATAAATTTATGGTACCTTTTTTACAAACTTAATTTGCTCTTTCATAATTTTCTTTCCATGTCCCACTACTTTTTTTTTCTATTTATTTATGTTTGTATATTTAGGGGGTACAAGTGCCACTTTCTTACATGCATATGCTGCACTATGGGCTTCTAGCATACCCATCACCTGAATACTGAACACTGTATTCAATAGGTAATTTTTCAACTTTCACCCCCTCCCCACTCTTCCACCTTTTATAGTCCCCAGTGTTTATTATTCCAGTCTTGTGCCCCATTACTTCTAATAACAGATTCATTTCTTAGAGAAACATTTAATGACAGAGACTGCACTTAATCCCATTTCTTTTGACTGCAAATTCTGGATCCTCCCTGTCTCAAGAGCAATGGTATAATTTATTCAAATGTCAGTTTCAAAATCTTTACTGGGCCAAGACTACAAAATAAACTCTTCAATTTAATACTGTTTTTAGCTTGCTTTTTAAATACATTTCTATTTCTCTCTGTATACACTTTGATTTCCTTGTTCACAATCTTTGGGTTTCAGAATAATATCTATGTCACGTGCTGATGGAGGAAGATACAGGGTAAGACCAAAAGATAGATTGGTTAGGAGTCGAATCACCAGTCACTTGAAGTACAGATCTGAGAGATTAAAGTAACTTGAAAGTTAGCATAGCTAGAAGACTCTCAAGTGATCATTTCATTTTAAAGAAAATTATCTCTAAAGACAATCCTTAAAGTAAATCCAAGGAAATAAAACAGTATCATTTCATAATATAATTCCTCAAAATTGATGGTATCAGAAATGAAAGCTCTCTGTCCAGACAACAAAGATCAGATCTGGAACAAGTAAACTTAATAAACATTTATAGAACTCTCCACTTTAAATTCACAAAATATACACTCTTATCAGTACCACATCACACCTACTCACAGGTTTAAATGAAATATTGGTTGGCTACTTGTTTGTTATTTTCTACCCTCATTTTTTCCTGTCTCCATTATTAAGCACAATTATTGGCATAAAAGAGGTTTTCAATACCCATTTTTGGACTGCATTCTAGCCTGGGCAATAAAGCAACACTCCCGTTCTCTCTTCCTCTTCCTCTTTCTTCCTCTCCTTCATTCTTTTTTTTTTTTCTTTTTTTCCAAAAAAAAAAAAAAACAAAAACAAAAACTAGCCAGGCATGGTGGCAGGCACCTGTACTCCCAGCTACTTGGGAGGCTGAGTCAGGAAAATCACTGGAACCCACAAGGCCCAGGTTGCAGTGAGTCAAGATCACGCCACTGCACTTCAGCCTGGGCAACAGAGCGAGACTCCATCTCAAAAGAAAAAAAAATGTGTATCGTATATGCAATGGGATACAATGTAATGTTTCAATATATTGTGGAATCATCAAATTAGGCCAACATATCCATCATCTCACATACTTCTTTTTGATGAGAATACTTTTAATCTACTCTTTTAGCCATTGTGAATATACATTATGAACTATAGTCACCATGCTATGTGGTATTTCTAAAACTTACTCCTAACTGAAACTTTTTACCCTTTGACTAACATCTCCCCATTCCCTTTCCACCCGCCACAACCCCACAACTGTCTTTTAAAGACGAAAGGATTTCACCTCTACAAAAAAAAAAAAGAAAAAAAACAACAAAGCTATTTTTCCAGTCCAGGAAAACCCAATGCAACTTTTGTGGGAGATCATGAACCATTTCCAAGTACAGGGAACTAATCACTGCTCATGCTGTGTTCAGTTAAGGTCAGGGGCACAATCCTGTAGTTGTAGGCATTTGTAGTGGGAAATCTGGTAGTTTTTCTGAGTCATAATTTGATTGCAATGGGGATGGCAATAGCTGAAACCTTGAATGTGAGAATTTGTCCTTGAAGATAAATTATTATTGAGGTTACATCTGGCACTGTTTTCTTTTTTCATTATGCAAAACAAATAACTTAAGAACACGGTGAAACCCTGTCTCTACTAAAAATAAAAAAAAAAAAATTGGCCAGGCATGGTGGTGCAGGCTTGTAATCCCAACTTCTCAGGAGGCAAAGGCAGAAGAATTGCTTGAACCTAGGAGGCAGAGGTTGCCTAGGAGGCAGAGGTTGCAGTGAGCCAAGATTGTGCCACACTCCAGCCTGGGTGACAGAGTGAGACTCCATCTCAAAAAAAAAATCTTTTACAGTTGTCTTTTAATATTTAATAACGGGTTATATATGTTCATAAACCTGCTATAAAGTTAGTACCAATGTTGATCTGGGTTGCAAGGAACTTAGTTTGAGAGTTTGGATAATACGTAAAGTACCACAGTTTTATAACTAAGGCAATTATCTACCAGTTAGATTAAATTTGTGCGTGTTTATTTGACAAAAACTAGGTACCCACTCTGTATGGGTCCTGTTTTCGGTGCTGGGGATATTGGGTGACTGAGAAGGGCAACATTTCGGCTGTCATGAAGCTTTCCTTCTATAAAGAGAAGACAGAAAATAAACATAATAAATTTGATCATTGTAGATGCTATTTTGAAATAATAGAGAGCACCTATTGTTATGAAAGTGTCAGACTGTCTTCTGGTTAGTTTTGCTAATAATTTACCTACAGGTGCTGTGACTCCACTGGTCAAAAGAGCTACCAGCTCTTAGAGAATTTTCCTTTGCTCCAGCTGAAGATAAAATTGGACAGTTATAGTAGAAAATTATTTTTCCCCATTTAAGCATACTGCTTCCTTCTTAAATATGGAATAGGTTAATCAGCATGAATAATTAAAAGACAGATGCTTTAGTTCCCTTTGAGGGTCTGTAGTTTTCATTATGAATCTATAGATCCTTAGATCTATATGCCTAAAGCCTGAAGGGTTTATGAGAGATTTATGAGATTTATTCAGTACACCAAAATAGTGTCATAATGTTAAAGAAATTTGACTGTTATTTTAAATTGACTTTCCATGTTGTTATGTGGTTAAGGTTTTTATTTTTTTCAGAATTTACTTGGGATGAAAACAATAATGAGTGGTATGCCTTTGATAATATTACACTATAATGTTCTTCAGGAAGACCACACTAATATAAGGTTCCAAGCGCAGGATGGTAGAAAACACATAGAATGTAAAACAAGAGGGAAAAAGTACAAGTAGTCATGTTTTTCAGAAATCTGGTACATTTGATGATGTCAAATATGTAAGAAATGAATAATTCATATTAGTATATTACACTTAAAGCTGCTTATAAATCCTGGGGTTTTTTTTCCCCTTCATAAGAAAATAACCTAAATTCTGCTTAAAGACAGACTCCTCAATAAGGGTTTCTTCTCTTTTATCCAATCTTGGATTTTCTAGATGTAGAAAGGAGGTGTAGGGTCATTACATTTTAACTACAGTAATATGTTTTGAGATTTCCAAGGTTTGGTTTTCAAGTTATGGCTGGTTTATACAGCTTCAGGGCTGTTCTGTATTCATATGATTATAAAGTAATTTTGCCTCAAAGGCCAATGTAAGTCTGCAAATATTTACTTCAACTTTTAAAGTCTGTTAACAGCTCAATTTAACATGTTGTTGCATGATTAAAGAAAGCTGTTTCCTTTAACTGTGCTTAGAAAGAATACTGTTGCAATAATAAAAAACAATGGCTATTATGCTTTTTTTTTTGAGGCTCATAGTTTTAGTAATTGCATTAGTAATTGTATTGCAGAGTTCCAGAGCTTAGAAGGACAGAAAAGCTGTAGTAGAGATTGTGAAACATTACCAGGAAAGGAGACATAGAGAGAAAGAGATGAACAAAGGGAGAGGGGAAGGGAAGGGAAGGGAAGACCAACAGCCTGGATGAGGGGTTTGAATTCCTCACTTACTAGTTCATTCGTTAAGTCATTCATTTTTTCTTTCAAAATATTAGTGTGCTGGTCATAAGACTTTGAGCAAATTAGTTCATCTCTTAGCCCAAGTTCTGGGGAAATATGAATAGATTTAATAAATATTTATTAAGTGCCTACGAGGTATCAGGTACTGTGGTAGGTGCTGGAACAAAATAATAAGCAAAAGACAGGATATTTCTCATAGAGCTTATAGCCTAGTTGGGTGGCAGGAGGCTAGTGTTAAATGAAGAGCCACATAAATGAATGCACTGCTCCCGGACTGAACCGAGGATTGGGCTGCTTATTTTCACTGCCCAATGACAAGACGCAGATGAACTGGGAAAGAAGAGAGTTTACTTCTGTAACTGGGTGCGGGGAGAATATCAGCAGACCAACTCAAAATTACAGAGTTTTGCAGAGCTTATATACCTTCTAAGCTGTATGTCTACGTGCAAGTGTGCATTCATTGAAAGACGTAAGTTATTAACTTCTAACCTATAACTAAAGTCTGTGTCCTGAAGACCTTCCTCTGGAACATCAGTAAATTTACTTAATCTAGATGGGTCCAGGTGCCAGGGCTGATTACCCTTATCTTGTCTCCTTGCTAAACCATGGAGGTTTGGGGAGTTTCTTCAGACCCCCAATAAAACTTGTTTAATCCTAAACGGATCCTGTTAAGAATTCCTTCATTATCTTGTCATGTTTCAAGGCCTAGGAAAAGCTAGGCAAACCTCTCAGTGAGCTTTTGTTACCTGCCAGCCTCTGTATAAGGCCACTGGCTCTATCATCTTTTGTTTTGTTTTGTTTTGTTTTTGTTTTTTTTGTGTGTGTTTTCTTTGAGACGGAGTTTCACTCTTGTTACCCAGGCTGGAGTGCAATGGCGTGATCTCGGCTCACGGCAACCTCCGCCTCCTGGGTTCAGGCAATTCTCCCGCCTCAGCCTCCTGAGTAGCTGGGATTACAGGCACCCGCCACCATGTCCAGCTAATTTTTGTATTTTTGGTAGAGACGGGATTTCACCATGTTGGCCATGCTGGTCAAACTCCTAACCTCAGGTGATCCGCCTGCCTCAGCTTCCCAAAGTGCTGGGATTACAAGCGTGAGCCACCGCATCCTGCCTTCCAACAACTTTTAATATTTAACTTAACCACTCAGTCAGTACTGAAACAGTTGTCATGGAGGACTGCCTGTTCAGCTATTAGTGAGACCTGGCCTGCCACAGCACAGTTTAAAATTGTGATGTTTCATGATAGTAAAAGAGTGCTATGACAAAGAATAAGGGGAAGAAGATAGAGTTTAGATGATGGGGGTGTGTTTTTCAGAAAAGGCCTCTCTGAGGAAATGGTGCTTAAAATGACATTTATGTGCTCGCTTCGGCAGCACATATACTAAAATTGGAACGATACAGAGATTAGCATGGCCCCTGCGCAAGGATGACACGCAAATTCGTGAAGCATTCCATATTTTTTAAAAGAAAAAAGAAAAAAAATGACATATTTATAAACTACGTTTAAATACTTGTATATAAATAATTCTAAAATAATACAACTATTACCCTTTGAAAGTTGTAGTTAATAGCAGAAAATACATTTATTATAATACTTATACACAGTTTTCTTATCATTTTTAAAAGTAAATTGCAGATATAAGTGAATACTTCTATATATGCTTTAGTTATAAAATTTAAGAAACTACTATTTAATTATCTTCATATCACTTGGAATAAGCCATGACAATTACTGATTTTTACAGATAAAATATCTCTTTTTTGTGAAGGATTTTTCTTATATTTCCCAATTAACTCTTTCTATCTATATAATAAAAATTATCTTCTCACCATTCAATGTGTCTGTTTTAATGTTAATATTGTACTGAATGTGGACTATACCTCATTTCTAATGCTTGTCTATGTAACCACAGAGTGTTTTATGTCCAATAAAATGTTATTTATATAATTTGGTTTACAACATACCTAATTTTTCATAGAGGAAAAACGAACACTTTGGCAACCTTTAATGGTGACAAAATGAAACACTTAGAATCTTTTTTTTTTATAGAAAGATAAAACATATACTTTCCCCTCCATCTTTTGGATATTAATTTTCAATCGTTTTCTACTGATAGTTACTCCTCAGATAATGTACATTACAAGTAAAGTTATCATAATTAGTGGGAAAGAATATTGATCAAAATCTTTTATATTCCATCTTTACTGCTGTTCAAGAACTTCAGGTAAAATTGTATATGTATATTTCAAATGCAAAAGTCAGGTTTGTAAGGATCTTTACAATGATCAAAGCATTAAATGTACCATTAATTTTTGTATTTACTGAATAACAGAGAAGTTTGATAAATGGTACAAATATCACCTTTTCTCTGTTCTGTTACTTGTTTGTTGCAGATTATAGTTTATTTATTTGAAACCAGGATTATTTTATTTTTTTAAATAGAGGTGGGGGTCTCCCCATGTTTCCTGGGCTGCTTTCCAACTCCTGGCCTCAAGTGATCCTCCTGAGTAGTTGGTATTGCTGGCATGTGTCACTCCAACTGATGTTTTAAAAATTATTATTATTATTTCAATTTTATTTTGAACTATAAGTAGATCTGCTGTTTGATCCAGCAATCCCACTAGCAGGTATTTACCTAGAGGAAAAGAAGGCATTATATGAAAAGATACTTTCACATGCCTGTTTATAGCAGCACAATTTGCAATTGCAAAAATAAGGAACCAGCCAAAATACCCATCAATCAACTAGTGGATAAAGCAAACGGAATACTACTCAGCCAAAAAAAGGAATTAAATAATGGCATTCACAGCAACATGGTTGGAACTGAAGACTATTATTCTAAGTGAAGTAACTCAGGAATGGAAAACCAAACACCATAGGTTCTCACTTATAAGTGGGAGCTAAGCCATGAAGACACGAAGGCATAAGAATGATATGATGGATTCTGAGGACTCGGAGGAAAGGGTGGGAGGGGGTGAAGGATAAAAGACTACACATTGGGTACAGTGTACACTGCTTGGATGATGGATGCACCAAAATCTCAGAAATCACTGCTAAAGAACTTATTCATGTAACCAAACATCACCTATTCCCCAAAACCCTATTGAATTTTTTTAAAGACTCAAATATAATAAAGCAAAATATGTAAACATTAACAATTTTTTAAAAATAGGGATGAGATCTCACTATGTTGCCTAGGTTGGCCTCAAATTCCTGGTCTCAAGAGATCCTCCAGCCTCAGCCTCCTGAAGGGCTGGGATTACAGGTGTGAGCCACCAAGGCTGGACATTTGCTGACTGGAGTTTGAATTCAGGATCTCTTTTATGATCATTGCTTATGATTAATGTTAGGGGTAAAAATTTTTTTCAAGAAAATCTTATTTAAATCGATGGCACAACTTAACAATTCATAGCATTTTAGAATTGGCATCATATGGCATGATTTACACGTTGTCAGCAGTAAGCCTTGATTTCATCCACCTGGGATAGAAAGTGAAATACCATTAACTGTTAACGTCCAGCTTTCCAAGGTTCTCCCCAGGCTGTGATCCCTTGACCTGTCCCTCATCCTCCACTTTCTCATGATTCTCGCTAGGTATTTTTGGGAGTCCTGGAGGGCGTGCCTTACACCAGGTTTGTAACTGGCTCCTCTCGCCTCCTGGGAAGGTATCGCCTGGCCACGCCCACTACACGTCCGGTGACCTGAAGGAGGATCGCGTGAGACCTGCCTTGTCTGCGCTGCGTGCAGTCCCCAGACGCTGTCCCCTCATCACTGTTCAGTAGTCGGCTTCAATTGAGTCCCCAAGACTTGCTCTCCTTGGTCCAGGAGCCGCTCTGCTTAAAGCCATAGGGTCTTCAGGTGTCTTAGGGAAGCTTCTGTCGCAAACTTACCGCTTGCTAAGATCTCTCTCAACCTTTGTTTTCCAGCCTTCCCCTCCCCGCGCCCCACAAACCAATCTCCATGGAATCACAGGGCAGTTCCAACTTACTTCCCTTTCAACAGGAAAACTGCAACAGCCTCCCTTCTGCTCAAGAGGGATCACGTCATTTACAAGAAAGATGAGGCAGGACAGCCACTAATAACAATGGCGACCACAATAGCCGTCACCCCATTTTAATATTAGGAAACTCAACAGAGAAAATCAGAGAGGTTGAATGAGTTGCTGAAAGTCACAGACCTAAGAAAACCCTGCTCAGGATTTGAGCCCAAACTGCCTCTCTCCAAAGACACCTCTGCCACCTACCGTAAAAGGACTGGATCTGTTTCTGTGCCCACTGCTATTTTTTTTTTTTTTTTTTTGAAACGGAGTTTTGTTCTTGTTACCCAGGCTGGAGTGCAATGGTGCGATCTCAGCTCACCGCAACCTCCGCCTCCTGGGATCAGGCGATTCTCCTGCCTCAGCCTCCTGAGTAGCTGGGATTACAGGCACGCGCCACCATGCCCAGCTAATTTTTTGTATTTTTAGTAGAGACGGGATTTCACCATGTTGACCAGCATGGTCTCGATCTTTTGACCTCGTGATCCACCCGCCTCGGCCTCCCAAAGTGCTGGGATTACAGGCCTGAGCCACCGCGCTCGGCCTGACCATGGCTATTTTTACCTCTCGCTGAGCCTATCAGCTGAGGTATGTAGAGTAAGGGTAGGGAAGCACAAACTCCTCCACGTGCAAAGGGTTGAAACACCTATTCCACATTACTGCTGATGTCACAGCAGGGATAAAGGGGTTCGTGACCTACCAAAAGGCTTCTGAATTTATTTTTCAGCTTTTAGCTTATATTTTTGTTTCTATTGTACCATTTGATGCATGCACTTAAGTGCTTTTAAAAAGGTAGCTCCAAACAGTTGAAAAAGAAAGGTTGTAAAATTGATGAACATCTTTTTTTTTTTTTTGGAGACAGAGTCTTGCTTTGTCGCCCAGGCTAGGGTGCAGTGGCACAATCTCGGCTTGCTGTAACTCCATCTCCTGGGCTCAAGCAATTCTCTTGCCTCTGCCTCCCAAGTAGCTAGCATTACAGGCATGTGCCACCATACCTGGCTAATTTTTGTATTTTTAGTAGAGATAGGGTTTCACCATGTTGGCAAGGCTGGTCTTGAACTCCTGACCTCAGGTAATCTGTCCACCTTGGCCTTCCAAAGTTCTGGGATTACAGGTGTGAGCCACTACACCAGGCCTGAGGACATCTTTTATGAAATCCTTTTTATGTTTTCAAGTGACTTTGGGTATTCTGTTTGATGTTTTCAAGTAAATTTGGTCAGCTTTCTCCCTTGAAAGAACCAATGCAATGCAATTTATTTTTTCAGTCTTTCTTTTCCTTTCTCCTTCCCTCCCTTCCTTCTCTCCATCTTTCTCCCATTTATCATTTAGGAGACACCTGCTTTACAGTGTTTGAAGCAGTTCTAAGCATTGTGGGATACAGAGATGAATGCAACTGATACCTTTCCTAGGATACTAAACTACAAAGAAATGAATCTTTAGAACAGAAGTCAAATACAGAAAAATTCTAATACCAATTATAAAAGGATAAATACTTAAACAAATCTGATAAGTGTGATGTTTTTGTTTTGTACATAGATTACTCTCCACTGAGAGAGAGGAGAGCAGGACACTAGGGAACATATCATCAGGAGATGGTATATGGGGTAGACTTGGAAAGAGGATGAAAAGTTGTTATGTAGTGATGGAGCATGAGCAGAGTTTGGGGCAGTAGAATCATCAGGAACTATATCATGGAGTCAATGAAGAATAGGCAATATACGGTGAAATGGATGGAATGCTTACATCCCCCCCAAATTCATATGCTGAAATCCTAACCCTTAAGCTGATGGTATAGGAGGCGGGGCTTTAGCATGGGATTAGGTTGTAAAGGTAAAGCACTCTTAATTGGGATCAGTCCCTTTACAATAGGGACCCCAGAGAGCTAGCTAACCCCTTCCATGATGCAAGGACACAGTGAGAACGCCACATCTATGAACCAGAAAGTGGGCCTTCACCAGACATGGAATCTGCTGTGCCTTGATCTTGGACTTCCTAACCTATAGAAATGTCATAAATAAATTTCTGTTGTTTATAAGCTACCCACGTTATGGTATTTTATTATAGCAGCCTGAATAGACCAAGACAAATGGTCAACAATAGATACTTAATTTTTATGGGATGCTAGTTTTCCAAGATGGGTCATAAAGTAAGGTTAAAAAGGTAGGCCAAGTCCAAATAATGCCAGCCTTTGGCCTGAATTAGCCCTTTTTCTTTTTTTTTTTGAGACAGAGTCTCATTCTGTTACCCAGGCTGGAGTGTAGTGGTATGATCTTGGCTCACTGCAATCTTCACCTCCCAGGTTCAAGTGATTCTTGTGCCTCAGCCTCCTGAGTAGCTGGAATTACAGGCATGGTGTGTGCCACCACACCTGGGCCATTTTTGTATTTTTAGTAGAGACAGGGTTTCCTTATGTTGGCCAGGTTGATCTCCAACTCCTAGACTCCAGTGATCTTCCCACCTTAGCCTCCCAAAGTGAGGGAATTACAGGTGTGAGCCACTGCACCTGGCCTGTTTTGTTTTTCCTGTTTTCCTATTTGTTGAAGATTGGTCCAATTATACTCCTTACTTTATTTCATTCTTTGGCCATTGGTCTGTGCTAGGCTCTTCCTTCTGCATCATTCATTCATTTTTATTTTCTTTTATTTCTGTTTTTGATTTCCATCCCCACCACCCACCAATGCCAGCAATTCTTGGGCACTTGATATTTATGCTTTTCTTTGTATGTGTTTTTATTATATAAATCCTATTGTTTTACATGCATGATTTAAAAATAATTTTTCGCCAATAGTGGTGGCTCATGCCCAGCACTTTGGGAGGCTGAGGCAGGCAGATCACCTGAGGTCAGGAGTTCGAGATGAGCCTGGCCAATGTGGTGAAACCCTGTCTCTACTAAAAATACAAAAATTAGCCTGGTATGGTGGCGTACCTAGAGTCCCAGCTACTCGGGAGGCTGGGGCAGGAGAAGGGCTTGAACCCAGGAGGCAGAGGTTGCAGTGAGCCGAGATTGCCCCACTGCCTTCCAGCCTGGGGGACAGAGCAAGAGATTTCATCTAAGAATAAATAAATAAAAATAAAAATATTTTTCATTATGGAAAATCTCAAACATAAAAAAGTAGAATATTATAATGAACTCTCATGTATCTATCATCTAATTTTAATAATAATAAACTATTGTCGAATCTTGGTTCATCTCCATCCCTACCCACTCATTACTTTCCCTCAGGTTATTTTGAGAAAAATCACAGATATTATATTATTTCATCTGTAAATATTTTAGTATAAATCTTTAAAAGATAAGGGCTTTTTGGGGAAGGAAGCATAACTTCATTCCTATTATCTTCCTTAAAAAAGGTAGTAAAGGCTGGACACAGTGGCTCATTCCTGTAATGCCTGCATTTTGGGAGGCTGAGGCTGGAAGATCGCTAGAGTCTAAGATTTTGAGACCAACCTGGGCGAGGTGGTGAAACCTCATCTCTATAAACAATACAGAGAAGTTAGCTGGACATGGTGGTGTGGGCCTGTAGTTTCAGCTACTTGGGAGGCTGAAGTGGGAGGATTGCTGGAACCCCGGCCGGAAGTCAAGGCTGCAGTGAGCCAATATAGCACCACTGCACTCCAGCCTGGGTGAGAGGGCAAAACTCTGGCAGAAAAAAAAAATTGTAGTGAAAATGTAAAAAATATTTCCTGAATAAGTGGTATTTACATACTCACATTTCCTCAATATTTCTGCAGAATATCAGAGGATGTTGAAATTACTAAAATTTATAAATTTGGGTTGGACATGGTGTCTCATGCCTGTAATCCTAGCACTCTGAGAGACTGAGGCAGGTGGATCACTTCAGTTCAGTAGTTCAAGACCAGACTGGGCAACGCAGGGAGACCCCCCCTCTCTACAAAAAACACAAATAATCAGCTGGGCGTGGTGGCTCGCACTTGTAGTTCCAGCTACCTGGGACGCTGAGGTGGGAGGATTGCTTGAGCCTGGGAGGTTAAAGCCGCAGTGAACTGTGATTGCACTACTGCACTCCTAGGTGACAGAGGGAGACCCTGTCTCAAAAAAAAAAATCTTTAGATTTGGAGGAATTGCCCTGAAGAACTGGAGCTAAGACTTACGCGAGTATGTTGAGGCTGGTTCTGGGAACATTGGAAATACTGCAAACTGAAACCTACCATTGCTACTGGGACACTAATGCTACTACTGGGGAGAATAGAGTTGGTGTGACAGTAATGTTTCCCTTTTTGATTTTTCAGTTCTTCAGAACCCAGCTAACTCTGTTTCTGCGTCCTATGTGGACTCATCCTGATATTACCAACTCATGTCCCTTTGTCTCCTCCTCTCCACTATTGTGTTGATATTATTTAGAATTTTAGTTCTGAATTATTATGCTATAAATATATTTTTATCTCTTTCTCTTTGTTCATTTTTGAAAACAAAAACTTAGCATCTGAATTTCATATGTCTTTATCAGATAAAAATTTTATTTTTTTATTATGTTTTTGTTAAAAAAAACAGCTTTATTATGGTATAACTGACATTGCAGTAAACTGCAAATATTTAGAATGTATATTTTGGTAAGTTCTAACACAGGTATACACTCATGAAACCATCACCCTAATCAAGATAATGAGCATACTTATCTCCGCCTTCCCCCTGCCCCCACCATCAAACTTCCTTGTGTTCCTTTGGAACCCTGTTCACCCTCACGTGCCTGCCCTTTTCCCCTGTTCCCAGGCAACCACGATCTTCTATCACTATAGATTAGTTGCATTTTCTAGAATTTTTTATAAATGATTAAAACAGTATGTACTCTTTTTTTATCTGTTTAGCATAATTATTTTGATGTTCACATGTTGTTGCATGGATCAATAGTTTATTTTTTTCATTGATGACTTGTATTTCATTATATAAATGTGCCACAATTTGTTTATCTATTCACCAGTTAATAGACATTTGGATTATTTCCAGTTTGGACTACTACAAATAAATTTGCTATGAACATTTATGTACAAGTCTTTTGTGAACATACGCTTTTTTTCTCCTTGGGCAATTCTTTGGGGACGTCGAATGGCTGGATCATATGGAAAGTGTATATTTAACGGATTTATTTATTTACTTACTTATTTTGAGACAGGGTCTTGCTCTGTTCCTGAGGCTGGAGTGCAGTGGCACAACCTCGGCTTGCTGTAACCTCCACCTCCCACATTCAAGCAATTCTCATGCCTCAGCCACACTGAGTAGCTGGGATTGCAGGTGTCTGCCACCAGGCCTGGCTAATTTTTTAATTTTTAGTACAGACAGGGTTTCAGCATGTTGACCAGGCTGGTCTTAAACTTTTGGTCTCATGTGATCTGCCTGCCAAGGTGCTGAGATTACAAACATGAGCCATTGCACCTGGCCACTATATTTGACTTTTTAGGAAACTGACAAACTATTTTTCAAAGTAGTCATATTAATCTGTTTGCTTTGCTTGAGGCTGGGTAACTCATACAGAAAAGAGGCTTACTTGGCTCACAGTTCTGTAGGCTGTACAAGTATGGCACTTGCTTCTGCTCAGCTCTTGGTGAGGCCTCAGGAAGCTGTTACACATGAGATGAACGGGGAGCAGGCATGTCACATGGCGAAAGCAGAGATGCCAGGCTCCTTCAAACAACCAGCTCTTACATGAACTAATAGAGAAAAAACTCACTCATCACCAAGGGGGTGGTGCTAAATCATTCATGAGGTATCCGCCCCTATGATCCAAAAACCTCTCACAAGGCCCTACCTCCAACATTGGGGATCATATTTCAGCCTGAGATTTGAAACTATATCAATAGTTGAGTCATTTTACATTCCAGCTAACAGCATGATAGAGTTCTAGTTCCTTTACATCTTTGGCAACGTTTGGTGTGGTTAGTGTGTGGTGGCATTTTATTATGGTTTTAATTTCCATTTCTCTAATGACTAGTGGTGTTGCCTGTCTTTCATCTGCTTATTTGCCATCATCTACCTTCTTTGGTAAATTGTCTGTTCAAAATAAACCGCACCGTGGTCCATAAAATGTCTCAATAAATTTAAAAGGTTTTAAAACATGCAAAGTGAATTTTCAGACCACCAGGATATTAAATTAGAAGTCAATAACGGAATGATACCTGAAAAAACCCCAAATATTTGGACCCAGTGTTCCTGTTAAGACATCTGATGGCAAATCTGCTTCTTGTACCTTTGGAGGAGATATGCTCTCTTTTTCCGGGAAGTTTTTAGTATTTTCTCTTTGTTCTTAAACGTGCAATACTATTTCTAGGTTCTTAATCTCTCCTATTTGGCGTGCAACCCTTTCCATCCAACTTCTTTTATCTTTAATTTAGAGATGCTTGTTTTTATTGTTCTCGTTAATATTTGCCCTCTCTTTATTATCTCTTCCTGTGGACTCCTGTTTTTGGGATGTCAGCATGTCTACTTTTATCCTCCATGGTGCTTAACTTTTTCTTTCTGTATTTCTCTATTTATCTTTTTTTTCCTGCCTTCTGAAAGATGTCCTCAGTCTGCTCTTTCAGTTTTACAATTTTTCCTTTGGCTACATTCAGCTTGCTATTTATCCCACCTAGGAGTCTTACTTTCAAGCACAATTTTTTTATACTTTATATATAATGTCTGTCTTTATGACCATTTTCCTTCTTCCTATTACCAATAGATTTTTGATGATATCGGTTGTGCTAATTATTTTATTTTATTTTTTTGAGACAGTCTCACTCTGTCGCCCAGGCTGGAGTACAGTGGTGCAATATTGGTTCGCTGCAAACTCCACCTCCCAGGTTCAAGCAATTCTCCTGCCCCAGCCTCCTGAGTAGCTGAGATTACAGGTGCCTGCCACCACACCCTGCTAATTTTTGTATTTTTAGTAGAGACAGGGTTTTACTCTGTTGGCCAGGCTGGTCTTGAACTCCTGACCTCAAGTGATCTGTCCCCCTCGGCCTCCCAAAGTGCTGGAATTACAGGCATGAGCCACCACGCCCAGACTGGTTGTGCTTATTTTGAAATGCTTAATCTGTTTGTTGCAGAATTTCTGCTTGATATTGTATATGTTCAGTGTGTGTTTTCCCTTTTTTTTTTTTTTCTGAGACGGAGTTTCGCTCTTGTTACCCAGGCTGGAGTGCAATGGTGCGATCTCAGCTCACCGCAACCTCCGCCTCCTGGGTTCAGGCAATTCTCCTGCCTCAGCCTCCTGAGTAGCTGGGATTACAGGCATGCGCCACCATGCCCAGCTGAGTTTTTGTATTTTTAGTAGAGACGGGGTTTCACCCTTGTGTTTTCCTTTTTACAGTGGTTCTAACCTCAGGTATTTTAAGCTGTGAGCTGATGTTCCCCTGGAGTTGTCAGGTACCAAAGCGACATACCGATACCAGGCCCTAGTTTCTGTCTTCTTTGTGATTTTAAGATTAAGGAGATGAGTCCCAGGGAGTCCCTTAGGTGCTGGAGTGCTAGAACTCTAATCAACAACCCATCAGTTGCCCCTCCACTAGGCATTACTCTGGTGGGGATTCTCCTCTAAAGCCTTTGAAAGGGAGCCAGTAGTCATCTCTTAAATGATCCAGCATCTGCCATACGTGAGGAGGATGGAACAGTGAGTGCTCAGGGAAGCTAGCTGGTCAGCTTCCCCTTTTTAACGTGGGTGATTGCAGCTGCCTTCTGATTCACAGTGGTTACGGGACAGGCAATGGTCCAAAGGAAAGTGGAGAGAGAAGGAGAACAGAATCTAGCTGAACTCTACCTATTGTTCTAACTCTGCATTCCTCCCCACCCAACGTTTTGGATGGTCTTCAGTCTCTACAGGGTGTTCTCACAGTTCCTCCCTAGGGCTGATTCCCCGGGCTTCTGTGGCCTGTGACTGATCTTGCCTGTACTCCAGGGGCCAGCAGTGGGGGATAGGTTACTGAAAGCTTTTGAGTTTTGCTGTGAGAAGATTAATCTTTCAGCAGAGTGCAATGAAAGGGGGAAGGAAATCCAGTTACTAGTCTAAGTAAGCAATAACCGAGATCTGGATTCATAGTTTGTGATTCAAATGAGAATTTTTTTTAAGTGTAAATGATTTATTTGTTAATTGAGTCCAAGCTTGAAGAAGCTGCTCTTTTATTTTGCTTTTTTTTTTCTTAAGTATATTTATTCTTAGCCCCCCCACCCCACCTTTTTTTTTTTTGGAGTGAATTCTGCAAACTAAGCACTGGAAGAATGTCAAGACAGTACAGTGAAAAAGGAAGCTAAATGAGGCCAGATTGGAGAGCAAATTGTTATTATTTAAAACGTATGGACCACCTCGAGTTTTATTATTTAAAAGTTTTATTATTTGAAACTTATGCCAAGTTCTATTCAAGAAAATACAGAAACATGATTCCTTTCGTTTAACAGCCAACATGTTCAGGAAGTATACACCACATCTTTGTGTGTGTTTTACTCCACATAGTGCCAATATTTAAACTTGCTTAGTTTGAGGAATTTCCTCTTACTAGTTTTCTAGTTTTTTTTAAGAGTGCTTCTCTTTCTTTTTAAAATGTTTTTCCTTTATCTCTCCTCTTTTTAAAAATAAAAATGAAGACTTTGAACAAATATCATTGTATATGTTCCTATTACTGGGTTGAAAGTTCATAGCTGAAACACTACGTTTATTCTGTGATTTTTCTAAAAGCAGGCTGGATGAACTATTTGTTATCCTTTTGCAATTGTTCAGCGTGCTTGTCTCTCCATAGAATGGAGAGTAACTGGCTGACCTCCATTTTCATTTCAGGTTGAAATCAAGGAAATCAACTTAAACTGTAGCATGCAAGATTTATGTTAATGACAAACATATGAACAATGTCCAGGTTTAAGTAAGACAATGTTGTGTTTATTTTTTTCTGTTTTTATTTTAATGCCTCTAATTCTGCGAGAAATCATATGTAAAAAGAATTTGGTGAGACACAGTAAGAATTCTCATAAAATGCTGATGGGAACATAACTTCTGCTGACCATGAAGGGTATTTATAGATACAGCTGTAGCTGCTCCCCCTACGCCCCACCCCCACCATATACCAGTGGTTCTCAAACTTTAGCATGCATCATAATCACCCAGAGAATTTGTTAAAGCAGGGATTGCTGGCTCCACCTCCAGAGTTTTTGATTCAGGAAATCTGGGGCAAGGCTTGATAATGTGCTTTCTAACAAGTCCCCAAGTCACAGTGACACTGCTAGTCCAGGAAGCAACTCTGAGAACCACTGCCATATACCAGTAGTTCTCAGTATTGACTGCCCCTGGGGTATCTTAAAGAGAACATGGCTGCCAAAAATTACCAGTGCTCAGGTCCATTCCCACTGCCAAAAATTACCAGTGCTCAGGTCCATTCCCACTGATTCTGATTTATTTGGTTGGAAATGAGGCTAGAATACTTGTATTTTATTTTATTTTTTCTTTTTCTTTTTTTTCTTCCTAATTAATAGAGACGGGGTTTCACCATGTTGGCCAGGATGGTCTCGATCTCTTGACCTCGTGATCCACCCGCCTTGGCCTCTCAAAGTGCTGGGATTACAGGCCTGAGCCACCATGCCTGGCGTACCTGTATTTTATAAAAGTTCTTCAGGAGATTCTAAGGTATACTTAGGGTCAAGAAGCACTTCCTTATACCCAATCTTCACCTGTCATCCAGAGAAACGTATGTGGTTTCTGCTCCACCTTCCATTAAAACCTTCAGTGTTAAGATATTATCAAGATATTTTTATATAGATTGGGATGCCTATTAGTCTTGGTCAACACCAAAATGTAAGTCACCAACTATTTATCCTCTCTCTTACTCTTACTGTTTCTCTATCATTTCTCTCCTCTAACCCATCCTCTCCTCCCTTCTCCCTTCTTCCTTGTACATCTTCCTGTTACTTCTTCTAGAACTCTTCACCAAGTGGTTAACAACAGTTTCTTCTACACTTTCAGGCTTTCTACCAATGTCTCCCTTCATCTCCTTGCCTTACTGGAAGCCTCTCTTGTTCCTGAAGACAGTGCTTCCCTTGTAGCCCCTTCAAAAGTGGGCTGCTAGTTTTCCCACATTCCCTGGGTATTAGGATCTGGAAGCCACTTTGCAGTCCTCTTCCCATCTCAGTGCAGCTTCCAGACATTTATTTACTCGTCAATCCTTATATGAATTTCCTGCACCTTGGAGGCTGATGTGCCAGCTCTTTCCCCTTTTTATTCCTATGTGCACCAATCTCCTTGTCTCTCCATTCATTCACCATAGAGTTTGGGCACCTGGTTTCCAGTCTGCCCATCACCACAATCCTCTGTTATCATCCTAGGAGACATCTGCATTCACGTGAATAGCCATCCAGCATCCTGGTATCTTTGTTCATTCTTTAAATTCTGTTTCACTCCACTTCCCCTCCCAATCTCATTGCTATGCTCTGAACCTGTTCCATCAAGGGAAGCATCACTCTTTGTGAACTATTACCTTCCATCATCCACCCTCAATTACCTAACACCACAATCACAAGAAGCCCATCCAGAATTTAATTCTCTTATTTACAGGAAGACATTACAGTTGTGTACAGAACTGAGGATATATTACTGATCAAGAGAAACTCTCATATATATTCTAATTTTATGTATTTCTTTCCTTTTTATTCTTAGAAAGTGATAAAATTCAAGAACTGTGAGAACAGTCATTATTATGCCTTCTTTCTTGGTGTTTGACAATAGTAGATTTAGGTAATGATATAGCTTGGATGTGTGTCACTGCCCAAATCTCATGTTGAAATGTAATCCCTGATGTTGGAGGTAGGGCCTGGTGGGAGGTGACTGAATCATGAGGGCAGATTTCTCATGAATGGTGTAGCACTATTTCCTTGGTGCTGTCCTTGAGATGGGGAGGGAGTTCCTGTGAGGTCTAGTCATTTAAAAGTGTGTAGCACCTCCCTCTGCTTGCTCCTGCTTTCCCCACGTGAAGTACCTGCTCCTACTTTGCCTTCCACAGTGAGTAAAAGTTCCTTGAGGCCCCTCCCCAGAAACAGATGCCACCATGCTTCCTGTACAGCCGGTAGAGCCATGAGCCAATTAAACCACTTTTCTTATAAATTACCCAATCTTAGCTATTTCTTTATGGCAATGCAAGAATGGACTAATACAGGTAATCATTCATATATTCATTCATTCATTCATTCATTCATTCATTCATTCATTCATTCAATAAAGTTACCTTAGTGCTGGGGACACAGAAAAGAGACAGCCCGTTAAGGAACTCAAAGTCCTCAGAATACCCTTCCTTCATTGTGATTTAGTGCCACTTTTGAAAACAAAAAGAAGTGCAAGTCTTATTTCATGAACATGTGGCAAACGTATGACTCAATACATTTATGGTTCCACTAAGTTTACATTAGGAGGAAGTTCCTAATAACTATTTTTAAGCAAAAAATAGTTGTAATAGATTGTGAAATTAGACACAAATTATCTCATCTCTTTACGCATACCCTTTGCAATGTGAATTTTTGGTCCTCCCATCATGAGATGAATTCTATTTCTCCACCTGGTAAATTTGAGCTTGGTCATGTGACTTGGTTGGCCAATGGGACATTAACAAATGCACTGCAAGTAGAGGCTGGAAATGGGCTTGTGCGTTGTTGGGGCTTGCTGTCCTGCTTCGCTTGGAAGCCTTGAGAAAACCATGTGAATGAGCCCCTGGATGAAGAGAGACACAGGGTCAGGCCATCCCTGTCACTCCAACTAACAAATGCCAATTACCAAATCTAAGTCAGAGGCTCTCTTAGCCCATCCAACTTCAGCTGAACCGCCAGATACCCTGTAGATGTATAAGTGAGCCAGCAGCCAGCAGCTGTGCCAGCCCAGACCAAAAGAACTGCGCACTGGAAATCCACAGAACTGCGGACAATAATACATGTTTTAAGTCATTACATTTTGATGTGCATCGTTATGCAGCAAAAGCTAACTGATGCTACAGAATTTTTAATTCTCTTAAAATTTTTTAAAACTTAACCTGCTGCAACTACTGGATTAGGAGAAATTCAGAAAGTAAAAATAGAGTCTTCAAATGTAACGTTTCTTGCAGCTGGCTGTCAGTTCTATTGAATGTTTATCTAAGGAATTAAATGAATTGGTTAACAGAGATCTTTATCTTTTTAATGATCTCTGGTGCAAAGCGTGAAGTTGAAGTTGGGTGAGGGTAAGATTTCCAGTTAGTAGCTGGATGAAACAGCAGCGGATTCTCGCAGATTTTAGTCTTGCTCTGCCTAGTACACTATCAGTCAGCATTTGCTTAAGGAGTGGTTGGTATTTACTGCCTTTCAGTTAAACAACAGTCTACTTTCTAAATATAAAAATTACCACTCTGGGTTCTATTCACCATCCACTCATCACTCAGTCACTCGTCCTACTAGCAATGGCTCCAAGGGATATATATTCCAGGAAGCCGTAATTATAGTCGTTGGATGCAGCAGGTGTCTCTGTGTTATCTCTCTTTCTCACCTGCCACTCCTCAACCCATGGTAGTAATCTGGTTTCTGTTCTCCCATGCCAGTGAAATGCTTCTCACCAAGGCCACAAAGAACTTGGTATTGCTAAATTCAGCGATACTTCTCAATTTCTATTTTAACCTCTTAGCAGCATGTGACATTGTTGATCCCTCCCTTCTCGAAGAACGTTCCTCACTTTGCTTCTTCGATACCACTGTCTTCCGCTTTTTTTCCTGTTACTCTGGCCATTCTACAGTGTCTGCATCTCCCCATCTTTAAATATTGGTGTTTCTTCAGCTTAGGTCCTAGGTTATTTTCCTCTTCGTCCTCTACACACTCTTCCCGGGTAATCTCCTCTCTTGCATAGATTTAATGCTCTTGTATGTATTCATCTCTTCCAAAACAATGTCTCCAATTGAAATCACTCTCCTGACCGTCGGAAATCCAGCCACCTACTGAACACCCTCTCTTGGATATCTCTCAGGCACCTACTTCAATCTCAATATGTCCAAAACTGAAGACTGAAACCTTCTCTGCTTCTCCCACCCCCAAACTGCTTTTTGCTCCCTCAGCTCTTTTCGTATCCCATCTGCAGTGCCTGACATGGCTGTTTACCTGGTTATCCAAGAGAGAAACCCAGGCATCATCCTTGAGTTGGTCCATCTCCAGTTTATTCATATATCCCGCCAGTTCTATCCTCATGATCGTTCTTGATTAAATCCCGTTCTCATCTGCACAGCCACATTACCATGTTACCCAGCCCTGAGGCCATCCTCTTCTCTTGCCTGGATCATGAAGCAGCTTTCTAACTGGCGCGCTTGCCCCGGCCTGGCTGCATCCCATCTATCTTCCACACAGCTGTCAGAAAGCTTAGAATGCAAATCTGGTTACCAATGCCCCTTCTGTTAAAACTCTTTAATTTCTTTCACTTCCCTTTGTATAAACACCCATACGGTTCATGATTTAAATTAGGGGAATGTTCCATAATGTGCCTAACTCTCTAAACTGATTTCTTCCCAAACTTCATCATCTAGCCAATCTGATTTCTTTTGGTTCATCAGTTACTCTTCGGCACTTGAATGTGTAGTTCCTTAGTTCCTTTTTTTTTTTTTGAGACGGAGTCTTGTTCTGTCACCCAGACTGGAGTGCAGTGGCACGATCTGGGCTCACTGCAACCTCTGCCTCCTGAGTTCAAGTGACTCTCCTGCCTCAGTCCCCAGAGTAGCTGGGATTACAGGCATGTGCCACCACACCCAGCTAATTTTCGTATTTTTAGTAGAGACAGGGTTTCACCATGTTGGCCAGGCTGGTCTTGAACTCCTGACCTTGTGATCCACCTGCCTCAGCCTCCCGAAGTGCTGGGATTATAAGCATGAGCCACTGCATCTAGCTGTAGTTCCTCTTGTCCAGAATACTCTTCTCCTCTCCCTCCCCTATTTGGTTTGACTAACTCCAGTTCTTCTTTCAGCATCTACATTATATGATCCACGCTTGAAGAAGCTTTCTTTGGTGTCTCAGGTCTGGAAACCTACTCACTCCAGCAGCTCCAGGGATTTCCTCCATCAGTGTTTTCTTAAATATGTGCCTTTCTCCGGCAGGCAGACCACATGGGACTTTCTCGTCTTTAAAGCTCCAGCAACTACCACTGGCCCCGGCACACATAGCCCTCATCGTTGTTGTACTGAATTTAATTAAATGTTAGGTTTGTTTTCTTTCTTTCCCTCCCTCCCTCCATCCCTCCTTCCTTCCCTCCCTACTTCCTTCCTTCCCTCCCTCCCTCCTCTTTCTCTTTTCATTTCTTTTTGTTTTGAGACATGGGTCTCACTCTGTTGCCCAGGTTAAAGTGCAGTGACATGATCCTGGCTTACTGCAACCTCCGCCTCCCAGACTCAAATGATCCTCCCACCTCAGCCTCCCAAGTTGCTGGGACTTCAAGTGTGTGCCACCACCCCCGGCTAACTTTTGTAGTTTTTGTAGGGCTGGAGTTTCACCGTGTTGCCCAGGCTGGTCTTGAACTCCTGACCTCAAGTGATCCTCCCACCTCGGCCTCCCCAAATGCTAGAATTATAGGCGTGAGCCACCACGCCCAGCCAGGGTTGTTTTCAAGTTACCCATTTCTTGTAACATATTAATCTGAACATTTCACTAATGAAATTATTTTATGTGTTCTTCAGTCTAGTTATATATTTAGACTATAACAATATTTTAGAAAATGTTATACTTCTTTATTGTGGTAACCTGAATTGACTTTTATTCTTTCAAACTTATTACTTTTTGTTTTAAAATATTTTCTCTCTTTGATGTATCTAGATTGTGTCAATATGGCTGTTTTAAGTGGTCACATTAAAAAAAACTAAAAAGGAGCCGGGAGCAGTGGCACACACTTGTAGTCCCAGCTACTTGGGAGGCTGAGAAAGGAGGATCACTTAAGTCCAGGAATTCAAGTCCTGGCCTGGGCAGCATAACAAGAGCTCATCTTGAAAAAAAGGAAAGAAACAGGACAGGTGAAATTAGTTTTATAATATATTTTATTTAACCCAATATATCCAAATTATTATGAATTCTTTATACAATTATGTAAAAGTTAGTGAGAGATTTTACTTTTCTTTCTTACTAATCTTTGAAATTGGATGTGTAATTTGCGCGTTCAGCACACCTCCTCTTGAGCTAGTCGTTTTCAAGTGCTTAAGCCAAACGTGGCTAAGTGGCTGCCATATCAGACAGAGCAGCACTATACTCTTCTCAGTTCTCAAGTATTCCAGTCACACAGTTTTCTTCTCCATCTTTCTCCCTCTCCATTTTGAGACGTTCCCAAATCAGGTGTCTCTAAGCCAAGGCCCAGCCTTTCAAAACTAAAATGCAAAACATTTGATTCCACTGTTATTTTCATTTTGCCACTTATTTCACTTGCCAGCTTCAGGGTTACCTGCCCTGAAGCTTGAAAGAACAATGCCTGGATGACTTAATCTGAAAGGACAAGGGAGATATGGAAATGTGAGTGGGTGTATGTGAAACTGGGTTTAAAAATATTATCCAGCCACACCTGTAGTAATTTCTAGAGCTTAATTTCTCCGTTTACTTTCTAGAGCTCAGTATCTACCTTATAGCTTATAGCAATCATGTAAATGGCACAAAATATTTTGTTTTCTTTATGATTTTAGTTTTGAATTGCCTACATTGAAACTCAAATGTTTGTTATCTAATATTTTGCACAGTCTTGAAAAATATTTTTCCAGTCAGCCAGAGTTTTTACTCTCCACATTGGCTTGGCATGTCTCACCTCAAACTATCTGGTATGCAATGCACAATTATAATTTTGTAAAACAAAAGATCATAGTTGCAACTATTTGGTGGCTCCAAATGATTTATAGTTTTATTCTTTTTACTCTGAAAAGTACTTATTTATTTTTTACTATCTTTCCTTTTTTTTTTCTCAAAAAGATAATTAAAATCTCTATGTGTAGACATTACTAATATTCTGGACCGAGAAAAAAGATGGGTTGAGAGCATTTTTTCTCCATAGTCAATTTTTTTTTTTGTTTGTTTGAGACAGAGCCTTGCTCTGTCACCCAGGCTGGAGTGCGGTGGTGCCATCTTGGCTCACTGCAACCTCCACCACCTGGGTTCAAGCAATTCTCCTACCTCAGCCTCCCCAGTGGCTGGAACTACAGGCATGCGCCACCACACCTGGCTTTTTTTTCGTATTTTTTGTAGAGACGGGGTTTCACCATGCTGGTCAGGCTGGTCTCCAACTCCTGACCTCAGGTGATCATCCTGCCTCAGCCTCCCAAAGTGCTAGCCTCATGGAGGCATGAGCCACCATGCCCAGCTGATGGTCAAATTATTTAAAAATGTTTATTAAATACTTCGTGGCAGTCAGGCTCATAGAAGATGAGGGTACAATTTGAGAGGCACGTGAGAGCTAAAAGCAAGAGCAAGTGTGAACTGTCTGATTAAGTGTTTGTGGTTGGTGGGTATATGGAACACCTTTTTCGTTCCACTTGGGATCAGCCGGTGCAGGTGTAATCTGGCAATGCCTTCGTGCACTGCATAGCTCACGCTTTTCTGTTACTTCTCTGTTCTTGTTGTGTGGCATGTCCTGAGAAACCCACTGAGACATTGTGACAGATGCACACACACTGGAAGTGCAAGAGAATCACACTCCATGGGGCACTCTGACCTGGGGGATGGGAGCCAGGCTATAATAGGAATGTGTAATATACATGTCTCCTTCCTCTATGCTTCAGAAGGATAATTCTCAGTTGCATTTTATACAGCTCTTCAGCGCTCCTAGTTGCCTGCAGCAGTGACTATCTTGATTATGTACCTGGGGATTGGCTCTTCCCCCAAGTTCCCACATCTGTTCCTTGGGATCCCTTCCCCAAATAAAATGCCTACAGGAAAAGCTTTGTCTCAGGCTCTGCCTTTGGAGGGATCGTAGGCTAACATAATGGCAGAGAGCAATGAGTGAGAGGAAAGAACTTGGTGTGTCTCCAAGATTTGGTTTAAACAGCTTCGTAGTCAGTGGACTTAGAGATGGGATATCGAGGAAGAAGCGTCAAAGCAGAATATTAGAGTGGGCAGATGATGAGTTTGTTTTTATGCCTGTTAAGTTGGAAAGGCATGTGGGACAAATAGATGGATATTGAATAGACATTTGAAAATTATGACCCTGGAACTCAAGAGAGGGGGTCAAGGCTCAGGGACGATTACAAGTTATTTGCATATGGGTGGCAGATAAAGTCTTGTTTATGGAGAAGTTCACCTTGGGAGGGTGTGTACAGTGAGAGGAGGGGAGCACTAAGGACAGAACCCTGGGGAATAGCATTATTAAATCACACCAAAAGAGAGTAATCCACAAAGGAATGAAACTAACAGCAGGAGGAGAAGCCTGGACAACTGGGAGCCCAGAAAGCAAAGGATAGTTGCTGAAGAAAAGAATGTCCAACAGCATCAAAAATCATGGAGAGGTCAAGTAAAACATGGTGATTTTTACCTTAGAAAGTGCACAGTGAGTGTTATATACTATAAGTATTACCAAAGTGGAGTGAGGGCATGGAAAATGAGAAATAGGGAGCACATCTAGACTACTCTTTAAAGTGGCTTAGATGTGAGTGAAATAAGAAAGATATGGAATTACTAGAAGGGATTAAGATGTCAAGAGAGGTTATTATTTTTTTAGTATAGAAAATATATTAAGATACTTTATGTTGAAGTCTGGATCTAAAATAAGCTAATATTATAGAATTTGCACTCAGGAGAATGATGAAATCCCTACTGTTCATTAGATCTATTACTATAGTATTACTTACAGGAGTTAATCTATACCTGGCAAAGCTATGTGTAAAATTTTCCCATTATGGCGTTTTTATTTTAGAATCCTAATTTAAGGCACGTCTCACTAACCCATACTAAAGCAAAATTTCATTTTTCTCTGGTTCCTGGTTAACATCTTTTCCTTCAAATACTTTATCAAGAACCAGTGCTCCTTGGTGGTTAGACACTCCCTTTTCCCAAGTGGAGCCTTCATGCCCTGTCTTCACTGAAGGGAGAAGACTGAAAGATCCACACATACGTCAACTGCTCCTCTCCTGAGGGCTTCTCAGCACTTTCTGTTTGTCACATTATGAGCCAGTGTCAGAGCCCACATATGATAGGCACTTTTTTTTTTTCTGTTGCCCAGGCTGGAGTGCAGTGGTGTGATCTCAGCTCACAGCAACCTCCGCTTCCCAGGTTCAAGTGATTCTCCAGCTTCAACCTCCCAAGTAGCTGGGACTCTAGGTATGTCTCACCACACATGCCCAGGAAGGTCTCCAACTCCTGAGCTTAAGTGATTCTCCTGCATTGGCTTCCCAAAGTGCTGGGATTACAGATGTAAGCTACCACACCTGGTCAGTTTTTTTTTTTTATTAGACTTTAAAAACTATTTCAAGAAAATAACATTTTGAGCTTAAACTCTTGAAAAATTGGAATTATGATGAAGTACCTCATTGACAATCACTATAGTCAAGAAGTATAGTTGAAAGAATATTTTATGTGAAAATCAGAAAAACCTGGATTCTAGTTCCGGTCTCAACTATTAGTATCTCTATCACTTTGGACAATATGTGGCAACTTACACAATGTTGGGTGAGGAAACAGACTAGTCCTAATTCCTAAGCAACTGTTGGCATGAGGGCAGGCAGGAAGCAAGAAGAGGAAAAGAATGTTTAGTAACACAGTCAGATGGGAATTTATTTCCAGCTTTCATTTCAAGTGGGAAGTGACTCGTAACAACAAAAATAGGTTTAAAACCACACACACACACTTAGTCACAGTATGCAAGATGGTAATTTTCACAAAGGACACCACGACTCCAACTCCCACAGATTCAGTGGCAGAGATCAGCAATTTACATCCATGACTAGGATTTTGCAGCCGATAATGGACAAATCCTGTCATCCTAATCAGCTGATTAAAAATTTAGTCTTAAAAGAATGCCTGTGAACAAGCTAATAAGCAAGCAAACATTCTGAAATCACTCCTAAGAATCCTGAAGCAAGAAGCAGACATGTAAATGATCGAGTGGAGCATACGTGTCATGAGTCATGCAGATAACCAAACTGGACCCTAGCTAGTTCCTTTACCC
The DNA here is from genome assembly GCF_049354715.1 of Callithrix jacchus. Taxonomy (NCBI): domain Eukaryota; kingdom Metazoa; phylum Chordata; class Mammalia; order Primates; family Cebidae; genus Callithrix; species Callithrix jacchus. The sequence continues at coordinate 61,819,865 of NC_133505.1, forward strand.
CACTAAGAACTTTATGGAAGAGAAGGCAGAGATGATATAAAAGAATACTGTGTGTCCTTTAGAATCTCATGTACGTATTCATTTACTCCATAAATCTCACAGGGTGTCATTCAGTTATTCCAACCAATTGTTTTGTTTCCTTAAAAATTCTGAGTTTGGGTGTCGTTTTAGGTTTTTGAACATTAGAATTAAGACTATAGCCCAACATGCAACACCTTGTAATGAAAAACCAGGGCGTTTGCTAGCTTATCTGGCATCTGAATAAATGAGAGAAGTGAGCCACTTCCTCCAGGTAGATGCAGCCTGCACCAGGAGCATGGCATGGTGAACAGAGCACAGAATGAATTCCAGCTCTGCCTCATCACCTTGACTGCATGCCCTGGGGTAGTGGACACTTACTGTGTATCACTTCAGTTCCTTTTGACCTCACTTCTTATTCCAGCCACAGCTGCAGCGATCAGTTCTGTGTTGGTGTCAATCAGTCTCACACAGGTGCCACTGAATAGTAGCTCACCTACCACTCTAAGTCTCTCACTTTTTGCTTGGGGCTTTTGTGATCCTTCCATGGGCGAACCTATGGAAACCTTCTTGGCATCCACACATGTCCAAGATTAAAATGCAGGGTGTGCAGGGAGAGAAGGATGCAGGAGGGGAGGTTAATAAGGCTCTATAAGGGAAACCTTGACCAATGGGAGACCAGTAGATAAATGCTCTGCCCCCTCCACCCCCTATCCCTCTGAGGGTTCTAAGACACATTTCATAAGGGCAGTAAAAGGGTCCCAAAATTATTGTTTGAAGCTCTGCCTTGGAGTGATTCACCATAAGACAGACTTGTACAACTATATGCAGAAGGTCTAACAATGATCCCTGACCCTGCTTGCTTCAGATTCCATCTTAAAGAGACTCGTTTGTCTATGGGTGCTTTACATGTTACATAACTGCTTGACATTTCTGAGCTCCAGTGCCCTCTCTATATAATGTATTCAAGTGTAAAGCACTAAATGAATTTAAATAATTATTTCTGCTTTCAAATCTCACATTCACTACCATATAAACAAATATGTGGCTTTGTAAAAAAAATCATGTATAAAGATCTCCAGACTCATGACAACAGGTAATGAGTGTTTTAGACTGAGCTGCTGATTCTAGAAACAGCTCATTTCTAATTTATTTTCATCTAGGTGGTAAGGTTGTTAGTCTCAGTCTGTCTGATCTGTGCTTTGTCACTGCTCCACCTTTCCAGAAGTTTATGCCAGATCTGACCCCCATAGGCCTTCTTGCCTATATCTGATTTTAAGCACCATTTATTCCATATGGGTCTTTAAAACTTTTAGAGCTTGAGGTCCTAATCAGTTGCAGGCAGCTTTGATCTGCTTCCCCTAAGCAGCCCCCAGCTGGGGTGTCTTCTCTGTCAGTACTTCTGTAGGTACTATTCTGTGACATCAAAAAGAATCTATAATTAATTTACTACTTTATTGGACTTTAAACTTATTTCAGTCTCAAAGATAGCCTTCCATTAACAGATGAAATAAAACATTGAATAAAGAACTCTTTTCTTTCTAAAGCATCATTGCTTTATTTTATTTCATTATATTAAAATCCTTAAGGTAGAATTATATTATTGTCATTCATTACAATTTCTTCGCATATTCATTGGATACTAAATATTTCCATTCCCGGAGTCAAGCCAGTGAACCAGTGTCAGAGAAAACTGTACCTAGTTACTTTTCGTAGCACAAGATTATCACAAGCTTGATTTTGCTGTCACATTTTTGGAACTGTGAAGTGAACACTGGGTATTATAGGGACATGGGTTTAGGCTCCATTCTGCCATTGGCTGTGTGACCTTGGATGGCCACTTAATTTCTCTGGCCTCTAGATTTCACTTTTATAAAATGTGGCTGTAGGACTAAATATACCACATTCTCTAAAATTCTCTAAGTATCTCCTCTCTGCATTTGACCCTCTGTGACCTGGGTCAACGGAGCACACATTAGGGTCAAGGTATCAGTATTAGTCTGTCCTCCTTTCTTACTTTCTCTTCTCAATTGTCCTTTGCATTTTTAAAAAGTCGTATCGACAATTCACTTTGAATCTTACTATGATGTTTTGTCCTGGGACATAAAAACCTCTAGGTTTTATTTTATTATCTTGTTCCTTATATTATAGAAAAAATTTGCCAACCCTGGAGCTACAGAGACAACTGGAAGCCAAGGACAGTGATTTATTTTCTTTGTTCTTTAGCTTAGTAAGCCAGATGTGTCAACAGGTTCTTTTTGACTGGCATTAACAAGTTGCTCAATAAAAAAAGAGTTTAAAATTTACTAACTTATATCAGCCTCACCTAGTGAAATTAAACACGAGGAATAATTTGCTGAAACACTGTGCCAGAACCATTAAGTCAGGACAGTCTGAGGTTGTTGACCTCAATTTTGATATGAACTGGATTTTTTAGACATGGAGGAATAGTTATGGCTATATTTAGTTATTTTCACGGCTATGGTGTATGTTTTGAAGACTTTCCCACAGATAAATTGTCATTATCTCCTGGTTGGGGCCTTCAGAACAGATGGGGGAAGGGGAGAAAGCAGGGAATGGATACTTGGGGCTGTGATTTAGCAATATCTAATCATATACTCTATGTTTTTTTATTTTTTGAGACAGAGTTTTGCTCTTGTTTTCCAGGCTGGAGTGCAATGGCACTATTTCGGCTCACTGCAATGTCCGCCTACCCGGTTCAAGCGATTGTCCTGCCTCAGCCTCTGAGTAGCTGTTATTACAGGCATGCACCACAATCCCTGGCTAATTTTGTATTTGTAGTAGAGAACAGGTTTCACCATGTTGGTCAGGCTGGTCTCGAACTCCTGACCTCAGGTGATCCACCCTCCTTGGCCTCCCAAAGTGCTGGAATTACAGGTGTGAGCCACCGTGCCCAGTTTATTTATTTATTTATTTATTTTGTGAGATTGGGTCTCACTGTGCCACTCAGGCTGGAGTGCAGTGATATGATCTTGGCTCATCACAACCTCCACCTCCCAAGCTCAAGCAATCCTCCCATCTCAGCCTCCCAAGTAGCTGGGACTACTGATGTATGTGTCACCACGTCTGACTAATTTTTGTGTTTTTGTAGTTATGAGGTTTCACCATTTTGCCCAGGCTAGTCTTGAACTCCTGGACTTAATCAATCCACCTGCCTTGTCCTCCCAAAGTGCTGGGATTACTGACATGAGCCACTGCCCCCAGTCATACACCCTTTTCTTCCTTCTCTCTCCAAATACTCTACATGCCTTTTCCTTGAGTTGATTCCAGCTTGGAGTTTGCCTCAGCACTCAATATCCTACTCTCCAGAGGAAAATTCTACCTCAGATCAGGCCCCTTTGGCTAGCATTTGTCTGATAAGTGGATAAGGGGCAGCATGGGAGTTTGTAGGTAGTTTTGATGTTAGATTTGTTGCTATAATTTGGGCTAGTCTGAGTGGTTAGATGGACTATGGTTATTAACATAGAAAGCTAGAAATAACTAAGAGAATGTTTGAGCCATAGTAAAATGGATGGATCTTAGGGGAAAGTTTGTCCTGAAATTGGAGCTTAAGTGTAAATCAGGAAATTCAGAGAAAAGTTACACAAATGGAAGATGGCTGGGGTGAGACATAGGTTGCCGAGAAATGAAGTACACACAGTCGTGGTCCTCAACGAGCTTCCAATAGAGTATGGTAGATAGTCAAGATGGAGATAGAGGTCAGAGATGTTGCTAAACTGCTTCCATTGAACAGGATAGCCCACTGTGTAAATAATTTTTAGGCTCCATATGGCAATGGTACTGAGATGAGAAGCAGCATTTAAGAGGATCAGCATTCAGGTAGCCCCTTTTCTCCTCTCCTGCCAAGTGGGCTGCTAGAATTGGATGCAGTCCAGAAACAGGAAGAATGGCAGTGTGACCAGAGGCTGGTCAGTGAGGTGAAGCTGAGAAGGACCTGGTCATGCAGCAGGGCTATGGAGTCCATCACAATACGGAGACCTCGGATTTTATTACAAATCCTCAATGAGCTTTGTTCATTCATCCATTTCAAATGTAGCGATACCATCGAGTTCCTATTTTCCAGGAAGTTCCAGACAGTTTAACTGCAAATAAGGGGAAGTCTTAGTAAAGCACTGTAATAACACGTTCCTTACTTGCCTGTAGATTCTATAGCAGAAAAGCATCTCATACAGTTTTATATATAAATTAACCAGCTTAAATACTGCCTACTAAATTTCTTGCATCTTTGAGACTTTTCAAATACTGCACTTGTCACTTTGATCTCTCTCATATGTGCCATAGTATCTTGCTGAGCTCACACATTACCCTGTAGATAAGGTTCGACTGAGTCATTTTTAATGGTTCATATGGTTATTTCATAATTATTTGAATTGGATAAATTAATTCATTATTTCCTAATTAGTTAATATGTCACAAATACCAAGAATCATGTATCCTTATGGGAATTTCCATAGGTTTTTCTAGACTAAATAGGACCAAAAAGGTAAAGAAAAAATGTTGTGTTTTGTATTGTCTTCCTCTGTTATCCAGGCTGGAGTGCAGTGATGTGATCTCAGCTCACTTCAACCTCTGCTTCCTGGGTTCAAGTGATTCTCATGTCTCACCCACCCCAGTAGCTGGGATTACAGGCATGTGCCACCATGCTCAGCTAATTTTTGTATTTTTAATAGAGACAGGGTTTTGCCATGTTGACCAGGCTGGTCTGGAACTCCTGGCCTCAAGTGATTCGCCTGCCTCGTCCTCCCGAACTGTTGGGATGACAGTCAGGAGATGACATTGAATCAGCTTTTGAACATAAGTTTTCTGATCTATTAAACTGGCATTTAATAAATGGAATAATTTCTTCACTTTTCCAGTATTGTTGCAATTCAGACCCAAGGCTGAAGATCCTAATTGCTTCACGAAAAGAAAATATAAAGGAAAAAAGATATAACATAACCTCCTTTATTCTGCCAGTGGAACATTTATAAACTAGCCAAAAAAATAGTAATTTGGTTAAAATAAATAAGTAAATATGAAGGCTCTGTGACTAAACAGACATGACTGACTAAGAATGCCACAGAGATGTCAATCGATGTGTGCCCTCTTTCATTCACTTTGACCCAGGGGTTGCAAACAAGCCAATGATTTTCAGCCCTGGCTGCCTTTCACTGAAACTTTCTCTGACAAATCTTTCTTACTTTGCTGGAAACTCTTTGTGCCAAGAGTTCTTTCTCTTTTCTTTTTCAGTGACTTTAAGCTCATTTTGTGGGTCTTTAAGTAGGTATCCAATGTTGGGATAGGTGGAGGGATGAATGGATGGGGGAATGGAATATATGATTTTGAGTCGTTCTGTCCTTTATTTGATTTGTTTATTAATATGAAGAACAAAGCATGATGGCCTCTCTTGTTTGCTGGGCAATCTGCCCACATTTTAACTGGCTGACACGGTTCTTCCAAAAACTTCTTGGTACCCTGTAGCACTCACTCAGCCTCTGCTCTCCTTAAATCAGATTTTATCTTTAGGCCTGAAAGTGAGTGTTGCTGAGGATTTTTGTCCATTTTATGTTTCTTTGAGTTCTCTGCATACTTACTCACTTATGATTTTAGGTTTCAGAAAATGGAACTGGTTTATTCCTTAGCTGAATCCTAAAGCCAACACCATAAGACTCACCAGGGTGCATCAATTTTGTTTTATTTTTAAAAATAGAGACAGGGTCTCACTGTGTTGCCCAGGCCGTTATTGAACTCCTGGCCTCAAGCAATCCTCCTGCTTTGGCCTCCCAAAGTGTTCAGATTGCAGGCGTGAGCCACCATGCCTGGCCACATCTGAATTTTAAATGCTGCCACATGAATTCAGATACAATTTTTTGCTGTCAGTTTACATGTTAGGATTATTTAAATGCTTTGGCATTTTTTTTTTTTTTTACCAGTGATTTTACTCTAGAATAAGAAGATTCTTTTACTGTCTAGCTTATAGCTCTGTCCTTTCTCTGCCATTTGACAGATGGGCTGGTTTTTATCCTGTTTGTCTCATTTGGATCCTTATCTCTTAGCCTTCATTGATGGAACTAAGGTAAATGTTTCCAAACAGTGTAAATATGTGAAAGTAAACAGTGTTAACAATATAAAATCAGTCCAGACCTAATGTTGACCATATAGCAGATCCTGTCTTCTATTTAACAAAAATAGCCAAGGCAAAATATGGTTCATGGCATCTACTGTGTCAAACAAGAGAAAGGAGACAGTCTGGTTATTAAACTATTACCATCTGCTTCATAGGGTAAACAAAAGCAGTAATATTGAGAAGTAAATTGAGAAGAAAATGCCTACTTTTACCATGCAGGGAGTTCTGGTTGCTAGACAAAACAGTCAGGGAAAAGACAGCGGCTAGGAGAGTGGGGAATGTGTGAGAGGTGGAGCACAGGAAGTACAGAAAATGACACCTCTTCTTTCTTTTTGGAGGTGAAGTATTAGGTTACAGTGAAGGTGTAGAATGATACATCAATTTCTTTTGTGGGCTTATGAATGCTTGGCATTCATTCATTCATTTTTCAACAAATGTTCATTGAGCACTGACCACCAAGCAAATACTGTTCTAAGTGCGTAGGATACATCACTGACTCTAACAAACAAACATGCCTGCTCTTGTGGAGCTTACATTTCAGCAAGGGGAGGCACACAATATGCACAATAACTATATAGGAAGTCAGAAGGTGATAAGTGTTATGAAAAAGACAGAGAGATTAGAGCAGGGGATCAGGAGTGTAAGGTTAGGTGCATGGCCAGAATATTATATTAAAGAAGGTGGTCAGGATATTTGGGTCTCTTGGAGCAGGAGAAATTAAGCGAGGATTTGAAAGAGGTAAGAAATTCAGCCATTCCAGGCAGAGTGAACAGCTGATGCAAAGGCCTCAGGCAGTGGGGGAAGCTAGAGTAGTCGAAGAACAGCAAGGAGGCTGGTACGGCTGGAATGGAGTGAGATAAGGGGGAGTAACAGGAGAGGAGGCAGATGGAAGAATTGCATGAGGTTCTATGTATTCTCTTTGCCTCCTTCTATCCCGTTGTACCCCTCTCTCTCACTTACAGATGTGCTTCAACTTTTCTGGATAAAAAGGGACAGATTTAGTTGTCGGAGCCCTTCACCTTTGCCCATCTTGTCTTAGCGCAGGTGATGTTGCTTTGACACATCTTGGAGGAGTTGCTCCTCTTAGGCTGCTAAGCTATCTACACTCAGCACAAGGATTTCTTTAGATCTCGTTGTCTTTCTGCTCTGTGCCTCTCTGCATGCCTAAAATTCTGTGTTAGGAATGTGACTGATTGGAGCTCTGGAGATGAGGAATCTGCTGAGTTGTCCTTCTGGATGAATTTTTATATTATTTTCCCATAAGAGGCATGTTTTATTTATTAACTTTTTAAAACAATTTTTGACCATTAAAGTAACATACGCTTAAAAAAATTTCAAACAGTACAAAAGTTATTAAATGAAAGTTGTCTCTTCTTACTCTAGAAGAAAACTTTTCTTTTTCCTTTAAACATTTGTTTTATTTTAATTTTTTATTTCAATAGGTTTTTGTGGAACAAGTGGTGTTTGTTTACATGGACAAGTTCTTTAGTGGTGATTTCCGAGATTTTGGTGCACCCATCACCTGAGCAGTGTGCACTGTACACAACGTGTAGTCTTTTGTCCCTCACCCTCCTCCTACCTTCTCCCTATGAGTCCCCAAAGTCCATTGTATCATTCTTATGCCTTTGCGTCCTCATAGCTTTAGTTCGCTCTTATAAGTGCGAGCAGACGGTGTTTGGTTTTTCATTCCTGAGTTATGTCACTCAGAATAATGGTCTCCAACTCCATCCAGGTTGCTGCAAATGCCATTATTTTATTTCTTTTTATGGTTGAGTAGTATTCCATGGTGTGCATACGTGTGTGTGTGTATGTGTGTGTGTGTGTGTGTGTGAGTGTGTATGTATATATATCACATTTTCTTTATATGCTCATTGATTTATGGACATTTGGGCTGGTTCCATATTTTTGCAACTGTATATTGTACTGCTGTACAAATATGTTTTTCATATAATAACTTCTTTTCCTCTGGGTAGATACCCAGTAGTGGGATTGCTAAATCAAATGGTGGTTCTATTTTTAGTTTTTTAAGGAATTGCCATACTGTTTTCCATACTGGTTGTACTAGTTTACATTCCCACCAGCAGTGTAGAAGTGCTCCCTGTTCACCACGTCCATGCTAACATCTATTTTTATTTTTTTATTTTTTGACCATGGCCATTCTTGCAGAAGTGGGATCACATTGTGGTTTTGATTCGCATTTCCCTGATACTTAGTGATGTCGAGCATTTTTTCATGTGTTTTTTGGCCATTTGTTTATCTTCTTTTGATAATTGTCTATCTGTGCCCTTAGCTCACTTTGGGTGTGACTGTTTTTTCCTTGCTGATGTGCTTGAGATCCTTGCAGATTCTGGATATTAGTCCTTTGTCAGATGCATAGTTTGTGAAGATTTTCTCCCACTCTGTGGGTTGTCTGTTTACTCTGCTGATTATTTTTTTTGCTGTGCAGAAGCTTTTTAGTTTAATTAAATCCCATCTATTTATCTTTGCTTTTGTTGTATTTGCTTTTTGGGTTATTGGTCATGAAGTCTTTGCCTAAGCCAATGTCTACAAAGGTTTTTTTCTGACGTTACTTTCTCAAATAAAATTTCTTATGTATTCTTCCCCAAAGTTTCAATTATGTGTACATATATTTATTTACATGAAAAAGATCATACTATATGATGTTTGCAACTTACTTTTTAAAGTTATTTCTTTCTCAGCACATGCACATATACCATGTTCTTTTTAATTGGCACAAGGAATAAAACACAACATAGATACATCATAATCATTAGAAATACAAATTAAAACCACAGTGTGATATCTCTGCATACCTATTATATGCATTATGAATAATGCTGCTATGAACATGGATATACAAATCTGTCTTTGAGACTCTGCTTTTCTTTTGGGTAAATATCCAGAAGTAGAATTGCTGGATAATATGGTAATTCTATTTTTGATTTGAGAAACAACTTTCCATAGCAATTGCACTGTTTTTTATTCCCCTCAACAGTACACAAGGGATTTTTAAACTTTTTTATTATTTTGTTTTATTTTATTTTTTTGAGACGGGGTCTCACTCTGTCACTCTGGCTGGGGTGCAGTGGTGCCATCAGGACTCGCTGCAGCCTTGATTTCCTGGGCTCAGGTGATCCTCCTGCCTCAGTCTCATGAGTGGCTGAAACTACAGGTACAAGCCACCACACCCAACTAATTTTTGTATTTTTTGTAGAGATGGGGTTTCACCATGTTGCCCAGTCTGGTTTTGAACTCCTGAGCTCAAGCAATCCACCCACCTCGGCCTCCCAAAGTGTAGGGATTACAGGTGTGAGCCACCACACCAGGACTGTTTTTTATGTTTTTGATACAAACTTTTATGAACATCTATTTGATTATTAGACACAATAAATAAAAATTAATGTATATAACTTAATATAAGTTTACTACATATTATATTCCTGGAAATAAACCTCATATTGATTAAAAATAAATAGAATGTAAATATGTACTAAAATTTTCTTCCTATAAATATGGCATCTAGAAAGCCAAGTTGTGCAATGTTCAGGAAAAAAAAATCCATACTGAAATGGATCAAAATTATGTGGGGCTTTTGCAAGTTTGACTAGAAAACACAGTACTTAAACCACTGAAAATGATTATATGTCTAATGTTGACATTATTTGAATAGAACAATTATCAAACTCAGAATCTCTTTTAAAGTGTGAAGAAAAAAATGAAGAAAGGGAAATGTTAGACATTTCAAAAATTTGGAACAAGTATTTGAGCAAGCAGGGTCCGGTGGCTCATGCCTATAATCCCAGCACTTTGGGAATCTGAGGTGGGTGGATCACTTGATGTCTAGAGTTCAAGACCAGCATGGCAACATAGTGAAACCCCATCTCTACTAAAAATACAAAAATTAGCCGGGTGTGATGGCATGCACCTGTAATCCCAGCTACTTGGGAGGCTGAGGTGGGAGAATCACTTGCGCCTTGGAGATGGAGATTGTGGTGAGCCAAGATCACACCACTGCACTCTAGCCTGAGTGACAAAGTGAGACTCTGTCTTAATTAAAAAAAAAAAAAAAAGCTGGGCGCTGTGACTCAAGCCTGTAATCCCAGCACTTTGGGAGGCTGAGGCGGGTGGATCACGAGGTCAAGAGATTGAGACCATCCTGGTCAACATGGTGAAACCCGGTCCCTACTATAAATACAAAAAAATTAGCTGGGCATGGTGGCGCATGCCTGTAATCCCAGCTACTCAGGAGGCTGAGGCAGGAGAATTGCCTGAACCCGGGAGGCAGAGGTTGCGGGTGAGCCGATATCACGCCATTGCACTCCAGCCTGGGTAACAAGAGCAAAACTCCGTCTCAAAAAAAAAAAAAAAAAAAGAAGCAAGACAGTCCGTTGTGAACAAGTATGTCACAATATTATTTTCACATTGAGAATGATGTCATATCAACAAAAAAAGTTATACTGACTTTGTTGAAATATGAAAGAAAAAACTAGATATGATCTACCTTGTGAAATTATTAATGAATTGGAAAAAGATAATATTGACATAAAAATGCTAATTGCCTGGGAAATGATACTAGAGCAAATATGGTTGGTGTATACCAAGGGTACCTGGTCATTATTTCCACCAAAAATGATTATGCCAACTATATGAAGTACTCAGCCAATAGTCTTAATTTAATATGCAAAAACATTTCTTCTGTGATTAAATATGATAGCATTTTTAGTATTGTACATAGGATATATAATTTTTTGAAGAATTCAATAAACAAATGTAATATTATATGTTTGTTCTAAGAATTACATTATGGATACCTGATGAGCATCAAGATCAAATGGAATCAAGATATTTTGTATACAAATTAAAGATATTTATCAAATATTAAAATGTATAATATCAAATAACAGAATACATTATGCTATAATTGACAGCATCTTGGTGCAATCAATTATACATTTTAATAAAACATCTGTATGGGAGAATGTTTTAGACCAGTGGAAAAGATTAATAAAGCTCTATATTAGAAAACATTACTATATATAAAGTTATGTTTAATAGAAGACCTATCTCTTTGCATATAATAAGTGACAAAAATACTTTGTAAGAATATTTAATTAATAAAAAAATCTTAGCGAGAGATGAATATACCTCCAGAATTTGTAAATAAATGAAAAAGAAAAAATTTAATAATTTTAATCTATAAGTCACTGAATAGAGATATTAACTATTATGGGAAAAGTGCATATAAAACAAAAGTTCTGGAGAATATAGCTACCTTAATTTCACATTTATAATGAAAATGTAAAAAAGCAGGTAGAACATCTTCATATTTTACTTTTTTTTTGTTTTGAGACAGGGTCTCACTCTATTGCCCAGGCTGGAGTGCACAATCTTGGCTCACTGCAGCCTCTGCCTCTTGGTTTCAAGTGATTCTCTTACCTCAGCCTCCCGAGTTAGCTGGGATTCCATGCCTGTGCCACCATGCCCAACTAATTTTTGTATTTTCTGGTAGAGACAGGGTTTCACCACATTGGCCAGGCTGGCACATTTTGAATTTTTAACTAGAAAAAAGTTATTTTCTATGATTACATTTGATGTACAAAAAGCAGTCACTCACTTGGCTCTTAAATACTATGACAATTTAAGTTCTGTAGAAAGTTCATCCAAAATAGTTTCAAGCAGTGTACAATTTCAATAATTTGTAATAGAAAATCAGTGTAAGCTTTGGAGTTTCTAAAACCCATGCAGGTATTCTCCTTGGTTTATTCAAATTTGGAAATGGACTTGAGGTTTTTTTTTTTTAACAGTAATCACAGTGGTGCCCCATAAAATAGTGTAAGGTAAGCAAAAAAGTAGATTTTGAAACTATTAAGGATGAGTTTGCTTCCATTAAAGCCAGAAAAGTATGATTATAAAGAATTGTTTTGTTGTAAATAAAATCTTTACACTGAACGTAATATTGTGGGTTTTAATAATATGTATTTTTTAAAAATTTCCAATATCTTTATTACTTTAGTGTTCTGGGAAAATATCCACAAAATACATAAAAACATGTATGGAGGAGTGTAGTTTTTGTTTTTCATTTTTCTGTTTCTGGCTCCAATATGGCTCAGTGTGGCACCTCAGTGGATCACAGTAATAAAAAGGAATGTACTCCTGATGCATGCCACAGCATTGATGAATCTCAAATACATTTTGTGAAGTCCAAGAAGCAGACTGAAAAGGCAACACTCTCTATGATTCCATTCATGACCTTCTAGATTAGGATGAATGATAGGCACAGAAAATAGATCTTCGGTTGCCAGGGACTGGGGCAGGGGTTGTGGAATTGGCTACTTAGGGAACGGGGAGGATTTTCGAGATAGATAAAACTGTTCAATATCTTTATTGTGATTGTAGTTATACAACTGTATGCTTTTGTAAAACCTCATAGGAGTCTAAGTTGAGAAGAATCAGTATTTCTTTTTCTCTGTGGGCACCGTGGTGAGCCTTAGATAATTTTACAGCAGTGTAGCATGTAAACGTTTTTGTTTGGAGAAGATTACTTTGGCTACGTAAGAAACACAAATTGAGTCTAGGATAATAGCCCTTGTACAAATTGTTCACTCTCTGAATTTCTTTTTTGTCCTTGATTATTTTGGAGTTCTCCACTTTGTTCTACCTTTAGGGCCTATTAATCAGCTAACATCTTGTTTGTTTGGGGGGCCTAATTGTTCCTTGCAAGTAATAGGTGCAAGATGTTAATTGGTTTCTCCAGAATGGCCTAACTCCACTTGAGGCTGAGAGTTCAAGAGTCACTTGAAAATGCATGTTTTCTCAAGGTTGGGCTTAATTACCTTTGAGTAAAATCTTGGCTTGGGGACAACCATATTCAGGGTGCATGTCAGAGCAAAGGTTTCTAGTCTTTGGAGGTTTTCACCCACACCTCAATTATTATCCTCTTGGCAAGCTGGCTAGATTTCTAAATCACATGGAGTTCCCCTAAGACTCTGTATATTCTGAGATACATGTTTTCTTTCCAAGTGACTAACAATAGTAAGCATTCATTATTTTATGTTTCCATAGTCCATTTCACATATACATTATAGCAATCCTTTCACAAAGGATTATGAAAATTTAGAGTTATAAGACGTTTTAGTGTCTTACTTCTCAAAGTGTGGCCTACCAATCAGCATCTGTATCACCTGAAATCTTGGGAGAAATGCAGAATCTCTGGCCTGACACCAGGCCCACTAAGTCAGAATGCATATTAACAACCCTCCACCCCAACCCATAATCTGTAGGCGCATGAAACTTTGAGAAGCACTGCTGTAGTTATAGTCTGGCTTAATCACTTACCTGCCGCTTACACAGCAACCCTGCAGAGCTGAAGTAAGGTTAGTTTATTGTATTTTTGTACTTTACAATACTATATTATACAATATTTGTATAATACAGTGCTTGTACAGTATAACATGAATGTTGAAAAGATAATACATGGAATAATTTGGTTATCATATTTATCATATAAATAAATGTGTTTTAGCAGAAATTTGGTAAACACACACAAAGCACTCACAGGGGACTATTAAATATCATTTGCATTGCAAACCTGAGAAAAGTATCTGCTTAGATATTTTCAGCTGGAGGATCATCTCAGAACAACAAACAAAAGCAAAGACATTTTGTGTGGCTGCTTTACCTTTTAACCTTGTGATATCCTGCAGCAAGGATGCCCCTGAAGGGGGAAGATATTAAAATTAAATCCTACTGGTCAGTGATATTTTTGGGATGAGCCTTGGGACTAGCTCAGCATTCAAATGTATGCAGTGTTTAGAATTTAGGAAGAATTTTTGATGTCTTCATTCTAAGTGACTACTTTATAAAAATGGTTTAAATTAGTCTAATTTAAGCAACATATTTATCTGATATTGTCGCAGATTCTTAAAGTTTCAGGATTTCTTTTCTCATTTCTGCCTGCCTTCATTTAGTTGTTTATGTGATTCCCCTAAGCTTTCTGCCAAATTGTGTATTTACATTGAAGTCATCTTTCTAAGCATAGTTCCATAATTCCCTATTTAAACCATTGGGTTTAGAGGTGTTTGAGAATTCAGAACTTTTCGAAGTTAGAAGATTCCCCTTTATTATGTAATATCCCGAGTAGGGTCTTGGGCAGTACTCTTTAATCAAACATTAATATTTCTTTACCATATAAACCATTCACACTAAATCATATGAATAAAGACTTGAAATAGCCTCTCCTTGACTCATATCAGGTTATTGTCACAAAATTGGTTACACAAACTTTTGCTTGTTTTGCTTTTATATTTTGCAATTATAGGTTTAAAGAGATGGACCTGTATATAATAACACATGAGAAGAAATTTTAGAAGTACTTTAGTTTACCTTTTGCCTCAAAGTAATAGTAAGGACAGCAAAAATGAACATGGATAGGTATTTATCCAAAACTAACATTTCTTGGTATTCCATAACTTTCTTAATATTTAACAAATAATACAGTGAGGCTGAGGCTTTCCTTATATCTATTCATGGCAATTCTCATCCCCTTTCTTTCTAAAGAAGACTAATTTTGTCCGGTGTGCCAAACTAAAACTATTTGTTTACTGGAGTGTCATACAGCTGGAGGGGCCGTATAATTCAGTAGTGTCCCATGAAATAGAAACAAAAGGTTTCTGTGAAAGTATTTGCTTTCCTAACAGGCGTATTCCCTTCCCACCTTCCCCTTTCTTCTTTTCCCTGTCTTGAATACAGATGTAATATCTGTAGATGCAGCAGCTATCTTGCAACAAAGAGGAAATAAGCATTAAGACAAAAGCTTCATTCTAAAGGACGGCGGAGGTGAAAAACAGAAACAGCAGCCTGTTGAACCTCCTGACTGCCCCAGACTTCTTGTTTCATGGGACAAACTTCCTGTTTAAGCTATTGTTTTTGAGTTTCTGTTATTTGTAGCTAAACATATTCCTAAATGCTATAGTATGTCACTACCTTTTCTTCTCATTTATTTAAATGTATTTATTTATAGACTGGGTCTCGCTTTGTCACCCAGTCTGGAGTGCAGCAGACAGTCACAGCTCACTATAGCCTTGACCTGCTGGGCTCAAGGGATCCTCCTGCCTTAGCGTCCCAAGTAGCTGGGACTATAGGCACATGCCACCACATCCACCCAGCTGATTTATAAATTTTCAGCAGCGTTCCAAACTTCTTGAGAGTGTAACCACCCAATAGGTTCTTCTTGCCCACTGCACAGACAAAATCAATTCACTGAGCCCAAGGCATTGCAATAAAGTTTAATTGATATGAGGCCAGGCACGCCACATGGTAGACAGAGTTATTACTCAAATCGATCTCCCTGAAAATTTGGAGGGTACAGTTTTTCAAGGGTGGTTTGGGAGGCCAGGGAGTCTGCTTCTGGGTGAGCCACAGGACTGGTTAGTGAGATGTTTGTACATTGGTCTTCAGAAATGTAGAAACCTGAAAAGACTTCTCAAAAGGCCAATCTTAGGTTCTACAATAGTGATGTTATCGGCGGGAGTAATTAGGGGAGTTGCAATTTTTGTGACCTCCAGAGTAATGGCTGGTAATCGTTTAAGTCTACACCTTAGCAGAATTCAGGGTCCTCTCATCCTAATAACTTGGTGAATGGATTAGCTTTCATTAGCTTTATAAAGTGGTATAGTTTTGGGGAAGGGCGGTTGTCACTTAAACAATAAACTAAATGTCTCCCAAAGTTAGCTTGGCACAAGCCCAGGAACAATTAAGGCCAGTTTGAAGGTTAAAGGCTAGATGGGGGTTGGTTAGTTCATATCTTATTCACTGTCATTCATAATTTCCTCATTGTTATAATTTTTGCAAAGGCGATTTCAAGAGAAGAAAACTATGTATATGCATATGGATTTTGTATATATGAATAAATATTTCTGTAGAGATGAGCAAAAGGTGATATCTAGCCTGGGCAGCAAAGCGAGACTCTCTTAATAAAAGAATTAAAAATTAGCTAGTTGTGGTGGTGTGTACCTGCTACTCAGGAGGCTGAGGCAATAGGATGGCTTGATCCTAGGAATGTGAGGCTGCAGTGAACTATGATTGCATCCCTGCACCCCAGCATGGGCAACAGGGAGAAACCCTATCTAAAAAGAAAAGGTAATATCACTGGTTGCCTTTGGGTAGAAAAACCAGGAGACTGAAGGTTAGAGCTGGGAGTGAGGCGTAGCTTCTGTACTTTTCGAATGTATATTTAAAAATTAAATATATGTATCTTGCTGTGTGATTTAAATTATATACATTTCAAGAACAGAACCAAATGAATTATGGTGATCAAGGTCAGAATAATGAACTCTATGGGGAGATATTACTGAGAAGGGGCATGAAGTTGGTCTTCTCCAGCTAAGAAAGCAGAGATATCTTCCATCTTGAATTAGACGGTAGTTACATAGGTACGTATATATGGAAAAAACCATCAACTCCACACTAGTATTGGTGCACTTTATGAGCATATACTTTGAATAATAAGAAAGGAAATTAAGACAACTGTTAATATTCTGTGGGCTATTTGTTCACTATCATCTTAGTTCAAATTTCAATAATTTCTTTCATTTAACGTTTTCTTTTTTTTTGAGGACCACAAACACTTTTTACTTTTTTTTTTTTTTGAGACAGAGTTTCGCTCTTGTTACCCAGGCTGGAGTGCAGTGGCGTGATCTCGGCTCACCGCAACCTCCGCCTCCTGGGTTCAGGCAATTCTCCTGCCTCAGCCTCCTGGGTAGCTGGGATTACAGGCACGCGCCACTATGCCCAGCTAATTTTTTTTTTGTATCTTTAGTAGAGACGGGGTTTCACCATGTTGACCAGGATGGTCTCGATATCTTGACCTCATGATCCACCCGCCTCGGCCTCCCAAAATTCTGAGATTACAGGCTTGAGCCACCGCGCCCGGCCACACTCTTCACTTTTATTGTATGTACTTCGTGTTACACTCTACATTGTTCGCTAGTCTGAGATGATACATGACATACAGAGGAATGTTATTTATAAAATACCCAAAACCTTTCAAGTTTTTGCTCAATAATTTCACCATGTGCTCAGAAATAATTTACATCCCTGGGCACAATTTCATTTCTTCCTTCACAGTAACCACAATATGAAACAATTATTAGTATGTAAGTATTGCAAAAGATGCAAAAGAACACAAAAATGGAATGCAAGAGGAAAACAACCCATTTACATGGTAGTTTATAAACAAGCTAAGGCCTGAGAAATGAATTTTAGAACTAAACTCAATTTTTTTCATAAACCAGTTATATTATCTTACCTACAAATCATGTACAAATACTTGTGAAACAGGCTTAGAATAAACCCATTTTGAATCACTCAGCACAGTTCAAAGACAAAAAGCTAAGATCTTTTGTAGAGAAAAGCCTTTAAAAAATTTTTTAATTTTTTTTTGCAGGACTACCCCATAGGCTGTACGCCCTGAGTAGCTGAGAAAAGCCTTTTAAAAACCCAAGAGATGTCCTTCACACAATCTAAACCCTGATTTTGCATGTAATGGGCTATTGATTTGGCTTAATTTTATCACACAGGACTTGCCACCATAGTGAAGGGAAGACAAAGGCTAACAACAAAAGAAATCACAAATACAAAAATACATTTCAATTGAGAGCAGATACTGTTTATTAACTGACCAGCTTAGAAAAATAATCATGGAAGACACCTTAGTTCATTCTTCTAATAAGCCTGTTGATCTGATTCTCCCTGTTGCCTGCATCTCCACCTTCTACAAAATGGGTGGTCTTTTTCTTCATTCCACCCCCTGGGGAAGATAATTCAAAGGGCCACAGGAAGTTATTTGCTTCTTTGAAGCATTTTCCAACAGTATAGATCTCATGAATCAGATCCTCCATGCAGATGATGCCATATTTTCCAAGAGATCGAGCAATCAGAGCGTTATCTATCAAAGCAATTCGCTTCTTTTTGATCTTGCCATAACCACGTTTGTAGATTAGTTCATTTACTGACTTCAGATTTGGGTACCCCCATACAATATATGGCTCTACAATCCTCAGCATGTTAATTGAAGCCTTGTTGAGCTTCACAAAGGTTCCATTGAAGATTTGACGAAGGCGAAGAAGCTACAACACCTGTCGGACCTTTGGGCTCACACCATTGATACCTCTGAAAAGTTTTCTTAAAAGAGTTTTCATGTGAGAATGTGTATGTATACATATGAATGTCAGTGCAGAGGGGATTTGTGACTGATTTGTAGGTTATTTCTTATTTAAAATAACCATTCATTGACCTCACTTCATGAGTGTGTGTATGTGCCTAGACTCAGGACCAAGTATACACGCAGGTATGAATAGACCAAGTCACACACTTAGGATTCGATATTAGACTTTGCTTCTATATCGAATGAATTTCCAAATATTAGCTCAGTGAAGTTTTGATGAGCGCATGATGAATCAGCAAAAGCTTAAATAAGGGAGTGTGTATCAGTGACAAATATCCTTTGGAAGGGAACTTTGACCTCTACTGGATGACTACCTGCTTCTGCTGTGCACTCTCTCTCTCTCTCTCTCTTTGCTTTTATCATAACAAATACGTTCTCCTTCATTGAATGTGTTTTCCTAACAACAGTGGTAGGATGTGACAAGAAAGCTTGTTTGGAGCAATGTCTGAGTCACAGTGGAATTAGCATCAGGTACAAATGACCACAAAGTACAGGTGCTGAGTCACAGTGATTTGAGATTCTCTAGTAAAAAGGACATGTGGAGAACTTTTATTTCCTCTCCTTTGCTGGTTAAATTTGGAGGTACCGTTACACAATCACTTTTCATTTACTAATGCTTATGATTTA
This sequence comes from Callithrix jacchus, assembly GCF_049354715.1. Classification (NCBI taxonomy): domain Eukaryota; kingdom Metazoa; phylum Chordata; class Mammalia; order Primates; family Cebidae; genus Callithrix; species Callithrix jacchus. The sequence goes on from NC_133505.1 coordinate 61,838,860, forward strand.
GGTGCTTCTCCTTGTTACATAATAAAATAGCAAAGCACCTAGGCCTGGGTCCCTGGAGAAAGCCAAGTTGGCCTGTTGCCTTGAGGACTCTGGACTGGATTTGACATGGGGGGGTTGGGGATTGATGCTCATGCATCAGAACACTGAAATTCAGATTAATGAGTAAAGGAGTGAGAATATTTATATGTGTGTTTCTTCATCCCATCTACTTAATCCCATTCCCAGTTGAAGGAGTTTAAAATAAAAACTCATTTTAAAATAAAATTTATTTTTATTTTAAAAATAAAATCTTTAGGAGCCAGACAACTACGGTGGGTGCCAATAAGTAAGCTCCAAAATTGATGAGGTGTAGACCCCTCAAAGTTGTTGGTAATAACAGCAACAAGCTCCATCTAGCAAGATTGGTCACCTGTGGTGGACCTGGTGGTGACAGCAGGGATGCAACTGCAGCAATCAATTAAGATGGTCTCACTAGGGTGGGGAGGTGTTAGAGGCATTGTCACAGCAGCATAGTGCCCAGAATGCCAAAGGGCAGCAGGATGGATCCAGGAGCCTTTCCTGATAAAAGAGGGCTTGCAACCCAGGGGTTTCTGGGATGCTCACTCTACTGGGTATTAGTCCCCTCTCACATTGTTATCAAGAAATACCTGAGACCGGGTAATTTATAGAGAAAAGAGGTTTAATTGGCTCATGATTCTGCAGGCTGTACAGGAAGCATAGTGACTTCTGCCTCTGGGCTGGCCTCAGGAAGCTTCCAATCATGGAAGAAGGCAAAGTGGGAGCAGGCATCTCACATGGCAGTAACAGGAGGAAGAAAGAGAGGGGGGAGGTGCCACATGCTTGTGAACAACCAGATCTTAAGATAACTCATTATTACAAGGACAGTACAAAGGGGATGCTGCTAAACTATTCATAAGAAATCTGCCCGCATGATCCAATCACCTCCCACCAGTCTCCACCTCCAACACTGGAGATTATAATTCAACACAAAATTTGGGTGGGAACACAGATACAATCTATATCAGGGTGGAACCCTACATTTTATGTTTCTTGCCCTTGCTCTTGGTAGCTATTGTCTCATTGGACTCTACAGTGTCTGCTTGTTCCATTGCATCGGGAGCTCCTTGAGGGAAGGAGCCGTATTAAATTCATTTATGTGCCCCTAGTGTTTAGCAGTGTTTTATTGAATTAGTAAATAAATCCATCTCTGTTCTTTATCAAAACTCTGAGCTGTGATGAAGAAGTCAGTGTTTCTGCTTGTGCTTTGGATCCCTCAGTAAGGCCTTTGCTTCTACAGTAATGTCGTCCTGTAGAGTAACACCTGCTGAGTGCTGACAATGCCTGCCGTGCTTACTATAATCTCTAAGTTTGCCTTTAAGCTTCATATGTAAAATTTTTCATTACTTTGCTATTTTCATCTGATCACATTCTCCTCGTTCCTCCCTTTTAAGTTTAAGCTATGCAATGTGACCTTTTGCACAAGTCTGAAGTTTTATTTCTATGATTTCTTCTTTTCTGCACAAATGTTCATCTTTCTCATACTTCCTATTACTTCTGAATATTTTCCTAATGACAGAAGTCATAGAAGCAGTCCTTAAAAGCTGTTTGTTTGCTTTGAGACATTCTGTCATGCAGGTTTGAGTGTAGTTGCATGATCACGGCTCACTGCAGCCTCGACCTCCCAGGCTCAGGTGATCCTCCCACCATAGTCGCCTGAGTAGCTGGGACTACAGGCACCTGCCACCACACCCAGCTAATTTTTCTATTTTTTGTGGAGCTGGGGTTTCACCATGTTGCCCAGGCTGGTCTAGAACTCCTGGGCTCAAGCGATCTGCCCACCTCAGCCTCCCAAAATGTTAGGATTATAGACATGAGCCACCATGCCCAGCTATCTGATTTTATATTAATACCAACAGCTCTGGTTAGACACAGTCTCTGGGAATTTGTGGCCAGTCTGTAGTGTTGTCTCCTTATTTAAAAAATACCCCTTCCTTGACCTCACTTCAGTGTCTAATTATCATTTCATTTTCTATATCTATCCATGAAAAAATGTATAGAGTGGGGAAAATCTACATTTCCACCTCCATTTCCTTGTCATCCACTTTCACTTGAACTCACTGCCACCTGGCTTCAGCTTTACCACCTATGAACACATCCTGTTCTCTAAAGTCTCCCATGCTTTTCTTCTAACTTTGAGACAGTGAGCTGTTTTCATACTCCTCTTTCATGCTTATTTAGTTGGTTTAACGTTGTCAAAAAGTAAAATAAAACAGAACTCCCCAAGCCCAAAACCTCCCCTGCTTTAGAGAGTCTCCCCATCCTGATACCTGTGACCCTGAGTTCATCTGCATTATTCCAACCCATCTGGTGAATGAATTAATGCTGATTTTTTATCATTCAACATGGTGTCAGCCTCCTTCAGCCTTCCAAGGCGAGCCTATGACTTTCCTCCCTTCTAGGTCCACATGCATTGGTTTCCTCCCAACTCTGCACCTTCACCCCATTCATGGCACTCTAAACTCCACATAGCCCCTTGGTTTTCTAAATCCATTTAAAACCTTACACCATCAAGGAGAAACTTAGCTTCTTAAACTTTCCCTACTCGAATGGCTCCTCAGGGCTTGTGTGAACAGTGGAGGTTTTTAATTTTTTGGTATGATACTAATTTATCAACACATGTGTACTTCTTTTTAAATATGCTTCACGTTTTTTTTTTCTCATGAGCGTGTATTGCTCCCCGAGACCCTTTCTTGCGTTTGAGTTTTTTCCAAAATGCTTAATATGGTCCTCTGTATGCAGAGAGCACTAGCTAAATATTGGTTAAAGTGGGTAACAATTAAAAATGTAATACTTACTTCTGCCAGCTGAGTAAATAATTAACTTGCTCAATATGACCGTGACAATGTGTCCAGACACTGTCAGTTTCTGCTTTCAGGGTACTGTTGTCTGTTGCTAACTTATTGCTCCTCTGGGTCACCTTTTCCTACCCGGCTCAGATATACAATGTGGGGCTTATAAAGTTAGACAAGGACATTTTCTTATTGGTTTTCTTACCTATACCAGCAAGTTAGAAGGAAAAGCCCACTAAGGAAAAACCAAACCGAATCATTTTCACATAGCCGACACAGAACATTTCACCTCTGGTATCCAAAATATATAGGGATTTGTCCCCACCAGCAACCAATACATTCTCTAGAAGACATCAGCTATGTGTCCTATAATTTAATTCAATTCTGACACTATCTACCTGGAGATAGCATCAGATCCCACAGAGCAAGGGTTCAGCCCCACAGGACTGCCCCCACTTCAGAGACCAGTCACAAGTTATAGGTTGTCACTTATGTTTCTACTGACCAGCTAGAAGTCAAGATTCCCGCTACTGCCTCCTTGGGTTCAACAGATTTGCTAGGATGGCTCACAGAACTCAGAGAAACACTTGCTTATGTTTACTGGATTATTATAAAGGATACTACAAAAGATACACATGAACAGCCAGAAGAAAGAGATGCATAGGCAAGGCATGTGGGAAGGAGCACGGAGCTTCCACGACCTCTCTGCATGTGCCACCCTCCAGGACTTCCCACGTGTTCAGCTATCTAGAAGCTCCTGACCCGGGTCATTTTGAGTTTTTGTGAAAGCTTCATCATGTAGGCACGATTGATTAAGTCATGAGCCATTGGTCAGCCCCACTGTCCTCGGTGAAGGTTGATTGGTGGGACTTTAAGTCCCAATTGTCTAATCATGCCTTGGTATTTCTGGTGACCAGACCCCATACTGAAGCCACTTAGGGATCCCTAGCCATAAGTAATCTCATAGCATATTAAAGACACTCATCACTCTGGAGATTCCAAAGGGTTTTAGAAGCTGTATGTCAAGAAGCAGGAACAAGCCCAAATACATATTTCATAACATCATAACCATGTGACAACTTATCAAAAAGACCAGGTACTCACTTACCAGACCGAATGCCTGTAAGAGTTGATGAGGTTTACTTGAGGGAGAAGGAACTGATGGAAGCATCTTGTGGCAGACTGTTGGGGCTGAAGTTCAGGTTTGTCATACTCTAGTAGGATGATTTTGGCCAAGTTATTTAACTTCTCTGTGCCTCACTTTCTTGTCCCAGTGAAAGGAGAGAGATTGAGAAAGTGAATGGGGCAAAACGTTAACATTTGATGAATCTGGGTAAAGGATATACAGGCTTCTGTCTACTATTTTTATCACTTTTCTATAAATTTGAAATTATTTCAAAATAAAAAGTAAAAAAATACTCGTGACTTGGACACTCAATTTTTCCATTTGCAAGATAGATGAGTTTTCACTTATGGTCTTAAGGAATGATGCTAATATTTTCTGAGTGGGAGCCTGGGACATTTTGTCTGAGGAATCTCTTTACATTTTTTAAAGGTAAAAGTCTTTCAAAGGTTATAAGTTAAAGCACATTAATGAATAGACTTTTTAAAAGAGAATACAAGTGTATAACAAGAAATAAAAATTTAATAAGCTACCTTTATTGGTTAATAAAAGAGTTGAATTGTCATGTATCCATTTTAAAGTCAGTGGTATATTGATGCACTGGTATTGTTTGAAGAACTCAGTTTGCTCAGTAATGAATTTTTTCCCCCAAATTTCATTGCAAATCTCATCATAGTGACATTGAATTATCATTGTTGACACCTCCAATTCATTCAAAGTTCTTAATCTAAAAATATTGCTTCTCAATGTGCTTAAAAGTGAAAAGACAATATGTGTTTTCATTAGGTGTGAAATATTCACATTCACAGAATAAAAATCTGTAAGTAAACTTTATTATCTCCTATACAAGGAGATTTTATCATCTCCTTCTGTGTGTTACATTCAGCTAGTAAGTTCTCTTTCTGTAATACAAAGTTAATTTTAAAATTGTATTACCAAATAGCAGAGAATGTCAAAAATGTGACACTTGGCTCTCAGTTTAAAATGGAAATGTACTCCATTGCAACTTTTCCTAGTTTTATACTTTCAGATTCATGAAGACACTGAAAAGTGATGAATCCACATAACCATGACACTGGAAATGAAGTTTGAGTGGCAGTCGGAATCTAGGAGGAAGCATTGCTAAGTAAAAATTTTATGGAGCTTGACTAAAAATCCCTGTCAGGGACCATCAAAAGTTCAGTCCGTGACATGAAAAATCTTGCTGGAAGTTGAGAGAAGTTTCTGCCTACTCCATGATCCAGGAACACAAGACCTTTACCAACCAGAAAAGTGGATAGCTGTTCTTCTGCTGGGAAGGTTAAAAAAGGTAAACATTATAATGGCTAGGACTGGGATTGAGGGAGAAAGAAGGAAGAAGGAAAGAAAAAAAGAGACAAAGGTAATAATATTAGTAATGGTAAATAATGTTAGTGTCTTTCAAAACCAAAATAATTTGGCAGAAAAAGGAATTACTTTATATCAACAAAAGTTATAATCCATAAAATTCATGACCTATAAAGGTCATGGATTTTACATCTATAGTATTACAAACTTATAATGTAATATCTCTATAGTATTGCAAACTTAAAATGGAAAATTGACAGAAGTACAATTGTTGTAAGAGGCATTACAACATTTTTCTCAAGATTTGGTAAGGACTAAAAAGTAGAACAAAACGGAATGAGTAGGTAGATCTTGAATTTTGTATTTTAAAAGCAGAGAATAAACCTTTTTCATGCAACCATGAAAACCTTTTTCATCAGCCATTTGCAGTAGCTGGTCATACCACTGGGATGCAGAGGGCATTTTGCCATGTAATAAAAATGAGAACATGTAGAAGCCACATTCATATGATCAAAACTAATATATACTAAGAAAAGCTTAGACAAAGTCTTCAATCTATGAGTTATCTAACAATTTCTAAAATGAAGTCAGAGGACTTATGTGTTTGAAACTTTAAAGTTTGTATGTAATCTATAGGAGAATATTCATAACAACACTGTTAATAACAACAACAGGCTGGAAATAACCCAAATGTTTGTCAGTAGAATACACATATCAATGGAGAATTGTGCAACTATCGGTGAGGAGTTTCTGAATATGTTTCTATTTTTATATAGTCTGCAGAATGCATTGTTTTTTGAAAAAAGCAAAAATGGAGGAAAATATACAATGTGCTACCATTTATTTTAAAAAGGTAACAAAAATATGAATATACATATATTAAAAATCACAACCATCCAGGAATGGTGGCTCATGCCTGGAATCCTAGCACTTTGGGAGGCTGAGGTGGGAGGATCGTTTAACTCCAGGAGTTTGAGACCAGCCTAAGCAACAGAGTAAGACGTTGTCTCTGCTAAAAAAAAAAGTTAGCTGGGCATGGTGGCATGCACCTGTGGTCCTAGCTATATGGGAGGCTGAGGTGGGGGGATCACTTGAGCCTAGGAGGTCAGGGCTGCAGTGAGCTGGGATCACACGACTGCACTCCAGCTTGGGTGACAGAGCAAGATTCTGTCTCAAAACAACAAAGATAACACAAGAGCATAATAAAGCAAAACTGAACAAAAATTAAAAATTGGCTATCTATATGGGAACAGAATGGAGGAAACATGGATTAAAAACAAAACTTTCTGATTATACCTTTTTTGTAGATTTAACTTTGGAACCGTGCAAAGATTTTACATAATTATCAAATCAAATTAAATTAACAAAAAAATCCTAAAAACTGGAAGAAAAATAAAAATTACTGTATGTAACTAGTTGCTTAACTACACAGAGAAAAATTATACGAAGTAACTTTTAAAAACCCAGAGATTTAACATATAAACCTAGTGGGATATACCCTAAGAATAAAAAAAATGCAAATACACTTTATGCTACTTTCATTTATCATGCTGTTTATAATAATATTGGCATTCCTATTCTGAAACTATGGCATATATTACAGGATATGGTAAATAAGTACTTGCATTGTTAAGAACCAAGTTGTAAATATGAGAAAAAAATAAAAAAGCAAAGAAGTGCAAACCCTGTAAACCTAAACTTGAATTGAAAACATCTGTATAAACTCATGATGTGTTTTCTCTTAACAAAACAAAACAGCACAACAACTTATTTCCTAGCTCTGCCTGCTAAAAAGGCCTAGAAACAATGAGCAGCTCAACAGCAGTAAGGTCCTATAACACCCAGATTGTAGTTTCTTTTTTTTTTTTTGAGACGGAGTTTCGCTGTTGTTACCCAGACTGGAGTGCAATGGCACGATCTTGGCTTACCGCAACCCCCACCTCCTGGGTTCAAGCAATTCTCCTGCCTCAGCCTCCCGAGTAGCTGGGACTACAGGCACATACCACAATGCCCAGCTAATTTTTGTATTTTTAGTAGAGACGGGGCTTCACCATGTTGAGCAGAATGGTCTCGATCTCTTGACCTCGTGATCCACCTGCTTCGGCCTCCCAAAGTGCTGGGATTATAGGCGGGAGCAGATTGTAGCTTCTAATACAAATTTCCATTAAAAGGAATCCAGATTCTTTGAAGGTCAGCTAATTTGAAGATGGGGGAGCAAAAATTCAAAAAGGTTTTTATCTTGGTTCTTTTGTGCCGTTATAACAAAATACCCGAGACTGGGCAATTTACAAAAATCACAAATTTATTTCTCACAGTTCTGGAGGATAAAAGTTTAAGATTAAGTCACTGGCAAGTTCAGTGTCTAGAAAAGATCCAGTCTCTGCTTCAGAGATTACGCCTTTCTGCTGCGTTTTCTGAAGAGGGTGGACGCTGTGTTCTCACATTGCCGAAGTCAGAAGGCAGAAAAGAGTCTAGGCTAGTTCCCTGTAGCCTTTTTACAAGGCACTAATCCATCTCTCGTGGCTTAATCACTTCCTCAAAAGTCTTAACTTCCAACGCCACCACAATAGAGACTAAATATCAACACATGAATTTTATGAGGACACACTGAACCACAGCAGTCTTGGAACATACAGTCATACCATAAAGCAAGAACATTTCACTGACCGCTAAAGTCGTTTCAGAAAGAACTCAGAATCCAGTTTGAATATCTGGCCAAATTTCAGTGGCCAAGAAAAAAGAAAATTTGAATGAGTGTTGAAGACACAACAGATTTGTTTAAATCCGTGCATTCATAAAAGACAAAAAACTCTTGGTCACCTATAGAGGGTTCTGGGAAATCAGCTCATTATTCTGAGAACTGGTAAATACAAGGACAGGATCAAATATTAATCTAACCTTTCTGGTATTAACTGTACCATAGCGTAACCAAATAGTTGATGAAGGGAAGTTTCTCTATTATAGAAGTATTCTTGCTAATACATGAATAAGGAATGAAAATTTCAGTATTTGCACATTCTAATGAAATAGTGAAATAGGCTAAAACTTCTAGCAATCACACAAGAGAAGCAACTGGGCATTACATATCTGCTAACAAAAGTCCTGTCACTATCACCAATGGTGTCTCCTTGTGAAAATCTTCCAGTTGTAAGTGATCAAATTATCCATTAGGGCATGAGAGCATAGGTAATGCAGGAGACAGAAACCATATGAACAATAGATGCCACGTGGTATCTATTGCAATCAGCAATATTCGCAATGCTGGAAATTTTATGGGGCAAACTGACCTAGTTTCTTCACTATATACCTGGCAAGGAGGGACTAGGGGGAGGGAGTGGCAGATGATCCTGGTGCCCACCAATACCCTCTGTGCCCTTCACTGTGCTCAGCCTTGCTCCCACTGTCAGTAGCTGCCTTTTGGTGCCTAAGAGCTTTCTTTTTTTTCCCCGGAACTGCAGAAAGCCAGAAGTGCCAAGCAATTAATACCCTCAGAAGCAAGCCTTACCCAAGGATTAAATAAAGTGGATGATTACATACCCAAGCTCCTTCAACTCCCAGGGGCATAATTCTGAGGTGGGTGTATGTTTATCCCTTTTCCAAGAAGTTCCCCAAAGGATTAAACTTCAGTCACCCACTGGTAAATTGCTTAACAGCTCAACCTCTGTGGGTTTGGGTTGCTTTTTGTTCCTTGTATTACATACTCTCTACTTTATGGTATACCCTGCACTTCCAAAATTAACTGTCTATACTTGAACCCTGTCTTAGAGGTATTTCGGGAATAACTCAAACTGAGGCAGATGGGGAACTATAGATTAAATGAGACTTAAGAGATGTCAACCAATTGCAAACTATGGAGCTGAGCAAAAAAAAAAAAAAAAAAAAAAAAAACGGATTTAAAAAGTTTACAAGATAATTGGGGATATTTAAAAACTGACTAATGTTTGATAACATTTAGAAATTATTGGGGTTGTTCAGATGGCATAACACAGATATGCTTATCTTTAAAACCATGAGCAAATATTGAATATTTATAGATAAAATGTTAGGACACCTGGGATTTGCTTTCAAATTAATATGGAGTTGTGATTAGTGATGAGTTGATAATTATTAAAACCGAGCACTGGTATGTGAGACTTTATGATAGCATTCTGTCTACTTTCATAGATGTTAGAAATTTTCCCTAATTGGATACAAAAAAAAAGAAAGCTGAAAGTTCTATGGGGATTGTTAATAACTATTCTTAGTGCTTCAGAGTGTTCAGTACATAGTCAGCAAAAAAGCACTCAAAACATTATTCACTGAACAACTGTTTTGTCTCATGTTGGGGGATACCAAGGCAACTGTTGTTGATGTTAATATTTTTAGCTGACATACTGGAAATGTTACCAAGAATTTTATACAGATCGGAGGGGAAAAAAATCATTTTATCAATTAGTACAACGTCAGGTTCAAAACATGTTACACTAGCTCTACTAGTAACTGAAATATTTTCAGCTTTGATTTGTCACCATCTGTGTCTTGAAAATTATATTTGAATTAACATATTTTTTTTAGAATGTGCTGTTTTTTTGCCAAAATTTGGAATTTCTGGGATACTTTGATGAAGCAAGTGGGACAGAATATGACACTGAATATTTGGAAGCAGGACTTGCTTAGAAAATCTAAGATTGTGAGTGCTGAGTTTACCTAGGGGCTATGATGTTTCTGAAGTTTACAAGATAACTGCTTTTGTTGGGGTTATCTTGTAACACAGCTGATGAAACTAACTTTACTGGGAAAATCATTTAAATAATAGTGTATTAAGTCAGAGGGTAGGGTATATTTGAAGTCTTAAAAGATTGTAAACAGAAACTTTCAAGAAATTCTACAGAAATTTTCCATTTAAAAAAATATAGATAAAGCTGGGTGCAGTGGGGCACGTCCGTAGTCCCAGCTACTTGGGAGACAGGAGGATCACTTGAGGCCAGGAGTTCAAGACTGTGGGACCCTTAGATTGTACCTGTGAATCACCATTGCACTCCAGCCTAGGCAACATACCAAGTTTCCATCTCTAAAAAATATATATATATAACTTTAGATATAGATGTATCTGTATATCGGTCTCTCAAAAATTCTGTCACTTCCATGAGTTCACATTATTGCCGAGATTTATTTTCTTGCAAGATTTTTGAATGATATGATAGTCCCTGTTTTCAAGCTGTCAGGTAGTAAAACAGTAATTTAATTTGGCAATAATATATGATATTCTAAGAAGATGCATTAGAAGATTTGTAAGAAGTGCACTGAAATATTTTGGAATGTCCTTCAAACAGGCAAAGTTTAAACTGGAAACAGTAAAAAGTTAAATATTATATATTTATAAAAATCAAACTTTTTTTTCTTACCTGGTTAAAAAGGTGGTAAATAGGCCGGGCGCGGTGGCTCAAGCCTGTAATCCCAGCACTTTGGGAGGCCGAGGCGGGTGGATCACGAGAGATCGAGCCCATCCTGGTCAACATGGTGAAACCCCGTCTCCACTAAAAATACAAAAAATTAGCTGGGCACGGTGGCGCGTGCCTGTAATCCCAGCTACTCAGGAGGCTGAGGCAGGAGAATTGCCTGAACCCAAGAGGCGGAGGTTGCGGTGAGCCGAGATTGCGCCATTGCACTCCAGCCTGGGTAACAAGAGCAAAACTCCGTCTCAAAAAAAGAAGAAAAAAAAAAGGTGGTAAATAGCTTTGTATAGTAAATAATTTTTTTAATTGGATTCATTCCTACTTTCAGTTTAGGTACTTTTTTTTCACTTATCTTTTTTTAACCTATGTGTAGCTTATGTTATTAAGTTTTTTAAAAATAAAATCTAAGAGGCTTCTTAATTCTTTATGGAAAACTCGTTGAGAATAACTAACTAGTTAAAATTTAAAACTACAACGAATTAAACAAGATTGACACAATAATGTGCATATACATTGCTATTTTCACATTAGCAATAATGGATTTGTATCTTTTAAGATATCTCTGAGTAGAAAATTTCCAGCCATATCATCAACTAAATTAACTCAAATTTAGTATCTGAATTTGGCTGTTTAGCTTGTAGGCTAAAAGTTAAAACATTTGCTATTTCTTGGAACAAAGGTTATTTAATGAAACAAAATTAATTTCAATAAATGATGGATTTAAAGTTTTTTCCAACAAAGAGTGTAAGAGATTTATCACAGTTCTAAATAACTAATTGATTTTTCCCTAACATGTTAAGGGGAGTTTTGGTTTCCCCAGAGGACTTCGAGTTGACTAACCATTTATAAGAAGACTGGCTGAACTTCCCTTTAACTTCACATTAGTTAATTCTAGCTTCATTAAATTAGAATCCCCATCAAATCACTCATTTTTCTTTCACCAATTTTATTTTACAATTAAGGTTTATCTGCAGACTTTCTATTTTGACCATTATGCCGAATCGTGCTGAGTTCTGCTGTGCCTTCCTTCAGCTTCCTTTCTGCTGAATGGCTTCTTGTATCTTCCCAGGGGTTTTCACCTGAGTTCGTGACCAGGTTCTAAAAGTACATTCTGTCCATATACTGGGATAGTGGGATGTGAGGGCACAGCAGTTCTTCCTGAGCATAAGTCCTTCATCCTCTGCCCACTGTCTTATAAACCTGTCCTCAAATTTCATGCCCTCTCAGGCAGTACTTGGCCACCTCCAGAGGGAAGGCCAGGATCCTCCTAGCGAGTGCTGCTGTGTGCCTGCCCCTGGGCCGGGAGCTTTGCATTTGTTGTCTCGTTTCATCCCCTCAACAATCCTGCTAGTGAGGAAACATCCATTTTATACATGAGGAAATTGAGGCCCAGAGAAGGCACTGGCTACTTAGCTGTGTGCTGTCAGCCTGTTGAATCCGAAGCCTCCTGTCTACACTGCCACTGCCTGTATAAACTGGTACCATCCATAGCTATATGGCAGAAAGATTTTGAGAAAATGGACTAGCAACCATCATGTGTTGAACAGGTCATGGGCAGGAGGAAATAAAGCAGTTATAGCACCTGGGTGTGGAAGTCAAGGCAGTAACCAAAATAAAGTGGGGGCACAGAAAAAAGCTGGGGCAATAAAAAGGTTCCCATTTCACATTTCCCCATGAAGGCCAGATCAAGTCGGAGCTTGTTTAATAGCAGAAATTAGGCAGCCAAACCTGTCTGTAGGGCAACGAAATTTTTGTTGAAAGCCCAGTAAGTATTTACTCTGATGGAACGGAGTCTTTTTCTAAATCCAGGATCTTTTCTTTGTGCAGAATGAAGTGTGCTTCTTTGGGTGGGGATACATTTACCACGGTTCTCCATGTTTTGCTTCATCTTTCCTCTCCGAGTTGTTTATCTCTTTTTCCTTTGCTCTCTCCAAAGATAACAGTCAAAGAAGCCAAGAAAAATGTTATCTTTTCTCTAGAGTTAGATATCTCAGACATGGATAGATGGCTCTGTTAGGCAGGAGTGTCGGAGCTGGTTATAGGAAAACCAGGCAGCATATATGTGATCCCACACACAGAAGCAGCCTGTGTCTCACTCCTCCACTCCCAGCAAGGTACTATGCTCTGAGGGGCTGAAGAGAGAAGGCAGATTATGTGTCTGCCAAGGTTTTTTACTGGTTGCTGTTGATCTTTTTCTGAGTGTCAATTCAGCATAATTTAGACCAGGATCATTTGTTTGGAGGGACAGAAAACAAACTGAGGCTAGCTCAAGTGAAGGCTCACTGGAAGGCTCACTGGAAAACTTGCTGGAAGGACACGAGGAGATGTTCTGGAATCCATCTGCAGAAAGCATGCTCGGGTATCCTGGGAAGTCTCCCTTTTTCACACTGTCTCCCTCACGGAAATCAGGATCACTGTCTATTTCCTGGGGCTCTGGCATCATGCTCTCTTACTGACTGTAGTGTTGTGTTAGCTACACAACTGCTCAACTTTAATTTTTTTTTTTAAATGACTCGTGCCTGTAATCCCAGCACTTTGGGAGGCCAAGGCAGGCAGATCACGAGGCCCGGAGATCAACATCATCCTGCCTAATATGGTGAAACTCCGCCTCTACTAAAAATACAAAAAATTAGCTGGGTGTGGTGGCAGGTACCTGTAGTCCCAGCCAGTCGGGAGGCTGAGGCAGGAGAATGGCTTGAACCCAAGAGGCGGAGGTTGCAGTGAGCTGAGATTGTGCCACTACACTCCAGCCTGGGTGACAGAGCAAGATTCTCTCTCACAAAAAAAAGTGTTTCGTTTAGCCAGGATGATGCAAGTTGTTTCAAGGAAGGCTATAAAATGCTTGCAATAAAAGTGATGTTTGTTCATATTCATTAGGAAAAAATGAAATAATTCTATGCTGCGTAACTTTTTTCATGCCAAGCACAGGAGTGGAGATTGTCAAATCAAGACCGGATCATCAAGTACAAAATGACTGGGTGCCAAAATTCCAAGGAGGTTGGGAGTTACTATTGTTGAGGGTGGTCAAAGAATTTGTTCCCCCACAAGGCATGTGGCTTTGGGCCAGCACACCTCATAATTCATTCTCTTCTTCTTCCCACATCCTTCTTATAACATCTGAATTCAACAGGGGAATATGGAGGATGAGCTTTTTCTATTTACTCTTTTAACACCTAGACAGATATTTCTGAGCGACACGGCAATGTGTCAGGGTTGAGTTGGCTGCTCTGGTTCTTATCCTTGATTTTTGAGACAGGGTCTTGCTTTGTCGCCCAGGCTGGAATGCAGTGGTGCAATCTCAGCTCACTGCAGCCTCTGCCTCTCAAGTTCAAGTGATTCTCATGCCTTAGTCTCCTAAGTAGCTTGGATTACAGGCACCCACCATAATGCTTAGCTAATTTTTGTATTTTTAATAGCAATAAAGTTTCACCATGTTGCCCAGGCTAGTCTCAAACTCCTACTCTCAAGTGATCCACTCACTTTGGCCTCCCAAAGTGCTGGGATTACAGGTGTGAGCCACCACACCTGGCCTCTGGTTCCTATTTTTTGAAAGTTTTAAAGTCTCCTCTTCAGTCATGAATCCAATATTTGATGAAATATTTGACCAGATGTCAGAGTCTAGAACATCAACCCACATAGTAAACCAGTGGGTCATAAATAGCTACAAGAAGGTATTAAATCTAAACAGATCAGAGTGAGAGATTAAGATCAAGGAACTGGAAGGCGTATTTGAATTTATTATGAAAAAAATAGAGTATTTGTGTGGATGGAGAATGGAAAAATAACTTGCGGTCTTGGTTCTCTGTTGATGCAGGTTGACCACTGCTATTGCCATAACTCTGGTCCTGCTGTCTACGCATACTACTGTTGTGACTTCCAGAAGGTGGGACTTGATAAACCACGCACACTTCCAGTGTTTGGTCAGGGTGACCCTGGGTGCTGCAAGGATGGACAGTGCTGTTGGCAAGAGATGACTCTGGTCAGATTAGATAAAGACCATTTAGGGACATGGAGATACAAAAGCAATTTTGTTCTTTCCTAGAAAATGATGCAATAGATGACAATAAGCATTTGGGTGAATCCCTCCAGCCAGGCTTGAAAGCAGTTGGTGTCACCTCGAGGGTGGGTAGATGGAAAAAGTTAGTCCTATTATTCCAGGGCCTACATCCAGAGCCTTTCCATTTTAAGGCAAGAGTGGGACTAACATTCCCAGTTCATTTGCAAATGACTCAAGAGAATGGGTCAGGAGAAACGAAGATACCACTTTTAACACCCCCTGGAGGAGTCCCTAATGTATCATTAGTGTTTGAACTGTTTGGTCTAATTCAGGTATGAAGTACAGTGTTTTTGTTAAAAAAAAAAAAAAAAATTGGCTGATCGATTAATAAATTGATTGCTGGGCACTGGGGAACGAAACATGAAAATTATATGACTTTGCTGGGCGTGGTGGCTCACGCCTGTAATCCCAGCACTTTGGGAGGCCGAGGTGGGTGGATCATGAGATCAGGAGTTCAAGACCAGCCTGACCAATATGGTGAAACCCCGTCTCTACTAAAAATACAAAAAATTTAGCCAGGCATGCGACTGTAGTCCCAGCTCCTTGGGAGGCTGAGGCAGAAGAATTGCAGTTATCCTGGATAAACAGGCTGTCTCTCACTTTTAGCAGTTCTTTCTGCGCTAGTATTTGGGGAATATATTTTTTGCCACATGCAAAATGGTAAAAGACATTCTATTAAGAAGAGGAAAACAGAAGTTCTTCTGTTTTAGACAAAGCTTTTGAAGGTTCAAGAATCACCCATTTATTGACAAAATTGTTTCTGTGGCTTAAAAACGAAACGCAGGGCCAGGTGCGGTGGCTCACGCCTGTAATCCCAGCACTTTGGGAGGCTGAGGCAGGTGGATCACGAGGTCAAGAGATCGAAACCATCCTGGTCAACAAGGTGAAACCCCATCTCTACTAAAAGCACAAAAAAATTAGCTGGGCATGGTGGTGCGCGCCTGTAGTCCTAGCTACTCGGGAGGCTGAGGCAGGAGAATTGCTTGAACCCAGAAGGCGGAGGTTACGGTGAGCTGAGATCGTGCCATTGCACTCCAGTCTGGGTAACAACAGCGAAACTCTGTCTCAAAAAAAACAAAAACCACAAAACAAATACTACAGGTATTCTTGCCTTCTCCTTCTACTTAAAATCACATCTCCAAAGACTTTCTTCTCTACTTAAAAACAGGAATTGGGAAATATTCAAAGGAGATCCTAGACAAAACTAACATTTCAGCAACCAAAGATAAATTCTGCTTTTAGAGGCAGATGCTAGGTTCTAGCATCTCTCTGAACACCATGTAGCACTAAGAAACTGCAATCACCAGCTGAGACTTTGATACAATTATGGCTAACAAATAAGATGCTTATTCTGGTCAGGCACACTTCCAAGAACTGTATATCTACCAATTCATTTATTCTTGTTGGATATAAAGGATCAGCAGACCCTTCAGGCTCTGGTATGTCTGAGATGAGTTAACCCAGAAATTGTCATGGAAAGACAGATTCAGCAAAAAGGGAACAGCCAACATTCTATGTAGATGTCCCTGTGGCTTAGTGCTAGACACTGGACATTTGTGCCCCTAGGGGAAAGATGATGAGGTCAGAGCAGACTGGGATAGATCAGGTCTGGTGCTTTTGTTGTAGATCCTGGAACCAAAGATGATCTTATGGAAATCCAGGCAGACAGTTCAGCTGAGGCATTCATCCATAGGGACTGGCCAGAAAGGCACAGTTTGGGTTGAAAGTGTGGGCACATGAGATCAAAGCAAGAGGGCTTGAAAATTGACCAGACGCAGGAGCCTGGAGAGAAGCCTCAGCCCCTGGGACAAAGTGGCAGGTGCTTTATCCAGGATGCTAGTGTCTGGAGCGCTTTGGGAGGATCCTATGAAGGGCATGGTGTCTCCAGCACTATGTGGGTGCACCTCCCATAGTTTAGTGTTCCAGGAAAAGAATGGGAAAATTACAAGAACAATAGCAGGGCAAAGTTATGCCAAATTTCATCCTAACAAAAAATGTGGTTATAAACAAGGGTAAGAAGAGGGTTTTCATCTCCTGCTTTAATCCTGGAAAGCTCTGCTGGACTGTGATTCAGTCTCTCCTTTTCTATCCGTTCTGGGGTTGTAATTCTTAATAGAACCTCAACTAATTTTTGGCGTCCTTATTCTTGTGATTACTAGAAATTTTCAGTTGTTTAAACCCTGCTTGGCTTGTTTTTCTAACAAGCACTAATGCCAAGCTTTTATTACTGAGCTCATAGATTTGTCAATGAAATGGTGATGCCAAGAAATTCATTGCAAGTTACTACCTGTAACCCATGTGTAGGGTGTTTGGTATCTTGTGCTGTTCTTCAGTTTCTAATTCCTTATGTAGACCTAAGTGTGACTTTTATTTTTCTGTTAAGGGCCAGATAGTAGATATTTCAGGTACTTTGGGTAACACTCAACTCTGCCATCATAGTGAGAAGCAGTCCTAGACAAAACAACTAAGAGGAGTGGCTGTGTGCAATAAAATTTTATTCACAAAACAAGCAACACTAGGAGCCATCTCACCCAGACAATTTTTTTCTATTTTTTAGTAGAGACAGGGTTTCACCATGTTGCCAAGGCTGGTCTCCA
This sequence comes from Callithrix jacchus, assembly GCF_049354715.1. NCBI lineage: Eukaryota > Metazoa > Chordata > Mammalia > Primates > Cebidae > Callithrix > Callithrix jacchus. Next base: position 61,856,247 of record NC_133505.1, read on the forward strand.
AATTCTGGGCTCAAGCAATCTGCCCGCCTCTACCTCCTTAAGTGCTGGGATTACAGGTGTAAGCCACTGCACCGGTCCAACTTTTTTTTCTTAATGGTCATTTCCTAAAGAATGAGGAAAACGAGGAACCATTTGCTTGCATGGAGCTGTAAGTCGCTGCCCTTCCTCTCATAACTTACCTTTGCAACTTTGGAAACCAATATCCTGAAACCAACTTCCTTCCTACTTTTAAGGTACAGAGGGCTCGAATGTCCTATTCCAGGCTTCCTTGAAAGAGGAACTTGCTACATTTCCCGTCCCATCTAGTGAAGTTCTTTGTCTACAGCAGGCCTCTGGTGAGAATTCAGTTATTTCTCCCGATGGACTCTCGTCTTTTTTCTTTCACTTCATGGGCAACAGTGACCAATTAAAAAGCCTTAGTAATTTTACTTTTTAGGGGGTGACATCACACAAAGAGTTAATAGATTTAAAGACAAGGCAAATACCATTTCTTTTAAAACCTGAAAAAACATTAAAAAAAAAAAAAAACTTAAATGAAAACTACTGAAAGATCATTATCCCAGCCATAATCAAGTCCAAAGGTTAAATATGTTTGCCTTCCTTATCTAAGGAATGAAGATGGTACAGACCAATGGGAAAAACCTGATCAACTCTAAATACTCTTTAGCAATTAGCAAATTTGCTACCTGCTATTGGTGGAATAGTGTTTTCTAAAGAGATATGTTGAAATCCTAACCCTTGATACCTGTAAATGTCACCTTATTTGGAAATCGGATCTTTGCAGATGGAATCAAGTTAAAATGAGGTCATTAGGGTGGGTCCAAATCCAGCGTGACCAGTGTTCTTATATTAGGTTGGCACAAAAGTCATTGTGGTTTTTGCCATTACTTTCAATTACTTACTTACTACTTTCATTACTGGAATTATTACTATTATTATTATTATTATTTTGAGATGAAGTTTTCCTCTTGTTGCCCAGGCTGGAGTGCAGTGGCATGATCGTAGCTCACTGCAACATCCACCTCCCAGGTTCAAATGATTCTCCTGGCTCAGCCTCCTGAATAGCTGGAACTACAGACTCACGTCACCACACCCAGCTACATTTTCTTTTTTTTTTGGTTGAGATGAAGTTTCACCGCATCGGCCAGGCTCGTCTCGGACTTCTGATCTCAGGTAATCTGTTGGTTTCGGCCTTCCATAATGTCGGGATTACAGGCATGAGCCACCATGCCTGGCCACAACGTTTAGTTTTATACGAAGCTAGTAAAAAAGGAGAAATTTGAACACAGATATATACACAGAAGAGAATGCCATGTGAAGACACAGAGACAAATAAGAAGATGGCCATGTGTCGACAGAGGCAGAGATTGGAGTGCTGCATCTCTAAGCTAAGGATCACAAAAGATGGCTGGTAACTGGTGGAAGCTAGGATAGAGGCAGGGAACCAACTCTCCCTTACAGCTCTCCAGAAGAGACCAAACTTGCTAGCACATTGATTTTGGACTGCTAGCCCTCAGAACTGTGAAGGAATAAATTTCTGTTGTTTTAAGCCATCTAGTTTATGGTAACTTTTTATGGCAGCCCTAACATACTACCCAAGGGCTGTTAAAATAACTTAAAGACATTCTGTAGCATGTTCCCTTCAGGCCATTTTTACGAAACATCCTACTCCTTACTATTTGGATACCTCATTAATGAAACAAACTTAATTCTGACTGTCATCAGGAATCCATACCATGCACAGGCTACCCTTTGGTTTCACTTTGATTTATCTTTTATTTGGATTATCTAGGAGTTTTAAAGTCAAATGGAGAATGACCATTTTAATACTTTTCTTCTTCTAGTTATGTGAATTCAGAGCCAATGCTTGGGGCAGTCTGGCAAGCTGTCAGCAACTGGTAACATGAGTGAAAAACCTGATCCATCAGCTATTGTTCTACTGTACTAGCTTCTGTGGGTACTATGAGCTCACAAAATACAACAAAGCACTGTTTTGTCTAAACTCTTCTGAATATGTGGCTCATGTTCATGGAACTCCTATTGTCTGTGCCAGCCAAAGGGTCAATTCTCTGACATCTGTGTTTTCTTTCTGAGCATTCTTCCCTAATTTGATCTATACTTGACAACATGGGTGTAAAGAGGACCAGGTACCTGGTGTAGCAGAAGCACACACAGGCATTGCTAAAGGCCATTCTTCAATGTTGAACTCTTCCAGTGGGCCCACTGTAGAGTCAAAGGCAGGGAACTTCACAGGCAGAAGAATTATAATAGTTTGAGTGATTCCTGTGCATCAAACACTCCTTTGGGTGCTTGCTAAAGCATAACTCCTTTCATTTAGGCAGCAACTCTATGAGGCAGATGCTACAGGTATCCTCACTTTAGATCTAAGGAACTCCAGTTACCGTGATAAGTAAATCTTGCCAAGATCACAAGACTGGTGAGGGCCAAGGTATGAGCCCCGCTGCTCTGGCTGCAAAATCTTGTCTTTAATAATTACTGTATTGGCCTTTAACCTGGGAAATAAACTCTCATATGTTATAATGTTTTCCTTACCAAAATTGGTGTTTTTTTTTTTTAATGTCCTTTATAGCAAACGCGAAATTTGGATCTATGTATTTGCCCAAGGTGGCAGGATGATCCTGGCAGGAAAGGCTCCAAATCAGACAGCTCTGGATCCCAGCTCTAGGTGATTCATGATGTGATTGTGATATAGATGTTTATATATCATGATCATTGAGCATTGTGATGTCAGACCCTTAATCCTTTAATATTGCTTTAATTACAGACTCTTAAGCACCAAGTATGGTTAAAATACATTGCTTACTTACTATTTGATCAGCACTGTTCCATGTGCCGTAATATAATTTATTGCCTTTAATTTTCATCTTATCTCCATTTTTTGGATGCGAGGCTGAGACCTAAAGAAATTAAATGGTAGGCCAGGCTCACAGAGCTCATAATTGCAGAGCAGAGATGTACTTTTATGCAGGAGGAAAGAGGGGTTGTGCAACCAGTTCCTGATCTCAGAGAGCTGGCTACCAAGTACAAGAAGAAAAAGCTGCACAGGAATAAAATTTGACAGCTAATATTTTTTGGATATTTCTATGTGTCATCAAGTGTACTTTGCATGATTACATTTTTAATGTTTAAACATTATAAAAATGATAAAAATTACTTATTGTGTATATTTCAAAAACATCTTTTGAAATATGTGTACATTGTGGAATGACTAAATTGAGCTAATTAACATATGTATTACCTCCATGTATTTATCATTTTTTTGAGATAAGAACACACTATCTACTCTCTCTGATTTTCAAGCATAAACAATACATTGTTATTATCTGTAGTCACCATGCTGTGCTATAGATTTCCTGAATGTATCCCTTCTGTCTAAACTGAAGTTTTGTATGGCCAACTTCTCCCCAGATCCTGCCCCCGCGCCAAGTACCACCAAGTCCCCAAGCCCCTGGTAGCCACCATTCTACCTTCTACTTCTATGAGTTCAACTTTTTTTTTTTTAGATTCCATTTACAAGTGAGATGATGTGTGGTATTTGTCTTCTGTGCCTGGCTTATTTCAGTGAACATAACATCTTCCAGGTTCATTCATGCTGTTGCAACAAGATTTCCTTCTTTTTGAAGGCTGACAGGTATTCAATTGGGTACACATACCACATTTTCTTTATTCATCCATTGATGGGTACTTAGGTTGCGTCCAGGTCTTGGCTGTTGTGAACAGTGCCACAGTGAACATGGGAGTGCAGATATCCTTTCCACGTACTGATTTCATTTCCTATGGATATATACCCAGAAGAGTGATTGCTGGATCATATGGTAACTCTATTTTAATTTTTTGAAGGAAACCCCATCTTGCTTTCCATAATGCTGTACTAATTTACATTTCCACCAACAGTGTGCAAGCTTTCCTTTTTCTCTGGATCCTTGGCAATACTTAACTTTTGTCTTTCTAGTGAGTATGAGGCGGTATCTCATTGTGATTTGAATTTGCATTTCTCTGATGATTAGTAATGTTGAGCATTTTTTAATATACCTGTTGGCCACATGTATGTCTTGTTTTGAAAAATGTCTATTCAGGTCCTTTGCCTATTTTTAAAATGGAGTATTTGTATGATTGCTTTTGAGCTGGTTGTGTTCCTTAAATACTTCGGATATTAACCCCTTATCAGATATAGGTTTGAAAATATTTTCTCCCATTCTGTAGGTTGTCTCTTTACAACATTTGTTTGCAGAAGCTTTCCTTTGCTGTGCAGAAGCTTTTTAGTTTGATGTAATCCTGTTTGTCTATTTTTGCTTTTGCTGTCTGCTATTAATATTTTCTAATAACCTTGTAATGACCAAATATTGTTAACATTATCACCACAGCATCCCACTTACAGACAATGGATCAGAAGTGGAGAGGTTATTAGTAAATAGCAGGGCTGAGATTTGAATGCGCACAGACTGCCTTGGGGGCCTGGGCTCTTACCCGCCAGTATAAACTGAGTGATTTCAAGCAAGGAGACATTTCTGGAGGCTGGGATCAGTGGTGAATGGCATTTGAGCTGAGCTTAGGGATGGGAGGAATTTCTACAGGTAGAGATGGGGAATCTCATTTTGCACCCAGAATGGCTAGAGCAGAAGAACAGAAATCTCCCACAGTGTGCAGACCATTGAGAGAAAGTTGGGAGCCTGGGGCACAAGGAGGAGAGGTGTTCAGTCAGGTAGTCCTCTCTTCTTTTACACTAGGAGGCATGATTGTTTTCCCCAGTTGAATACCAAAAAGGATGAACTTTACCGTTGAACATCTGTGATTAGAATAATAATATCTTTATCTTTTCTGGGCAACTTTCAAAATAATTTATTAGAAAACACCACTGTCATTTCTACCTGGTACTCAGTGTACTATGTATATAAAGGAATAGTCTGAAGTCAGGTGCTGGAGCTCAAATCCTGATTCAGCCATGCTACCTTGGGCTTCTTACTTCATCCTTTTCATTCTCCTGCAAACCTGGAGCAATAACGCATGCCCCAGCTTATTCTTCAAAGACATTAGGAAGCCAAAGAGGGGATGTACAGAGCTTCAGAAGAAATGTGCTATGGGACTCTAAGGAATCACATAGTTTTATTACTCTGATTAATTTGCTATTTTAATGCACAGTAGTAATTAATATTGGCCACAGGCAACTCAGGATAGAAATGTCATGACCTAGATGAACGTGTAGAATGCCCTGGTGTTTCTAAGTGTTTTCACCTATATTATCTAATTTAATATTTACAGTTGTCCTATGAAATAAGCAGGCTGGTTATGATTCATTGTTATTTTTTACAGATGTGGAAACTGAGGCCCAAACCATTGGTTTAGCAGATATTGGATCTGGGTACAAAAATTCCAGTCTTCCAAGTCCCAGTTTAAACTGCTTTTCAAAGACCACAGAAGAGGAAATTAGGTCACAGCACTTGCTAAATTTTTTGGCAAAATTAGAGAGGCAAGGGTATAGACTTTATTATAATGCTTTCTGAACACAGTGCACAATCCGCAATAATCCCGAATTTCTAAATCTCTTTAAAAAAAATCAGCTCGGAATTTTCCCTTTGCTTTAACTCCTCCGGAGAGAATCTTTCTGCAGCAATCCCATGAGGCTCTGTGCATATCCCTGTAATTACAGGTATTACATCACAGAACAATAATTTGTTTACATGTCTGTTTCCCCAGCCTCTCCTTCACTTCCTTCTACCCCAGAGACAGTGAGAAAAGGTCTATTCATCTTTGGAACTCCAGCACCTCACAGGTTGCCAGACATAACAAAAACTCAAGAAATATCTATCTATCTATCTATCTATCTATCTATCTATCTATCTATCCATCCATCTATCTATCCTCCTGTACGTCCACAGCCACAGAGGTTTGCCTACATTCTCTCTACTTAAAAGTCATTTTGTTTCTCTTAAGTTGAACCCTTGTTATTTAATTGATGCTACATTTGTTGTTTTTGAGGCTTGATAGTACTATCATTTCTAAGGTAGTGTTTTAAAAATCTATTAATACAATTATAGAATAGTTTTCCATATATATTATATATATATATATATTTCACTGAATAAAGCAGAACCACTTAAACAACAAAGAATATACTAAACACAATAATAAAGGTTAAAAATCAATTATAAAATAAGAAATAAAATGTCAACTCCCCTAAATTAGTGTATGCATTTAAATCTAGCCTAGTAAAAATATTACAAGTTTAGTTGACAGTATTGTTGTTAAGATTTTTAAAAATGTATAAATGTGTATTGTTTTTAAAAATATATTAAATGTATTAAAGAAAATGTATTAAATGTATTAAAGAAAATGTTAATTTATCTTATTGATTTCTTATTGAATATAGAAATAGTCTTGATTCCTTCAAATTCTTTCAAATGGTCTACACCTGTTCATGCCAAAGTTCAGTGATGGTTTAAATAATGATGGACCTTCTATTTCACTGAAGATACAATTTGTTTTTATTTTTTTGAGACAGGGTTTCATGCGTTGCCCAGGCTGGAGCGCAGTTGCACAATCAGGGCTCACTGCAGCCTCAACTTCCTAGGCTCAGGTGATTCTCCTACCTCAGCCTCCTGAGTAGCTGGACTACACGCACACACCACCATGCCCGGCTAATTTTTTGTAGAGACAGGGTTTTGCTATGTTGCTCAGGCTGGTCTTGAACTCCTGGGCTCAAGTGATCCTCCACCTCAGCCTCCCAAAGTGCTGGGATTATAGGCATGAATCACTGTGCCTGGCTAAAAATACAATATTTATGTGATCTAATTCTGTAGGGGCCACTGAAATAGAAGTAATGTTTTTATAAAAATACTATTTAAACCATTTTTAAAAATACTATCTTAAAAATTCTAATTTTATCAAACCTCAATAAGAGCATATGTAGCATCAATTAACAGCAGTTCAACTAAAAGGAGATAAAACAACTTTTAAGGAGACAGAACGCAGGCAAATCTGTGGCCGTGCATATGCAAATTTCATTGTTTTGAAAATGGAATCAAACGAGCATGTGACCCTCAATTCCCGAGTACCACTGCACAGCAGGGACATTGGTGTTCTGCTGCTAGACAAATCACCAGTTTAGTGCGTTACAGCAACACATGTTTATTATCTCATAGTTCTGTAGGTCAGAAGTCTGGATTGGCTTGACTGTTTTCTCTGCTTCAGGTTTCACAAGGCTAATCTGTGTTGACAGCATGGGTTACAGGAAGAGTTAATCAAATTGTGGGCACAATCCAGTTCCTTGCAGCTGTAGGACTCAGGTCTCCATTTCCTTGCTGGCTGTCACCTGGGAACTTCTACGAGCTCCGAGAGGCCTCTTTTTAGTTTTGTATCTGGGCAACTATATCTCAGGGCCAGTGACTGCACATCAATTCCATCTCACACTTGAAAACTCTTGGATTTCCTCTTCTGGAAACTGACTTTAGCTGGAGAAACTTCTCTGCTTTTAAGGTCTCAAGTGATTAGACTGAGCCCATCTGGTTAATCCAGGATAATCTCTGCACCTCAAAATCCATAACCTTAATTACATAAAGTTCCTCTTGCCATGCAGAATAACATATGCACAGGACCCAGAGATTAGGATATGGACATGTGGGAAAGGGGTGGCATTAATGGGCCTACTACAGGGCTACTTGGGAAACCTGGATTTAAACTCTACTTTAGCTAATTTTAATCTTTCTCCTTTCTTAGCTCCTTGAGCTTCTTTCGTCTTAGTCTAGAGAGCTGCTACACACTTTCTTATTTTTCTCACGGGAAATAATTCAGCTTTGATAGAAGGAAGTTGTTCCTTGCAATTCTTTCTTCAAGTCCTTTTTGATCTTCCTGTAGGAGTTGTGTTTGCCATTTATTTGGTGATGTATTCCTATGTTTCAAGAAGTTCATTCTCTATTTCTAACCGGTAAACTATCTCCTAAATGGATTTACTGGCAAGTTTCACGACATTTTCTTTCTTTTTTTTCTTTTTTTTTTTTTGGCAACAGAATCTCATTCTGTCACCCAGGCTGGAGTGCAATGGTGCAATCTCAGCTCACCGCAGTTTCCGTCTCCTGTGTTCAAATGATTCTCCTACCTCAGCCTTCTGAATAGGTGGGATTATGGGCACACTTCATCATGCCTGGCTAATTTTTGTATTTTTAGTAGAGACAGGGTTTCACCATGTTGGTCAGGCTGGTCTCGAACTCCTGACCTCAAGTGATCCACCTGCCTCAACCTTCCAAAGTGCTGGGATTACAGGTGTGAACCGCCTGTGTGCCCGGCCCAGATCAGGTGTTTGAATCTTACCTTTAAGCTCTGAATTTTCAGACTATATGTTCTGTTTGGTAACTTTTCATTTGATCTGTAAGCTCTTCATCTTATTTTCTTTACATAATTTAAAAATAACCTTGTTTTTCTCCTTCAAGCTTCTTAGAGGAAACATTTCTGTTAGTAGCATCAGTGAGTCGCTTCACACTGACTCCTGGTTGATAGTCCACATGATTTCCATTTTCTGATTCACTCTCTTTGTCTCATGCCAAGTTGCTGTCATGCATGTACTCTCCTAAACAGAGCAGGCACATTTATTGTTTCCAGCACAGTTTCAGTCAGAGACTTTAACTGGCTCTCTTTATTATTTACAGCCAGTTTCATTCGTGTGTTTTAGGTTTTTAAGTATTTTATTCCTGTTTTTTGATTCTTGAACTCTTTCTTTTCATCTCAGGCCTTCTTGGGAATGTCATTTTAGGCATTCCTGGAGGTGAGTGAGCATTTTTCAAATCACCCATTATTTCCATGTAAAATTGTTCTACATTCTTCCGAGAAGGCTTTAAGGTATTTGTGGTGTCTGTTACTTGGAATTGGAGGGATTTTGCTGTCTCTTCCAGTGACTATGTCTTTCCTTTTAAGTGCATCATCCTCATTTATGAAATAAAAGTGTATTAGTCTCGGTTTTCTATGTCATGAAGGTCTACTGTCTCCTCAAAAGAAGAGAGGGACTTACTTAGATTCTTGTCAAGTGCTGCCTAACACAGTGCTTGTAACATCAGAGGATTGGCATCCACTGGAAGTGAGCTGAGGGCTTCTTAGTCTGGTGTAATCAAGTCTATGTTCTCCCCGACTTGCCCATATTCTTTGACCCAGGCAGAAAATCGTTTGGCCAGCTCTTTTCCCCTCCTTAAAGTATGTCAGCTTTTCATTTATAAACACATCACAGGCTGGGCATGGTGGCATGTGTCTATAGTTCCAGCTACTTGGGAGGATCCCTTGAGCCCAGAGGTCAAGGACATAGTCAGCAGTGGAGAGCACTACTGCACTTGAGCCAGGGGACAGAGAGAGACCCTGATTCAAACAAACAAACAAAAAAACCAGTCATAACAGCAGCAGATACTAGAATTTCGGGAAAGTCTGAAAAGATTGGAATGCTCTCTCTGGCCTTCAGACAACAGCAGAGCACTCCACAGATCCTCAGGACTGCTGACTTTTGAGGCAGTCGGCAGGCCCTCCATGGTTTTAATGGGTACTGCAGCTCTGCCCTCGGTTGCATGTATTCTGTGAGCCACAGCCAGCCGCTCTGAACCTTGCTGAGTGTTCTGTCTTTCACCCAAACATATGACTAGGCATAAGATATCAGTGGGGCTGGGAGAGGGGGAGGCCAGGCTCTATGAAGTAGTATTCTGTAACTTTGCTCCATCCACTGCGCAAATGGAAAGAGATAATGTTTGTACAGTGCATTAGGGAAAAATGGAAAAGGCTGTCCACAGCCAGAGGAACCAGCCTATGAGCTCTGTTCTCTCTAGGCCCTACTTGGCCCTACATCAAACCTGGGAGAGATCAAAGCAATGCTGTGTAATACCTGTTTTCTGCATACACGCAGGTCAGGGAGTGACAGTGACACATGCTGCAGCAGAGGACCCATGTGCTTACATCCCTGGGCAAGGTCATTCTTCTCTTGATTCAAAGTTTCCTTCTGGATCCTGGAACCCTGATCTGCCTACAGAAATCACAGGGCACTCCTTCCCCCTGATTCCCTCTTTCTTTTGTATTTAGTCAGTGCTGGCAGGCAGGGGCAGAGGACTGGATGGCTTCATCAAAGGCACTCATTTATTGAGTGGGAATTTAATTGTAAGAATTCAGGGGAAATCAATGGAGATTGGCAGTATCTTAACGTTTCATGGATTTTTGGTGGAGCTAGTTTGTCCCTGTTCAAAACAAGCAGTCCTGCATGGGGAGGCTCTCCTTCATAGTAACTCTTTCCACTCGTCCATTTGTGGCCCTGCCATCTTCAGCAGACTTCTAAAGCTGTCCTAGGATCAGTCTCCAGTCAGTATACCTTGCCATCTTCAGAAGTGTGGCTCTGTGGAGTGCCTCCAAAGTAGGAGCCGGTCCTTCTTTTGGCTGAATTTGCCACCCCTTATTTCTTTAAACAATATCTCACTCTCCTTGATATGGTTTGTCTATGTCCCCACCCAAATCTCATCTTGAATTGTAGTTTCCATAATCCCCATGGGAAGGACCTGGTGGGAGGTAATTGAATCATGGGGGTAGTTCTTGTGATAAGTGAGTGAGTTCTCACAAGATCTGATGGTTTTATAAGGAGCTTTCCCCGCTTTTGCTCGGCACTTCATGTTGCTGCCCCCATGTGAAGAAGGATGTATTTGCTTCCCCTTCTGCCATGATTGTAAGTCTCCTGAGGCCTCCCCAGTCAAGCTGCACTGTGATTCAATTAAACATCTTTCTTTTATAAACTGCTCAGTCCCTGTTATGTCTTTATTAGCAGTGTGAGAATGGACTCATACACTCTTAAGTGTCTCTGAAAGACTCAGGCCCAGAGATTCACTGTCCCTCCCCAAGGACTCTGCATTGAGTGCCTTGTCCCCAGTATCTTTATCTATGAGGGAAATGAAGCACCTTTGATGGAGACTGGGCTGGGGCTCTAAAGGGCACCACGGTTTGGGCTGCAAGGGTCCTGCTTCCAGGAGTCCCTGTTTGTTTCTCATTTTTGAGTCAGAAAAAGGTCCCTGGGAATCTGTGCATAGGCTCTACCTTATCAGGTTTCTCTGTCTCAGAAGACATGGCTGCCCATGAGAAGTATTTAAAGGAATGAACATTACCTATTAACTCATTTAGTTCTCATATAAGGTGATGTAATCATAATGGCTCTTAATTTCAGAATGTAAGCATAAAGCCATGTATTTAACATACACACAAACATTATATGTATACACACACACTTAAATGATGTATGTGTATGTGTGTGTACTTAGTAAGCAGTGAATAAACACGAGCTAAATGATGAAGTTGGTCCTAACCTGTTTTTGAAGAATTGGCAATTACAGAGAGGATGATGTCATTTTTAAAAATTTCATGGGGACATAGCTATATAGATATCAATCTTTTGAGGTTTTTTTTTTTTTAAGAATCGGAAAGTGTTGGTGACATAACTCCTTTTGCCTGTAATGTGTCTTAGCAATTTAATTTTTGTCTTACAGCTGGTTTGGAAAAGTCCTAGTTGTCATACTTTAATGTGCTTCCTTCTAGTGATAAGTGGGGTTACAGAAAGTGTTTTGCATGCAGTAGATGCTTAATAAGTATTTGTTGATTAAATAAACGAGTAATATTGGAATAGAGATCAGCACACAGTAGGTCACGATGATTTTATTATTTCATTCACTCATTCACTTATTTACTTCACACAAAAAAACTGATCTCCAACCATACACCAGGCACGACTCTAGACACTGGAGGTACATCAGTGAATGAGACAAAATTTTCGCCTTTAAGGATTACACTTTTTTTTTGTTTAAGATGAAGTCTCGCTCTTGTTACCCAGGCTGAGTGCAGTGGCGCGATCTCGGCTCACCGCAACCTCTGCCTCCTGGGTTCAAGCAATTCTCCTGCCTCAGCCTCCCAAGTAGCTGGGACTATGCACAACCATGCCCAGCTAATTTTTGTATTTTTAGTAGAGACGGGGTTTCACCATGTTGACCAGGATGTTCTCGATCTCTTGACCTCATGATCCACCCACCTTGGCCTCCCAAAGTGCTGGGATTATAGGCGTGAGCCACTGTGCCCGGCCAATGATTACATTTTAAAAGGAGCAGCAGGACATAAATCAACAGGAAGATATCCAGAAATGGTAAGCTATGACGGAGAGTAAACCCAGTGAGATTTGAACCAGGGAGGAAAGGCCACTGGGCTGGAGCTGGAGCTGTTGAGAGTTACAGCCTAGGCCAGAAGCACAGTGCTGAAGCTTGAAGAGGGAAGAAAAAGAATATCTCAAGCACTTGCTTCTGCCCTCTGACCTCCTTCTGATGCCTCTTATTGGATGGATAAAATGTGTGGCCAAAGAGCCTGAGTCTGGATGATGTAGGCCTTAGGGGAGAGCTTCTCAGAGCACAGAGCAGGGCAAAGAAAGACAGAATATGATCAGAGGCATGTGGCTGGGAAATAAAAGGCGAATAACTTGAATCTCTCATGGAGTCAATCTGAAAATTTTTACCACTTCTAAGCTCCTTGGGGGCAAGCACTGAGTTGGATTTACCTCTCTCCCCTACAAGACCTAGGGAGCACAGAGCTTGGCAAAAAGTAAATGCTTGTTAATTTAGTTGCACTTTGCAGGATCGGCTCTGCTTGACTAAATGAATGTGCTTCTGGCATCAGAGTCACCTCCTGAAGATTCTAGTTCTGTATTGACCCTGGGGAAATGCAGTATCTTGTTCATGATGGTATTCCAGCAGCATGCTTGGTGTATGATTATGTCTAATGAACATTTGTTAAACAACAAAGAATTCTTTTGGCATACAGAATTTTCTTTGTTACTCATATGCAGAATTGTAATGAAATAAAGCATTTTTCAGTTTGGAATTCTGCAATAAATGGATAGCTTTCATTAAAATTATGGAGTAAAACTTGAGAGACAGATTACCACCATTTAGCTTCCTTCCCCCTCTTTCTTTCAGGAATCTCTTCTGTTAATGGGGATGAAAAACAGATGAATGCATGTATGTTCTCTTTTAGACTCTGCATGTGGTTATATTCTCCCCAAATTGTCATGTATTGGGAACCTGCTAGTATGGTTAGAGTGGCAGGAATTAAGTCACTGGTATGTAATTTTCACTCAACATTCTTTTAGAAGAGGATCAAGAAGAATTAAGAAGATTTCAGAAATAAAAGAACAAGGAGACCCAGGGAGGAAGGGTGAGGAGGGCAATACTTAATGTTAAATGGGCTTATTTGATGTTTGGTGAACCAGATTTGTGCAAACACTCAAGGCTTCCAGAAAACATTTAATACATGCTCTTGACCTGTAAGGGCACTGAATTGAGAAAAGGCTACAAGAGTTGTCTGAGCTTGTTCTTCAGAAGGAAAAAGGCAAGGTGTAATAGGGGAGCTGAGTACACGTCTTATCACCCAGGAAAGGAGAGCATTGTTGTGGTGTGATCAGAGACAGAGCAGTGTGGCTGAGGGGAGGCAGTAAAGCAAACCACACTTAACCTATGACTTCTAAATAGTCAGGGCTATGCTAGACCAGAGTTGGGTTTTTCTTTGAGTTTACAAAGCAAGTCTCTACTGATGTTTTTATACCTTTTTCTTTCACTAGTCTTCAAGCTGTTGAAACATTTTTTCAATTACTTGTCATTTGCTGTTGTTTTGTCTAGGTGAATCATCATGAAAACTAAGTAGAGAAAAAAACAAACACCCCAGTCATCAGAGCAAGAATATTTCAGAACTGTCCATATTTAGTCATTGACTAAGCTCTCCCCAGTTTGGCTGGGAAGCTCCTTACTGCTTTGATAACCAAGTGTGAAGATGACTAGCCATTCATTGTGCAGAGACAATGCTATATGAAAACTTTACTTTTCCTTTTGGACATGAAGACTTTTTTCTTAGCTCCCTTGCATCTAAGTAGACCAGATGGCTGTGAGCCTCCACCTCAACCCAGCAGCACCCACTGGGCTATAGCAAGACAACAGGTCACAGAAGCCCATGAGGGGACATGTACTCAGATCCCCTATTATACCTTGCCTTTTTCCTTCTGAAGAACAAGCCCACACAACTCTTCCACTCCTATCCTCTTTTCTTGGTCTCTTTTTCCATTTTCCTTCATTTCTTTAAAAAGGAGAGCAAAGCCATTTCAGCTGAGAGGCTGGGGCCACGGTCCACATGGAGTTTGGTTGCAGGGGTGTGGCACCCTTTCCTGCCAGAAAAAGAGAGGGGTAGAATTGATGTAGATCACATCAATACCTGGACTAGCAGAAATAAATCCTACTTAGTTTCCCACTGTAACTGAGAGTGGAGATATCCCCAAGATTGTCGTGGGAGGGCGTACACATCTATAGGGAAGCTTGGAGTAACGATGGAGTTTAAATAAAACACAAAGAAACTCTGGGGCATCTGGCTGGTATGCTCAAAACTGGGAATGTGGCACCAGTTGTTTTGTGTTTGAGGCTAGTCTAGTCTATTTATATGATTACAGGGCTTGGAGAAGTTTATGAAAAGTAATCCTGCCATGTAGAATTTCCTAGTTATGATGGCCTCAACTGAATGTTATTGTTTAAGTACTAAATTAGATCAAAGGTTGAGCATCTGATGTTGGTTACATTTTACCTGCTCATTTGGAGGAGTAAGGTGGAAGAGAAAGGCTGTGAGGGCTGGTCTACACAAGGAGATTTTATTTCCTAAAATGTTTTGTTGCAAATGATGGTGCACCTGTGACAAGCTGGCTGTGGTCAGGGTGGAAACAGGAAGAGAAACGACACTTAACCTATGACTTCTAAATAGTCAGGGCTAAGCTAGACCGGAGTTGGGCTTTTCTTTGAGTTTACAAAGCACGTCTCTAATGATGTTTTATACCTTTTTCTTTCACTAGTCTTCAAGCTGTTGAAACATTTTTTTCAATTACTTGTCATTTGCTGGTGTTTTGTCTAGGTGAATCATCATGAAAACTAAGTAGAGAAAAAAACAAACACCCCAGTCATCAGAGCAAGAATATTTCAGAACTGTCCATATTTAGTCATTGACTAAGCTCTTATTGAATACAGCTTTACGGAGAGTGATGAGATTACAAAATAACACGACCTACATTTTAGTTTGTTGTTCCTTATATAGTACCAGAATGTTTTAAGCAAACAAAGAAACTTTTTTGCCAAAGTTTGCTGAATAAATAAAAAGTTTTTAAAGAATATCTAAGAGAAGTAATTTATTTCAAATTCCCTGAGAGGGCAAATTAAATGGTCTTTACCCAGTGAATGTGCTGGAGGGTAAATCTTTATTATTTTAGAGAGTTTAGTTCTTTAGCAATAGAGAGAGGACTGTTTGGAAAATTATTCTGTAGGTTTTATTGACATGAAAAGAAATACTGAAAAGTAATTCCTTTTAATGCTGCCTTTGCTGGAGAACATATTCATCAGTGGCTGGAATAGGGATCTAACTCATTGAGAGATTACATAAATTCATCTGGTTGTAACTAAGGGAAAAAAATTAATGAGGTGATTTGAGTTTCTTTCATCTAGTAACTTGGATGAATTCTGAAGAGACTTGGCCAGGATAACCAGCAAAAATATAAAATAAAATAATTGACCTTTTAGCATGTGCATATTTCCTGGTAAACCTCTATTTTCGTGCATGTTTGTAAAATACACTTATTGTAACTGCTGCTCTACCTTAAATCATAGAACCATTCAGTACTCACTTTCTTATGAGCTTATGAGTGAGTACTCAATTATACCTCCTCACTCATAACACTCCACTACCATTTAATCATATTTTAAAATTATACAAATCTGTACCATCACTCACCTTCTATTCAAAACCATTCTTATAACATAGGAAGTAAAAATAAAGTTCATTCAGTGCACTGAAAGCAGCCAGTGCATCAGGGATGACAACTTGGCACCAGAACCTAACTAAAAATGGACAAACTATGTTAAAGTTTGGCTTCCTGGAGACTTTCTCAGCAGGTCTCTGGCCCATTCAGAAAAAGAGAGCTTGAATTTTATTATTTCAGCTGCTGGGTAACATGCTATTTCTCTGATACGTTGAACTGATGCTTTATTTGATTACAGGACTCAGACATTACAAAAATAACAAGTCCTTTTCTTTAACAAAAAATAAAAGGAAGTATATGCTTGGATCCTAAGACTTGGGAGTGTAATTGAATATAAGCTTAAAACATACTAAAAATTTTCCACTTGGAAAATCTGGAGAAACAAGGTTTCTAGGAGCTACTACTTCAATAGTTGGTTTAACAAATATGTTTCCCTTATACATGAAAAAGGACACACATTACTTTGATTCTGCATACTTTTATATATTTAAATTGGCAATGCAAGATGTTCCAGGATATGGAACTTTCACCAACCCTTATGTTCCATACTCCTCACCATCGTGTTATGTCAGAGATTCTGATATTCTGAATTCATATTGGTCTTTATTTTCCTAACCGTTGAAGCAGAAGGTAGAACAGCAATGCACCCAGGAATCTGGTAAGCTCAAATATGTGGTTTTCTGAGTCTTTAAACACTTCAGAAAATAAATGATGATTTCAAATGATTTATCCAGCTCTAACATGTCTCCAGTTTCATCTCTAGAAAGCCATTGCCATGTTTTTGCACAACTTATTTTATCAAGCTTTGATAGACGAAAAACCCTCTAGTTTCAGTATCTCTTCTCAGTATTCCATCATGTAATGTTAATTGGTTGATTCTCATTTATTTCAAGCCCTAGGTCCTCCTCTTCATATAATACTTCTAAAACATCAATGGGAACACATCTATTAGTATGCATCAAGGAATTATGTCTATTTGCCCACTTATGATCTGTAATCCACAAGAAGACACATTTTTCTCTAAAAATTAGCCATACACTATACGCTTCTCAGTTGTATGAGTATGTACATATACTCACATATACATACACCAAGGTAATATACCACATCCTCATATAGTAAGGTAAAAGATTCTTTGTGTGTGATAAGGAAACAGCCTAGTGTTTTTACATTAGTAATGCCTTGTTCTAAATTTACAGCGTTGGTAGCCCTTACTTGAGTGTTACCATTACATACTCAGAGGTTAAACTTTTCATAAGGGGCAATGATATAAAATTGTTCCACAAAGGGTACTATATGAACCACTTTTCACAGTTCAAATAAAATATTTTAGAAATAAATATCATAACTCTAGCAATAACCTGTCTACACAAGGTGGAGAGGATGAGATTAATGAAAACCAAATTATATTTCCATATATCTCATGTTCAATTTCTAAATATCTTGTTTTATTTTTCAAAATCCAATTGCACATAACCCATGATTGATAGGCCACTTCCTCTCCAAAACAGTCAAAGAATAAAGTAATAAATTATAAGAAAGGAAAATATATATCATTTACTACAGTCATTCCCTTTCCCCAAAACTTGGCAAAGATGTAAGAAAAATGCTATCAAGTGGATACACTTTGATTTATAAAGTTAATTTGGAGCAGATGAAATTAATAAAAATAGGACAGAATTAGCATATATTTTTATATATGTGAGATGCATATTTGATTTTTACTTAAGAAATCAGGAAGATCCATATGAAATGGGAAACAATGGCATTTACCAACAGGAGAACCCTTTCATCCAGTTTCTGCCAAACCTACAAATTCCAAATATTTCTTTCATTATTGTCACATAATGACAATAATGGGGGCAAATTGAATTACTGTTCTTGGTTGTACAAACTTCAGGCTATCTAAGCTTCAGGCTAATGGTCCTTAGGGACATAGTTTTATTTGGTGATCTTCCCAGGGCATACATTAGGGCCAAGGCTTCCTTTCAACAGATTGGTGTAGCCTTTAGGGTGAGGGTAAGGCTCCCAGGGTACTTGAAATTCTTCTTGAATAGAGGACAAGGGATAAAATGCAAATACTTCTAGTTTAAACAACCAAATGACTCAAATTTACACCATAAATTAAATGACTAATATCGATTCCTTCATTGAGAGCAGGATTATGGCAGAAAATACGCTGGGGCCTGAGGTATGGAGGAAGAGGAATTTTGGCTAACACAAAGGTTATTAACTGCAGTCCCTGGGTGGAATCCCTATTCCTTTTCAGTCAGATTTTGTTTTAAGCTTTATTACATTGTCATGGGATATCTTTCAAAATCCTTTACTCAATCAAGTATGGGGGGGAATTGCGTTAAAATACAGAATTAAATCTTAAGTCTTTACGGATATCGATGATTTTCATTTTTAAATAAAATCTATACGAATACCTTCAACTTCGTTAAGAAAAAAGGAGAGAGGAAAATAAACTTTTGAACACGAAATCACTTACATAAACCTCAAGTGTACTAACGTGTGGAGGAAAAAAAATCTCAAATGTGGGTGTAACCGCTATACTTTCGGGAAACGTGCCGCCTTGGAAGAGTGCCTGTAACGAATTCCGTCTGCCACCCAGTGGCCACTGAAATAAATTTCTTTTGTTGGCTATGGCTCTGGATTTTGCTAAGAAAAAAAAAAAAAAAAAAAAAAAAAAAGAAGACACAGAGGTAGATTATGCCATACCAGGAATTTAAAGCCATCAAGACATGTGCCTCGACATGTTTTACCATACGATCAGTGTAGTAAATGCTAAATATTTTCCTTTTCGCGAACTCAAAGGTTAACCACGTGGCTCTATAAATAAATAACGTGTTCTTCCGGCGTCCCTGCGTCTACCTGGGCTCAAATACTGACTGGCACGGAAGACACCGAACTGGCCCGGGATTCCCGAGTCACGCTGTTGGGCATCGAGAGGGTGCAGCAGGACACGCCGACGGTGGCCTCGGGTAGCTCGTCGTCCTCCGTCCACTCGTTGAGCTCGGGGCTGAAGCACTGGATGCACTTCTTATACTTCTTCTCGCCCTCGTTCCAGCCCCCTACCAGGTAGGCGCGGCCGTGCAGCGCCGAGGCGCCCGCAGTGCTCACTCCCACCTGCAGCGGCGCCGCGTAGCTCCACTGGCCGGTCGCGGGGCTGTAGCACTCCACTGTCAGCACGTCCACGCGCTCCCCGCGCGGCCCCACCTGGCTGCCGCCCATCACGTACACTCTGTCGCCCAGCGTGACCGCGCAGTGCCAGCCCCGGGGTGTGCTCAGGCTCGGCAGCTCCTGCCACGAGTCGCTGGCCGGGTCGTAGGCGCACACCGAGCGCGAGTAGGCGTTGGCGATGTAGCCGCCGGTCAGCAGCACGCGGCCGTCGGCGACCGCGCCGGCGTGGCAGCAGCGCGCCACCTCCAGGGGCGTCTTCGGTTGCCACTGATTGGTGGAGGGCACGTAGCACTCCAGCGAGGCCAGGCTGCCTTCTGCGTTGCGGCCGCCCGCGGCGTACAGAAGCCCGTTGAACACGCTCAGGCTGAAGTGCGTGCGCTTCTGGTTCATGCTGGCCAGGTGTATCCAGGTGTTGAAGCGCGGATCGTACCTGGAAATGGCAGAGGAGGCGTGACAGCCTTGGCGGCGGCAGCTGGGAAACCCCTGTTACTCTGCAAACCACGCTCCTTACCTGGAGGCTGGCGTTTCTCGCTCAGCCAGTAAAAATGTGTGACACTTGGAAAAGGCAAAGCCGGCATTGACTTCCCCTCGCCCCCTCCCCTCCCCCGTTTATAAGATCACTCCCTTTATGGGGCCACTTGGAGAAGAGCCCAGAGACTGAATCTTTCAGTCCTTCTTTCCTCCATATTCAAATATCTATCATCCAGTGGGATTTATGAGATGTGGCTTTTGTGGCGATCAGAGGTGGGCACCGCCATATTAAAGTCAATTCTGCATATCTTCAGATGCTATCCATTTCTAACTGCCTCTCACTGTTTAAGATACAAATTGACTGACTGGATTTCTCCACTCCTCACAAACCCCTTATTCCTACACCTATCCTGGCCATTGCGACAGTAAAGCCAAGCCACTCCACCATGTCTTCTCTTGTCTGTTAGATTGAGATCAATGGAATACATGCCTAAAAGCATCAACAAAGGCTTAACTTCCTACACTCTTCTATTTTTCAGCACTTATAAAGAAGACTTTTTAGTTTAGGGATAAATATATATATATATATATATATATATTTTCAGTGCTTGGAACTATCCATGCGTAAGCATTGAAATTGATTTCGACTTGAGTACTAACAGGTGTCTTTTCAGCAGAAAGAAAACAAGCATAGTGAACTGATCCTGTCCTGTAGTTTAGAAGTATTGTAAATACAGAACTCACTCCTTCAGTCTGATGTTTATCTTTGTCCCATTTAACTCCCAAATTAAACAACTATAGTTACAAATTAAACACTGAAAATTAGTTAATTGGGTTATTTTAAATGCATACACACAATGGAATAATAAAGAATATTTTTCATGAAATACTACACACATTTTCAGATCTTGCTCATTAGTTATGTTTGACTTTATACTACTACCATGACATAAGCATGACTTTCTGAACATTTTATATAAATGGAAGTTTAATTTTTATCATAAATATATAAAATAATATGGGATTTGAATTCCATTTTTGAAGGATGTGTTATGCTTTTACTCTTTCTATATGTGTCAAAAATACACATTTTCTGTTATTCAGTTTTCAAATAAGTATTTCAAATTAATTAGCTACCACAATTTTAATGATCTCATTCTATTTGCCAGTTATGAATTTGACAGTTGTCAGTAGCAGTCACTTAAGTTAAATTTTGCATTATTTTATTATTTCTTACTACTTAGTGTTAAAAACTAAATTTGTACATAATTTCTGTCAAAAGTCAGTGTATTGCGAAGAGTACCCAACTAGAAATGAGCAAATGTGAATTGCTGCTTACTGGTGTTATAATTTCGCTAGATATCAGGTTTGTCATATATAAAAACAGAATAATTGTATCTTCCCCGCCCACTTCATAGGCTTGTTTCAGAAATCTATAGTGCATAATATATATGAATGCACTTTATATAATATAAAGTGCTGAACATACATAAGGTGGCATTTTTATTATTGTTGGTTTACTGAGCCAATGATCTAAGCTAATAAGCACGATTTATTTACTTCTACATTAGGGCTATTTCCCTATAATATTGAACCATTTCAGTTCCTAATAAAAGATCAAGTACCTGCAGAAATTGCTGACTGCATGCTTGGCTTGATTTCTTGCATCATTCTGGTCTTCACCACCGGCTACATAAAGAAATCCATCCATCACAGCCACACACTGATTAAAACTTTTGGATGGCATTTCCGTAAGCTTGCTCCATCCATTTTCAGGGTCTCTATACAAGATGTCTCTGCTAAGGGACTTCTCAGTAAGGCCTGGACGTCCCCCAATAGTGACGAGGACTCGGCAGCCACCTCGGATTCTTGTTCGCCTAGATTGCAATGTGTTCTGATGATATGGAAGCAAGTGGTAGTTCATAGCATCTACGAGAAGTTTGTGACAATCAGCATCTTGCATCATTCTTGGTACAGATTGGACATAATTGACCAGGTCTTGTGCGGAGATGGTACCAAAGCGAATATTGCTCAAAAGATCTGCGGCATATTTTATTCTCTTTTGGTCAAATTCTAGCCATTTCATTGCAATCTGGAATGCTACTATCTCAGAAGGCAACTGTAAGTCATCATCTATAAGAAGTTCATTAATTTGTTCAAATGTAAGTTTCATAAACTGATCTGATTCTGCAAATTCAAGGAAGTTATCCCGAATAAATTTCTGTGCTGCTGCTTTTGCATTTTTCAGGGAGTATGTTTCAGCAATATTAACTACATACATGCAATTCTCAACACTCATCTCCCGTATCAGAAAATCACTGCACATCTTTACAAGAGTGTGGATCTGAAGGTAAACAGCAGCAGAAATAATGCTTCCTATTGTATACAAGGAGAGAGTGAGCTTTCCAGTGTAGGCATACGCAATGACAGTGGCCAGGCCTAGCGGTGAGATATCATTGAGATCCACCCTCTGAGTTGATGGGTCTTTTTTTAGGATGTTGTAAAAGTACTCACTGCATGAAGCCATCACTGACTTATGAACATCAAAGGATTTGGTTTTTGTACCAATGACTAAGTCACACAGGAAGTTCTCCTGCCTCATTTTACTTAAACCTTCCAATAGGTTGGGGCCATAAGACGCATCTGTTAGTTCGGAAGAAATGCAGCTAAGGCCATTGCCTCCCTCTAGTAGCCCATTCAAAGCATTCAGTTTGTTTAGGGGGCTATCTTCTAGGATTATAGTCATCTCATTGATATCGCCTTTGTTCTTTTTGACAATCTTCTTTTTGGGTGCCATGTTGGCAAATACACTGTCACAGGCAAGAGCTTGCTAAAGAAAGAAAAAAATGGCATGGTTTTAATTATGCTTTAGACTTTAAAATATTACACTGAGAAACTTTTCTTTTTCATAAGATAATAGTTTATATTAAAATAGATTAATTTTCAAAAATAGATTTAAAGACATATTAAAGTAGATGCACATTTTACAGTTAACTTCAGCATGAAGCATTGAAGACAATTCTAGAACGACTGATGTTATCAAATGAGACCTCTCCATAACTGTATTGCCAAGTGATTATACAAAGAATATGACCACATTTTTTCTCTTTCTTTCTTTCTTTCTTTCTTTCTTTCTTTCTTTCTTTCTTTCTTTCTTTCTTTCTTTCTTTCTTTCCTTCCTTCCTTCCTTCCTTCTTTCTTTCCTTCTTTCTTTCTCTCTTTCTTTCTCTCTCTCTCTCTCTTTTTCTCTTTCTTCTCTCTCTCTCACTCTCTCTCTTTCTCTCTTTCTTTCTTTCTTTTGACAGAGCCTCACTCTGTTGCCCAGGCTGGAATGCACGGGCATGATCTCGGCTCACTGCAACTTCTGCCTCCAGTGTTCAAGTGATTCTCCTGCCTCAGTCTCCCCAGTAGCTGGGACTATACGCGTGTACCACCATGCCCAGCTAATTTTTGTATTTTTAATAGAGATGGGGTTTCACCATGTTGGCCAGGCTGGTCTTGAACTCCTGGCCTCAAGTGATCTTCTTGCCTTGGCCTCCTCCCAAAGTGTTGGGATTACAGATGTGAGCTGCTGCACCCAGCCAACATTTTCTGATTGAGCTATACAGTAGAGTAGTAGTTAAATATAATTTAAAGCACTTAGTTTACTCTCATGAAAAAGTGAATTATAAACACTCTGAAGGTTTTCCTCGGTAAAATACTAAAATTCAGGAATCCATGTGAAATGTAGAAAATATTATGGAAAAATGATTGTATTTGCTGTAGCAATAAAACCTGTTATATTTTAAGAGATATACATACTTGACTCAAATTTAGTGAGACACATATGATAAATACTATAGAATTTTGCCAAAGGATTTAACAGAGAAGGACTCAACATTCCTATATGAAGAGATGATGTCAATTCAGTGAAATTTTAGTTGCTACCTCTATATGATATTTTTTCTTTCTGGCACTTGATAAAATGATTTCAGAGTTTAACTGAGGGAGCGAGTATAAAAGAATATCTAGGAATTTTGTTTAAAAATAAAGAAATCTCTCCAGATGTAACAAATTACAGGAACTAAAAATTTTGGATCAGGAATTTTAAAAAAATTCAGTGGAATAAGATAAGAGGTAGAGAACTATAAATTCAGCAGAACAAAATAAAGGGTAGAAACCCATATATGTATATGCGTGTATGTGTGTGTAGATATATACAGTATATATGTGTGTGCATATTTACATATTTATATAATGTATGTGTGTTTGAGTATATTATGATAAATATGGCACTTAAAAATCAATGAGCAAGAACTTGTAATGATAGCATTAGGTCAATTGATTTCCTACTGTATATATTCACTAAAAAATCTTCCAGATGAATTAAATATCTAAGTAACTTTCACACATACACAAACTTATATAAGACCAGAACAAGCTAAGGTTCTTGTTTTTGTTTTATATCATAGGGAAGGGAAAGCCCTTCTCAGCTGACATAAAATCCAGAAGCCAGAAAAGACTGAAATATCAGAATATAGAAAAAATAAAAACCATGAAACAATAGCAACTCTTTAAGAGGCAAGTATTTTTAACGCCCCCCCCCCTTTTTTTTTTTTTTGAGACAGGGTCTCATTCTATCACCCAGTCTAGAGTGCAATGGTGTGATTTTGGCTCACTGTAGCCTCGATTTCCAGGACTTAAACAATCCTCCCACTTCAGCCTCCTGAATAGCTGGGGCACAGGTGCATGCCACTATATCTTCCTACTTTTTTTTGTAGTTTTTGAAGAGAATAGGTTTCACCATGTTGCCCAGGCTGGTCTGAAACGCCTGGGCTCAAACAATCCACCTGCCTCGGCCTCCCAAAGCCCTATTATTACAGACATGAGCCAACTCACCCAGCCTAATCTGATGATTTCTTTGGTGCAAATACACTTATCATGGCTGATTTCAAGCTAGCAACTGCTTAACAATCAGCTTGCAAAATTTCTGAAAATTAAACAATCAGCTCTTGTGAGCCAGTGCAAGCCAGCTCCAACATAACACTACGGAAAACTTATATCAAAACACGTTTACACTAATTATTCAACAGTTTGCTCTTTTCACTTAGCAGTAACTCATGTATATCTTTCCACAGAACTACATGTATAAATCTACTTCATTCTTTCTAATGGTGCACACTATCACATAGTAAGGGTATATCATACATTGTTCAACCATTAGCCTATTGATAAGCATTTAGGTTTTTAGGTGTTTTACAATTTTTGTCTTTGTCATGTGTGTGTGTGTATGTTTTAAATCCCACTGTAATTTCATCCAGAGGGGTAAAACTCAGCTTTGGCTCTCCTTGAAAGGTTTTCAATTTGATGTCTTGTGTATATGTTTAAGTAATTGTACAGCTCTTCTATTGTATTTGCCCCTGCTCCTATCCACGCAGAGGAAGAGTTGCAGGCAAGCAGAAAATAGAGATGTTTTATTTCTTTTCCAGGGCTTTTGTTTTCTTCTTTAAGTTCCAATTGTCATATTCACATTTATGTTTTTTTACAAGAGAGTAGCACATAGATCCTTCTTCATTCTTTTTGCAAACAATGCAAAATGCATCCTTACCTTGTGAAAATAGATTATGAACCCACTATCATTTTAATGCTCAAACGCATTAACTTATGTATTGAGTGTCTCCTTGTTGGATTTTCTGGGAGAAACTTTTGAATATTTGTCCAGGAAGCAGTTATCAGATATCCATCTCAGTGTGGACAGCGCAGTGCTGGGAATGATGGAGCAGTACAAGATGTAACTTCCATTAGAAAGACGAGACATTGCAAATGCAAAACGTTAGTAAGAAGCTAGGTAAGCGCAGAAGAGTAAGTTTTAGGAGACAAGTCCTGTCTGTGCTTCTGGAACAACTCTTGCAGCCAATTTTTTCATTCATATAAATACAGGGCTTGTAAATGCTCATTGTTTTAGAGGAAATCCTAAGGCTGAAGAGTAATCTGAGTGCCTCAGACTGAAACACTAAATATTCTGTTTATCCATCATTAAGATGTTGTTTCATAAGTAGCATGTAAGGGAAAATTTTAAAATATGAATTACTGATGAAATAGGACACCTACTAAATAAAATGGATTCAGGCCACAGTGCCGGGGCTGGGTCCCAGAGGACACCCCTGGGTTACACTGTGTCATTCTTCAGTTACTAGATCATAGTGAGACCCAGGAGAGGGTAGAAGGATGGGAGGGACTCAGAGAAGCTCAGGGCAGTAGCTGTTTGGCTATTTCAATTTGTTTGATATAAACATAATATTTACAGAGGGATGTTAGTATTTTAGCATATTCTCTGATCCAAATGAAATTAAATTAGAAATTAATAACAATAAGCTATCTAGGAAAACCACTTAGTTTTCAATATTTGAAAATTAAACAATTTCCCTTTGAATAATCCACAAGTCAAAGAAGAACTCACAGGAGAAAGAGAAATTTGATAATATTTCAAATAGAACGACAATGAAAATAAAACACAAATATCAGTTTTACTGCTTACCTGCAGTGTGACTTTTGGTAGATTACCTAGCCTTTTACAGTTTCCATTGACTTATTTCTTAAGAGAAGATGATAACAGTGCCTGTCTCTAGGGTTGTCAATAAAAGCCTAATGAGGAAATGTCTGTAACAGTATTTTGCAGAGTACCTGACAAAAAGTGAGTGTTCAAAAAAATCTGAACCATTTTCATGACAAGCAATAGCCTCTGTCAGTTTTCTTTGGGAATAAAGAAAGGAGCCTGTTTACGCTTTCAAGTGAAGTAAATCAGAAAGCCACCACATCGTGGACAAGCAGTCATGAGGTACAGGAGGCAATATGGGACAGTCACAGTGACTCAGAAAAGAAGTGGCAAACAGTAAGCAAGGGAAGATTTCTGGAACATGTAAATATTTCTATGAGATTCTTTAAAACACCAGGGAGAGAAAAGGAATACATGCAAATGCACAGGCTGAGAAAGTGATTATTTCTATTTTGATAGGTAGGGGTAACCCCAAAAGTTCCAAAAACTTGGGGCATTTGGTTATAGGTTAGGCGAGCAAAACAACAGAGTGCATGGAACAGATTGAATCTGTGTGTCTGTATTTAAGGATTCAAATAAAAAAGCCTATTGTGGTGGGGTAGTGTTAGAATGGGAGATTTTGCTGATAACATGAATATTATTGGGTCCTGGTAGCTGAAGAGTTTTAAAGAGAAGCATGTATAGGAGGGAGAAGGTTATTAGAAGTAGAGGAAGTGTTTCAAGCTGAAGCAATGATCAGCCTGTCGCTGGTATTCAGAGATGGCTGAGGTCATGAGGGAGACAGTTGGGCAGGTAATGTTAGGTCAATACATACAGGATATTAGGTGCCAGGAAGACGTTGAACTTGACAAATTCATATGCATTCTAGAAAGACTAAGAAATCTCCAGGAAAAGAGAGGGCAACTTGAGGCTAGACAAAATAGTGATATCAGTAAAAACTCTCTCTCCACTTTCTTTCTCTTACTTCCTATTGATGGCTTCTTTTTCCTCCCTTGCCTGACCTTCATGCTGCTCCTGGTGTTCCCACTGTTAACCCAACCCTGGCCTGTTCCACTCATAAAAACTTCCATGCCCCTCTTTTTCTTTATATTCTCTTGCCTTATCCTATTTCTCTATGACCCCCTGGATGATACATTAGCTAGTCTGACAAATGAATCCAAGCTAACCGGTTAATGGGCAGATCTACTCTTTTCCCCAGATATACACAGTTTTTGTTTTGTACGTAAGTGTCCTTCTAGACTCACATGCAAATTTCTTTCAGAGTAGCCTTTGTGGAATATATATATATATATATATATATATATATATATATATATAGGCACGCGCACACGCTCACACACACACACACACACACACACACTGACTTGCTGAATACACCACGTGCATTTCAGAAGAATTTGTATTCTGCAATTGTTGGGTGTAATGTTCTATAAATATTAATTAAGTCAGGCAATCAATAATGTCCAGGTAATCTATAACATTATTGATAATGTATAGATAGATGTATACACATATGTATTTGTACTTTTTTTTATTAAGGCTTTAGGGCCTGTGAAATCACTTTTTGGTGATAACTGGCTTATTTAGCTCTCTCTAAAGTGGGGAGAGGGAGAGGAACAGGCAGGAGACCATTTAAGAAACTTGAAATCAGGCAGAGTGTCGTGGCTCACTCCTGTAATCCCAGAACTTTGGGAGGTGGGTGGATCACCTGAGGCCAGGAGTTCAACACCAGCCCGGCCAACATGGCAAAACCCTGTCTCTACCAACAATACAAAAATTAGCTGGGTGTGGTGGCATGCACCTGTAATCCCAGCTACTCAGGAGGCTGAGGCAGGAGACTCACTTGAACTCGGGAGATAGAGGTTGCAGTGGGCTGATATTATACCACTGCACTC
Organism: Callithrix jacchus; assembly: GCF_049354715.1. Classification (NCBI taxonomy): domain Eukaryota; kingdom Metazoa; phylum Chordata; class Mammalia; order Primates; family Cebidae; genus Callithrix; species Callithrix jacchus. Next base: position 61,884,175 of record NC_133505.1, read on the forward strand.
CAGCCTGGGCAACAGAATGAGACTCTGTGAAAAAAAAAAAAAAAAAAAAAAAAAAGGGCCGGGCACGGTGGCTCACGTTTGTAATCCCAGCACTTTGGGAGGCCGAGGCGGGTGGATCACAAGGTCAAGAGATTGAGACCATCCTGGTCAACATGGTGAAACCCCGTCTCTACTAAAAATACAAAAACTTAGCTGGGCACAGTGGCGCATGCCTGTAATCCCAGCTACTCAGGAGGCTGAGGCAGGAGAATTGCCTGAACCCAGGAGGCGGAGGTTGCGATGAGCCAAGATCATGCCATTGCACTCCAGCTTGGGTAACAAGAGCGAAACTCCGTCTCAAAAAAAAAAAAAAAAAAAGAAAGAAAGAAAGATGAAGGAAGGAAGGAAGGAAAGAAGGAAGGAAGGAGGGAAGGAAGGGAGAAACTGTTAAAATCAAAGCCTGCAAACAACTTTCTTGGGGCCAAATTTTCCTAGATATGCTCATAAATTCAGTCTTTCTTTAGAGCTACCATAATATCTCATTGCTGAGTCTGCAACTCACAGGTAAGGCTGTCTATCCACCTGCCCAAGTGTTCTCAGTCTGTGCCATGGTCCTCCAATAAGGACACTGCTGCAAACCCTTCAGAGGAACCTGAGGATCAGGGTCATTGCTTTGAAGCTGAGCAAAGCTCTGATGTTGACTTTAGGGCTGCAGAGTTGTTCATTTGTTCCTATGTCCCAATAAATGCTCTGTCTGTGACCCTGCTCCTGTATCTCCCAAAGCCACTGCTTTTCTCAACTTAAGGAGGACTGTAGGCCAGTAAGAATCAATAAGCTGGGAGGCTGAGGTGGGCAGATCAGCCTGGCCAATATTGTGAAACCCTGTCTCTGCTAAAAATACAAAAATTAGCTGGGCATGGTGGCATGTGCCTGCAGTCCTAGCTACTCAGGAGGCAGAAGAATCACTTGAACCTGGGAGGCGGAGGTTGCACTGAGCCGAGATCATGCCTCTGCCCTCTAGCCTGGGTGACAGAGTGAGAGTCCGTCTCAGAAACAAACAAACAAAAAGAATCAATAAACTGCATCTTGTGCTCCAGGCCCTGTTGCAGAAAAGACTAGCTCCATCTTCATGGGGGATCAGAACCCAGAGGCTATGTTCTCATAGGACATGCAGGGAAGGCTTCAACGAACTCTCCAGGCCCCTCACATTGGAGCCTTTCTGGGGAGTACGGACACAAGGCATATCAGACTGGGTGCACAGAAACACATATCCACCCAAACACACAGCATGCCACTTGACCAACCAGGACTTTTCCCAGTCATTTTAAGTTAACTGCAAGGGCAATCTTCAAGGAAAGAAGTCACACAAGGCTGGCAAAGTAATATGTATGTGCAGGAAAGGAATGTGGAAGAATTTAATTCACTTCCATTTACTAATTTGGTCATAGTGCTGGGCTTCGAGGCTGACGGTGTGGGCTAAGAGAAGATGAATAGAGAAAAACAGTATTTTAAACAACGTATTACCCGGTAACCAGGTCACATGTGAACATGTAGTCAGAGCAATTCACACAGGAGCTCTCACTGCGTTTTTCCACAATGATACAAATGGTCACTGTGCACTCCTAGGCCATCGTCAATCATGGTCACAATAGCGGTCAAAATGTGGCAGTGAGGAAGTGGTGTTACAATAATGTGTTGCATATATGTGTTCGTATATAGAGTATAACCTAGATGCCAAGTGATACATTTTGAAAACATTCCATTCTTTTTTATTCTATTTGTATTTTAACTTTATAGTGTTGGAGGAGGATTTTACTTACTCTTTTTAAAAGAAAAACTATCAAATTCTCTCTCTCTTTTTAACAGAGTGAATGTCTTATTGTCAGCTGCTCAGGGCGTCCCCAAACTCGGTAGCCAGGGCCATCAGCCAGGATGTGACTTCTATACCCTAGGGAGGGCTTTGGCTCGGGTTATGGTCTGCATGGCAGGGCATGCATCTTTGCTATAAGTGCATGGTGGCACGTGCCTGTAATCCCAGCTACTCAGGAGGCTGAGGCAGGAGAATTGCCTGAACCCTTGCTAAGCTGCCTGTGGCTTAGGGAGTGTGTGGGAGAGTGTGAAGGCTGTTTTTCCATTTTTCCTAAACCACAATAGGCTTGGTTCTGCCTGGCTACCTACCCAAAAGGCGTCTAACCCATTGCCTTTTGGGATCAAAGGGAGGAAGAACTTTACACACTTCCCCCGGGACTGTTGGTAGCTTGCACTTTTCAGAGTTCCTACCATAGTAGGAGTTCTGGAAGGAGGAGCAGGTTTAGCCATAGCAGCTGAGGTTGTGTAATGGGATGAACAGCTATTTGGAGGCACTGCCAGTCCCTTCCCTTTTGGGTCAAAGAAGAGACTTTGCACAGGATACAAAGGGTTGTAGAAGGTCCCTCTGCTACTAGAGCTATCCTTTCATTCTGTGGAGGAAGCCCAGAGACTTCTCCTTCCCTGGCTATGAACTCCACAGCCTCTCTCCCTCTGCTCCATCTGCTGTCACCTAGAGCAGCCTCTTGACTACCCTGGAAGACCTGCCCTTTAGAAACTAGGCAGAAGGGTAACAGAGACGCAATTCCACACTCCCCTCCCATGCCTGCTGCAGATCCTGGCTCTTGGGCCATTTCTAGTGCCACATATTCAACACCTGATAAGCAGCTGGGCAGAATTACGTAAATCATCACATTTTTCATCATCTTTTTTATTTGCCAAATTTAAGTATAGTAATTCCTAAATATACGTCACCAAGCAGGAATCTGTATTATGCATTTAATGTAAATGGATAGCTCCATTTCCACCTAAAATAACAGCTATATAGATAGCATTTATTATTTAAGGATAAACTATGTGCTGAGCCCTGGGTTAAGTACTTTTACATAATTTTATTTTTTAAATTTAAATATAAATATCCTAAAAGGTAGGTTATATTATGTTCATTTTACAAATGAAGAAGTTAAGAATCAGAAAGAGTAAAAAAAATCGTCCAAGATCACATAAATAAGTGTGCAGTGTGTACCAGAGCAAAAATTCAAACCCATGGAAACCCTATACTGTCTTCTTTAAATCCAGGGTAGGATAAAAACTATAGTAGGTTAAAAGTTAGCTTTTTCTAACATGGGAAAATCGAGACAGTGCAAGCTACAGCTTGTGTTTATAAAATTAAAATGTTTTATATGGAGAACATGAAATGGTTCTTTCTGGTCCCAAACACTGGAATAAAAGTGTTACCTTTTTGAAAGCAAAATAAATTTGTTTGGGGAGACATCCATCCCATGGATTTCTGTCTCCTAATCAGGGTAGTAAGAATGTGGAAATCCAATAGGTTAGGTAAGCCAAATAAATAGGGCCAAGGAGGGCCTGCATACATTTGCTGATCAGATAACCAAGCACTTCCTTTAGAAGTATTAGATTGAATACGAAATTAAAAGCAAATATTTTCAATTTCATGTGGTTCAACTTAGCTATAGGCTGTGCCTAGCTTTTACCTATAAAGTATACAGACTCTATGCCCAAAGTTAACTATAATTCTATTCTCTAAGGCTGGATATAGGACACAAAGACACAGTACAAAAGTTTTTGTTTGGGTGTTGTTGAAAGCTTTAGTAAAATGGCTCTTTCTTTTTCCTAGTGTTTTGTGTGTTGGAGGGAGAGGGAGTTACAAATTGACTTTTAAGACTGATGTCTTTTTGATCATCATAGAACTGAAAACTGGGTTTTGGTATTCATTCTGCTCTAACCACTTGATAGACCTGGGGCAGAACATCCAACCTTTTAGGATTTCAGCTTAATCATTTGTCAAACAAGGAGATCCATTACTTTTTCTTCTATACTATTGCAGAGAATTACGAATATACAGCTTACTTTTGCTGTCAGAATTGTCAAAATCTGTTCCTACACCAATTCTCCCTTTAATATGGCCTTCCATATCTTTAGAATCTACTCATTATCAGTTAGGGATGAACCGACTGAGACAGGGTTTCTTCACATGGGATCTATGTATCTGGGTCTGAACTGCTAGATTTAGCAAATGAAAATACAAGATGTTACGTTACACTTGAATTTCAGATAAACTATGAATCATATTTTAGTATAAGTATGTCCCAGGCAGTGTTGGGGACATACTTATACTAAAAGATGATTTGTGGCTTACCTGAAATTCAAACGTAACTGGGTGACCTGACTTATACCTGGCATTCCTGATCTGGGTTAGGTATCAGGTGAGTCCATGAGTCCTGTGGAATAGTCTGAAACATATTGCGTGCATGTGTTTATGTGTACTTTCCACAGAGTGGGCTCAGCATTTTCATGAGGTCATACCCAAAATAGATCCAGAACCACTGGACTGAGAATAATGCCTCTAAGCAATGGTACATAATCGGACCCTTGTCTGTAAGTGGGAAAGTCCATGTGAAAATATTGCACTTAAATTCTTCTTGGCCCCAAACAGATCCCAGATGAAGTCTCCTAAAGCTGGTTACAGAAAAGTTATTACTTCACATTTAAGGTCATTTTCCTTCCCATGGCCCTGCACCCACGCTTCCTGGGAGACAGTCTACAACAGGGCAAGCTGAAAAGCCATGTGTGCTAAAGTGTCACTGTCAATCTCCTGCCAGTATGAACTGGGATCCCAGAATGTCTTTTTGCCAAAGGGGCGAATCAGCTGCTCCTGCTCCCTGTCCTGGACACATTCCTATCACTGCATCTGTCGGCGCTCATCAGCCCTAACCTCCAGGAATAGAAACCCTCCTGGCTTCTGTCGCTTGCCATTTTAAGTCCAACTTTGGGGACAGTGGGAGGTTTCCTTTTTACCATATACTTCCAACACAATTTTTAATATAAAATGTATGTCAGCATAATGATATGTGCACATTTAAGACAAAAACCTATTTTTAAGCCAAATAACAAATTTGAGTTTTTTTGCAGGAAGGATATTTCTATTTTGTCAATAAGTTATATTTCTGGGAATTCAGAGATGCCTGATTTTTGTGCCTCAAATTTAGATAAAATGGTAACATTTTATCCAAATTGATCAGTACCAAATATTTAAAAGATTTTTGATAAAAATAAAGGTAGAATTCTAAACTTTGTGAACAAAGCCTAAGAATTTGCTTTCCTTCTCCTTCTCTGTAAAGTAGTGAAAGAAAAATATATCTTAAGCTTCAGAGATTGAGAATTTTTGTTAGAAATTACAGGTGGTTTTATGTTTGTAGGGTATCACTCTCATGCATTTCTGTTACTGTGACATTCTCCCAACACATTATATTTCTCAGATTTCAAAAAAATGTTTTTTGCCTCCCAACTTCAGATTAGGGACACTAACCACCTGACCCAGTTGTAGACTCACTTCAGTAAAATAGCTCTACAACCGCAAACACTCAGCCCACCCTCTCCCACCCACACAACCACACACACCCCAGGATCTAGAAGGTAGGAATTGGCGACTAATGGTCCCAGCTCCTTACCCTCCTGGGTGAAGTGGCAGCTCAACTTGAGATGATGAAGTTTTAGCAGGAGACTCCTCTTGGGAAGGGATCTGTGGAGACAGAGAGAGGGAGAAGGAAAATCCGGTGGGGAGCCACCAGCAGCCACCTGACAAGACCCTGCTGCAGCAATTTTTAGAGTGACCCTTTGCCGTCCCACTGGATGAGGCAGGCCGAGCCTGCGCTTTGGCGGGGAGCAGCAGCGAGCTCCCTCCTGTCCGTCTTTGGCCTTCCACTCCCCGGCCGGCCAGCCGGGGGCAGGGGGCGGGGCTCCGGTTGGTGGAGAGGGGTTGGGTTTCTTGACCTGACCAGCTGTTCCAAAAAAGAAAAAAAAAAAAAAGTCAAGAGCTCAGTCAACCTGTGTGAGAGGAAAGAAAATTAACTCGATGGGTGTTTAATTGTTGGAAGCAGGGATTCCAGTAGAGTAAAAAGAAGGGAATGCTGTGAATTAAAAATTAGCTTTTAGAAAGGTAATTAGCCTGGTCACCTATGGTCTTTTGAGAAGACAGTGGTTATAAATAGCCTGTTCTTTACAAGAGAAGCACATGTCTACCAGACATGGTACTTCCTACAGCACCTCACATGTGGTTCTAACATTATTAGGGTCATTTTATAGTTTAATAAAGTAAGGTTTACGGCCAGTGATTTTCCAGTAATCACAGAGAGGTCTGAGATTAACACACACTCTAGCAGACACACAGGTTGGGAAATATCTGCTTTGGCAACACTTCATGTGAAACAAAAATTCAAAGATTGTAACTGACTACAAACTTTCAATGGGCACCCAAGAGTGTGAAATGGTTGCTTACAAAGTTAACGTGATATTAAGCTACAATAATAGAAAAATAGATCATGGAATAATGTTCTAATTATTCTTCATTAGTCAGACGATGTGTTAGGCATCGCTCTGCCATCTTGGTACTCTGAGAACTTACTCTTCATCCTACTGAAGATGGCTGGAACAAAAAAACTTCAGAGGCGGTGCACGTCAGAGACATCTGAAGAGAAGTATGGCAGAGAGGACTTCTAAGATAGGTGAGACTCCTGAGAGCAAGTGTGGGGGCTGTTGCACAGCAAGAGGATTCAATGAAAATTTCTGTTGCCTAAAATGTTAAAACTTTTAATGTGTAGCAATTCCGGGGAAATACCTTAAAATAAAGAAGAGTGCAAATAACAGCTGGGTTCTAATGATGAAAATGGCAGCCCTGTAAAAGAGCCAGTTCTCTATAATTAGAAGGTGGAAGTAAAAGAAGCCGTGGGATTGGTGTGACATTGAAAAGACTCTTTCTATGGCTGGGGGCTTGCACTGCATCACCTGTGATGTCTTTCCAACTCTAAGGCTCTTTGAGTCTACATTTACCAGCCTCCAGTTCTCCTGAGACTCTCAACTCACTGGATAGCATCTGTCTAGTGACTACCTCTGTTGGAATTTCCACCAACTTAATAGGAAGAATTATTTGATTTTTAAAAAAAAATTCTTTGCTCCCGCCCATACATCTCCAGCACAGAATCCACCAGAAATAAATTTAAAAAGCTTATATTATGGTTCGTTTCTAAGCAATTTGACTTGTTCCCACCTTCTTGACTTGGGTAAAGGGCCAGAACGTTCCATCCTTTTTTTTGGTAGAGACAGGGACTCATTATGTTGCCCAAGCTGGTATCAAATTAATTCCCAGTCTCATGTGATCTTTCTTTCTGCCTCAGCCTTCAATCCTGTTTTTATGATAACAAAAGTCAGCTTTACATCAGTATTTATGATAATGATGATATAATGATGGACAGGGCCTTCAAGAAGATGTTGGTACCAATACTATCATCTTCAAGGGTTCAAGACTATTAATTCCAGTTTTACTGGAATATCACTAAGATGCTCCTTTCAATAGAATATCATTTAATGTAAAGATATGAACACAAGTGGAAAAATAAAAGGCAAAAAAATTGAAAATCAAAGACATTTTAAAAATCATTTTCAAAGTAGCTACTCTATGTAAGCATTCAACTACTGCTATGGTAGATGCACTGGAAACACAGCATGGAACAGTAGGTTGTAGTAAATATTGAGAAATTCTGTTTTATCTTTAAAGCAATGAGCCTACCAGTTGGAGAATATTTACTAAAAGAAAGAGGGCCATGATGAGATTGGCATTTTAGAATGAGCACTCTGTAATTTGGGGATGTAACCTTAATGGAATTTAGATCAAGCAGTTATTTGTTTCCATTGCTAGTGCTTGTCTCTCTTCCACCAACCTCCTGCTACCCTCTGCCATACAGCCAGCTCAAATGTAAGCTCCATGAAGGGAGGAAGACTTTCTCTCTTGCTGGCTTTGATTAAACCAAGTGCCAGGTTGGAGATGCCCAAGCAAGGAAGCCAGTTAGAAACTGAAGTCTTCAGTTCAATATCCCAAAAGATAGGAATCCTGGCAATCATCATTTAGGGAACCTGGAAGTCAATCCTTCCCCAGTAAAGCCTTCAGATGAGGCCCCAGCCCTGGCTAACATCTTGATTTCAGCCTTGTGAGAGAGCCTAAAGCAGAGGACCTAGGGAAGTTCTGCCTTGATCCCTAATCCAAAGAATCAGTGAGATAATAAATGCATGTTGTTTTATAACTTGCAGTTTGTATAACTTGCAGCATGATGCAAGCTGCTCAGTTACACAGCACTAGGTGACTAACATAGTTCGCTTCTATTTGCCTTTTACCAATTTATTTCTTGTAGCATCTTAGCCAGATAAAATTCCTCTTTTACATATAAGAAAACTAGAGCTGTTTTAACTTGTTCCAGATCACATGGCTGGTAAGGGATGGAGTCAGAATTTGGACCCAAGTCGTCAGGCTTCCAAGTGTGCTCTCTTAACTACTTGACTTTGCACAAAGGCAGTAGCTGGGTCTGATTTGTTCACAGTTGTCCCATTCTCCAACACCGTTTATGGCATGTAGTAGATTCTCAATAATGGTTAATTAATTAATTACTTAATCTAGAACATTGCTAAGTGAATGATGAATAGATTAATTTTGTTCATGCAAGATAATTCAAAAAGTATAACTGTACCTGGTTGGTCTCAGAGATGTCTTCTTGTTTTGTGGTATGGATTCTTCAGGGCGATGTACTGACTGAAATGTATAGGTGCATTTCAGTGTGTAGAGTAGTGTAATATAAACATGATGCCAGCCACATATGTAATTTTAAATGACCTAGGGGTTACAGTTAAGAAGTAAAAAGAAACAGATGACATTTATTTTAATAAAACATTTTGTCGAAGTCAACATATCTATATTACTATATCAATTACATATTAGTATATGTAATTAGTAATGAGATATTTTACATTCAGAATAAGTATTATGTCTTCAAAATTTGGTCTGGCTTTTACATTTTTTAGAATATTTCAAGTGCTGAAACTTGGATATTCCCTATTACAAGCACTCAGTAGCCACACCGGGCTAATACTGAAGAATGCATGTGTATGGACAGTGCATGTGTGTGAATGGTGCAGGTGTATAGACAGTGCATGTGTGTGAATAGTGCAGGTGTATGGACAGTGCATGTGTGTGAATGGTGCAGGTGTATAGACAGTGCATGTTTTGAATGGTTCAGGTGTATAGACAGTGCATGTGTGTGAATGGTTCATGTGTATGGACAGTGCATGTGTGTGAATGGTGCAGGTGTATAGACAGTGCATGTGTGTGAATGGTGCAGGTGTATAGACAGTGCATGTTTTGAATGGTGCAGGTGTATGGACAGTGCAGGTGTGTGAATGGTGCAGGTGTATGGACAGTGCATGTGTGTGAATAGTGCAGGTGTGTGAATGGTGCAGGCGTATGAACAGTGCATGTATGTGAATGGTTCAGGTGTATGGACAATGCATGTGTGTGAATGGTGCAGGTGTATGGACAGTGCATGTGTGAATGGTACAGGTGTATGGACAGTGCATGTGTGTGAATGGTACAGGTGTATGGACAGTGCATGTGTGTGAATGGTTCATGTGTATGGACAGTGGATGTGTGTGAATGGTGCAGGTGTATAGACAGTGCATGTTTTGAATGGTACAGGTGCATGAACAGTGCAGGTGTGTGAACAGTGCAGGTGTGTGAATGGTGCAGGTGTATGAACAGTGCAGGTGTGTGAATGGTTCATGTGTATGGACAGTGCATGTGTGTGAATGGTGCAGGTGTATAGACAGTGCATGTTTTGAATGGTGCAGGTGTATGGACAGTGCAGATGTGTGAATGGTGCAGGTGTATGGACAGTGCATGTGTGTGAATGGTGCAGGTGTATGAACAGTGCAGGTGTGTGAATAGCGTAGGTGTGTGAATGGTGCAGGTGTAAAGAAAACTTGGAAGGAAGACTCGACCTTTGAGAATCCATAAATCATCCATTCCTCTTGTGACTGCTCCCTCTGTTACAGTCTCAGGATACATCAGAAATAGTTCAAAATAAAAACTGAATTTTAGGGACAGAAGTTGTCTGAAAGTTGCTCTTAAATCATAGCTAGAAAATAAATGACTTATCGCCCTGAACACCTGAGAACAGTTTCATTTACTTTGGGCATGGATCTTCATGTTTCTAAAATTGGGGTTAATGAAATAGGCAATTTCATTTCAGGCAAAAGAAAATAAAGGTTAAAAGAACAAAATTGTCCAAGATTTAGGTTCTTAGAAGGTGAGACTTGAGCAGATGACCTTTTAGCAATGACTATATCAAGTCTTCGGTTATACGAAGTCCTCAAGGAGCCAGAAAGGCCAGGAGTCGAATAGGCAGTGGAAAGGTGAAGCAGATGGGTTTTACTTCCAGCTGCCCCACATCCAAATCCCTTTCCTATGGTTGTGGATTTTCCCACTGTGTGAGGTAAGGCAGAAAGCAGAGTCTTTCTTTCACCACAGAAGCCAAAAACCAGATGCTTCATTTGCCAGGCTCCTTTGCAGCTATGGCAAGAATGGGCACAAGACAGGCTTGGCCAATGAGATGCCTGCATCCAGACTAGAAACGGGGAGCTAGTGATGCAAAGAAGCAGGCAGAGAGGAAGCTGTTTTGGCAGTGGGGGTTGCATGGGCTGAGCAGTAGGAGCAGCACTGGTTTGCAGGAACAGCACTGGCAGTGGGGCAGTGGTGGCATCATTGGGTCCAGAGCAGGAGGCTTTAGGACATGAAACTGTGACATGGGGGCAGCTGTTGGTGTCTGGTGCTGTTTGCCTTGACCCTGGCTGCAGAGCTTTCTCTTTCTTTTGCTCCCTCCCTTTTTCTGGCCTGGTTCTCTGAACATACAATGGAGGTTCTGTGAGCTGCCCAGAACCCTTTCAAAGTATTCTCTCCTCCTGGGTTGCTCAGTTTGCTAGATCAGGAGCTCAGGTGCTTTGCATAATAAACCGCAGGGGATCTGAGGGAGAGAAGCTGAGAAGAGACAGCCTGGAAAACAGAGAAGCATGGAGACGGTAGGAGTCTTGCAGAAGACAGAGCTGAGCTACATCACAGGAAGCCATAGTGTGTGGGAAAAAAAGGAATTGCTGACGGCTGCGTGGTTGAACGGCCTGCCACCATAAAGGTGCCTAATGATTCATTTTCAGCTGTTTGCGTTTTGTTGCAGCAAGTGCTCTCCATAGCACAAAAGTTTCAGGAAAGTCTACTATACATAAATGCCTGAGCAGTGTGTTGATTGGGAATGAATGAGAAGTCACCCCAGTTGTCACAGGGCAGAGAAGAGGGCAGAGCTGTGGCTGGGCTGTGAGGGGAGTTCAGCAGAGCAGTAACTTGGAGTTAGAGGTGACAAACATAAGCCTATGACCTGGGAAATTCTCTGAAATTCTGGCAAGGGCACAGAGGTCCCCCATGGCTGTGACTTAGGTCAACCCAATTTTATGGGAGATCTCAGCTGACATGTGGGTTACGTCAATATTAATTTATCTGTCTTCACTAAGAATGGTTGGCTCAGGGATCAGTCACATGGGACAACAAGTGCCATTTCTCATCTTTTATGTGGCAGAAGTAATCTTTGTCTGAAAAAGTTGCTGTTAGTTACTCTCCAAAAAAGTGGGAAGAGTAGAGATAGGAAAGTCTGGATTCCAATAACTTTCTGACAATAGACAGGAAACACTGCCTTTCTTTTTTTTTATGAGTTGAAATTTTGCTCTTGTTGCCCATGCTTGAGTGCCTTGGCATGCTCTTGGCTCACTGCAACCTCTGCCTCCCAGGTTCAAGCAATTCTTCTGCCTCAGCTTCCCTGAGTAGCTGGGATTACAGGCGCCCACAACCACACCCACCACTCCTGGATAATTGTTTGTATTTTTAGTAGAGATGTACTTTTACTATGTTGGCCAGGCTGGTCTCCAACTTCTGACCTCAGGTGATCCACCCACCTCAGCCTCCCAAAGTGCTGGGATTACAGGCATGAGTCACCACACCTGGCTGAAACATTGCCTTTTTAAGGAGAAACAGATACGTATGTTTTATTATTTCAAAAATATGAGTTTTAAGTGAGAAGCATTGGATAATTCCAGCAACAAGGCAATGTATTCAAAAGTCTGATTGAATTTTTAGTTTGGAAAAATAAACATGGGGCCAATCAATGAAATAAAAACTTTGATGGAAACTGCAGCTAATTTGGTGAATTCATACAGCCTATCTAGAAGTGCTGGTTGTACTTGGGCTGTGCTCAATATAGTTAAGAGGTTCTTGAAATAAGTGGGCACTTGCAAACCACATGCTCTGTTGTGACATTCTTGAGGCAGCAGCATCATTCTAGTGTAAAGACACACTTGCAAAGGAGAAAACATATTTATTGCAAGCACTTACCAAGTATGGAATAGATTTCAAAACATAGGAAACATATTTTTTTCCAAAAAAGTAAGAAATATCTGCATATGAACACCAAAGACTCCTCATTTGCTGTAGCACCATTGAAGAGTCAACTCTTTTAGCATGTAGGAACCTATCATTCAGAGAACCTGCTGTCCTGGCCGAGCACTTGCCTTAATAGAAGAGACTGGCTCATGTAGCCACACCAAGTTAAAATGGTTTAACTTTTTTTTTTTTAAACAAGTTTTGAATGCAATACCTCCTCTACCAATTGCCTTCTTCTTGTGTCTCCTTCCCTGACCTGCCTGTCTCTCCCTGACCCTTGCCCATCTCCCAGCCTGTGAAGTGCCTCCTTCTGTGTTTCTGTAACATCATATGTGTGTCTGTCTCTCCTGGCACTTACCACATTGTGACAATGTGTTTTTCTTCTCCCCGGTCTTCATTTTTTTTCTCTCTCTCTATCCCCAGCCTGGTGCCTGAACACTTGAGCAATGCTCCAGAAACTGTCACTCTAGTGATGAGTCATTTGCTTGTTTTAATGACCCTCTAAATCAAGAATTAAACAAGATTGAAGCAAGATTAAACAAGACCCCAAAGATCACCCACCCTTTAGTTGCATTGTCAAATTTTCTTAAAAAGGTGATTAAAGGAATAAAAAATTCCCTTTTCACTTATTGCTCTAATGAAGAGATGGCCTCATCCAGTGCTTCCCTGCCACTCTGTCCCATTTCACACACTTAGTTACAGTCTGAGCTTTGACTCTATTAAATTATTTCTGCTTGATTCACTCTGATCAAGAGCTACATGATTATGGAAGATTCATAGAAGTTGAGAAGAGCTATGTTATACCTTTGGAGTAGAACCTTAGTAATCATTTCTTATTCCTGTTCTTTTTTTAAGACCCCAAATCATTAGATCTTGAAACCATATTGTCTTGTGTTTATGCATGTTGAGATCAATTACATGTTGTCTTAAGATATTTTTAAATTGCAAGAGTTATTTCTGAACAGAAGGTAATATTAAAATTACATTCTGAAAGCTTGACGGCAGTCTGTGAGTACTCTCAGACAACACAGTGACTCCTTACTACCTGGAAAACAGCTAGAAAGAACTCAATACTAATAAAAATGCCTCTGAGCTGCTAAAATAGATACTATTAGTTATAATATCTAATGATTCTGAAATCCATGCTTTCTCTGCATAGGTGTCCCTTCATGTCCTCACTTAATGCATTTTAACTCCTTTTTTGTTCTTTTAACATGTTCCTATTGAGCTGGTTCCTGAGCAGTCAAGGAGATAGGCACAGCAAGAGGTGACCAGTTAACTAGAATGGAGGAAAGCAAAGGAATTTCGACATCCTCTACATCTCAGATTATTTAGGGTAGGGCTACCCATTTCTGAACACACGAGGACTCCTACTTCCTTATGGGCTGAATTTGGCCTACATGAGTATTTTGTTTATAGTGCTTTCATTTTCTACTTTATTGAGCTAATATTCAAAATTAAGGAATTTTCCATTGATATATAAATTTTATGCTTTTCATGAATCATCGTACTATCTAGCAATGTTAGGCATGTTCTTCTACATGGGAACGGCCGCTGAAGCTGAGGGTGACTGCTTCCTTTAGACAGGGCAGTTGTCCCCTCTCTTTACAGTTCCCGTCACCCCCCCTGCCGACGGTTTGCACTGTACCAGGCCCTGGTGATTTTATTCTTTTTTGCCTGGTCATGAAGGCAACTGAGTTTGCCATGAAGCGCTTCCCATCAGGGTACATTTTCTAATGGTTATACCATTTTGAAATTAGAAGCACCTCTAAAAAAGTGACTTCTTTGGGTAGGAGACTAGACTAGAATATCCTCAGCAAGCAGTCACCTAATCACTTCTGGTTTTGCAATGACAGGGAGTTCTCTGCTCTACCAAGAAGATCTTCTTGTCTTTTTTTTTCCTTGAAATTAGTAACTTCTGTTTACGTAAAATCAATGTCTCCTAAAGTATGTTTGGTAATGTCTTTATTCTGAGATGTTAAAATTAATACTGCATTTTAAAAAAGAGTCCAGCAGTCAGTTATATATATATATCTCAAAACAGATAAATTACTTTTTTAGTGAAAGCCTTCTCAGAGCCTTTAGATGCTATTCTGCATTGTTGATCTCTAAGCCAAGGATAAATCTGCAGTCTTTTTTCCATATATATTTGATCAAAAGACTTAATTTTATGGGACTGGAGAGAAAATCCAAGATGGCTGATTACTAGGAGCTCAGGATTGTAGCTCCCAGTGAAAGCGCAGAGAATGAGAGGACGCCACACTTTCAGACGAATTTTTGTTGCTCACGGACCAGGAGATTCCCAGCGGAGGAGCCGCATGGGTCACCAGCACGACTCTTGTGGCCAGTGCGGAGGTTTTGCCGGTGCCCCGGTGTGGCGCTTCTTGGTGCAGAGTAAACGGGACTGGGTCCCCTTTTGGTCAATGTTTGGAGCTCCGGGAAGGCAGAGTCGCCTATTCAGCTGATTGAAAAAGGGACTCAAGAAGGAAGCCAGACCAGAGATTCCTAGGCAGAAAAGCACCATGAATCTTAAGGCTGCTGTTTTAGCCAGTGCAGTGGGTTGCTCAGATTCTGGCACTGAGAATCAATAAGTTGGACTTCCACTCAGAGACCTAATTTGAAAGTTGGTAATTACAAAGACGACAGGTGGATAAATTTACAATGATGGGAAGAAACCAGTGTAAAAAGGCTGAGAATATCCAAAATCAGAATGCCTCTCCCTCTACAGGGGATCACAGTTCCTCATCAACGATGGAACAAGGCCTGATGGAGAATGAGTGCATTCCAATAACAGAAGTAGGCTTCAGAAGGTGGATAATAAGAAACTTCTGTGAGTTAAAAGAACATGTTCTAGCCCAATGTAAAGAAACTAAGAACCTTGAAAAAAGGTTTGATGAAATCCTAACGAGAATAGACAATCTAGAAAGGAATATAAGTGAATTAATGGAACTGAAGAATACAATATGAGAACTCCACGAAGTATGCACAGGTGTTAACAGTCGAATTATCAAGCAGAAGAAAGGATATCAGAGGTCAAAGACCAACTTAATGAAATGAAACGAGAAGACAAGATTAGAGAAGAAAGAGTAAAAAGGAATGACCAAAGTCTCCAAGAAATATGGCACTATGTGAAAAGACCTAATTTACATTTGATAGGTGTACCTGAATGTTATGAAGAGAATGAATCCAAGCTGGAAAATATTCTTCAGGATATTATTCAGGAAAACTTTCCTAACCTAGTAAGGCAGGACAATACTCAACTCCAGGTAATACAGAGAACACCACAAAGATATTCCTCAAGTAGAGCAACCCCAAGACGTATAATCGTTAGATTCACCAGGGTTGAAATAAAGGAGAAAATTTTAAGGACAGCTAGAGAGAAAGGTCAGGTTACCCATAAATGGAAGCCTATCAGACTCACAGCAGATCTCTCAGCTGAAACCCTACAAACTAGAAGAGAGTGGGGGTCAATATTCAGTATCCTCAAATAAAAGAATTTTCAACCCAGAATCTCATATCCAGCCAAATTAAGCTTCATAAATGAAGGAAAAATAAAATTTTTTATGAACAAGCAAGCACTCAGAGATTTCATCACCGCCAGGCCTGCTTTACAAGAGCTTCTGAAAGAAGCACTATACACAGAGAGGAACAACCAGTATCAGTCATCCCAAAAACTTACCAAAAGGTAAAGAGTATCTCCATAATGAAGAATCTATATCAACTAATGGGCAAAATAGCCAGCTAGCATTAAATGACAATATTAAACTCACAAATATCAATATTAATCCTAAATTTAAATGGATTAAATGCTCCAATCAAAGACACAGACAGGCAAATTGAATAAAAAGTCAAAACCCATCGGTATGCTGTATCCAGATCTGTCTCATAAGCAAGGACACACAAAGACTCAAAACCAAGGGTTGGTGGAAGACTTACCAATCAAATGGAGAGGGGGAAAAAACAAACAAAAAGAAAACAAAACAGGAGTTGTAACTTTTGTCTCTGACAAAATAGACTTTAATAGTAACAAAGAGTAAAAGAAACAAAGAAGGACATTACATAATGGTAAAAGGATCAATGCAACAACAGGAGTCAATGATCATAAATATATATGCACCCAATATAGGAACACCCAGATACATAAGACAAGTTCTTAATGACTTATAAAGAGACTTGGACTCCCACACAATAATAGCGGGAGACTTTGACACCCCATTGTTAATATTCGATGGATCAATGAGATAGAAAATTAACAGGGACATCTATGATTTGAACTCAGACCTGGAACAAGTAAACTCAGTGAATATTTATAGAATTCTTCACCTCAGGTCCACAGAACATACATTTTTCTCGGTATCACATTACACCTATTTCGAAAGTGACCACATAATTGGAAGTAAATCACTCTTCAGCATTTGCATAGCATTTCACAGACTTAAATGAAATATTGGTTGGCTGTTTGTTTGTTATTTTCTTCCCTTGTTCCTTCCTGTCTCCACTGTTAAGCACAATTATCGGCATAAAGGAGGTTTTTAATACCTATTTTTAGATTGCATTCCAGCCTGGGCAATAGAGCAAGACTCCTGTTCGCTCTCTGCCTTTTTATTTCTTTCAAAAAAAAAAAAAAGAAAAAAAAGAAAATTTTATGGGACTGTCATGTGGCACAAGTATTCTACAGAATAACCTTGGAAAATGCATATTGGAATTCTTAGTTTTGTCTCAATTATTCTTGAAAAGTTAGTCGTAAGCAAAGTAAAGCAATCTTGCCCAAGAATGCAGGAATTGTGGCCGTGATGGAATTGGGTGGGAATTCCAGAATACTGTCTCCTAGCAGGATTCAGTGGAGTGTTTCATAGAGTATAATGCACTGATCACTAAATTTAGGGAAATATCCAGGGATAAGTACACTTGGTTAAATCCAAAATTGTGGAGGAAGAAAACATTGGTAACCTTAAAAGAATACCAGTGTTAAGAGAGAATCAATGATAATAAAAATACATAGTAATCATAAAAATGCGAGACAATAAAGAGATTAAGGGAGTAATTAATGGGCTTAGCCTTATTTTAATAAAGAGCCTTTCACACTACTTCCTTCAACGTTCACATTTTACGTATAGTATGTTATTAGCCCATCCTTTATAAAAACAAGCCATGTGATGATTATGGTCTAATTTCCAGGTGCTGTGAAAATTCAGTCTCAATTAATGGGAAATTGAATAGAACAAAACAAAATTTTACAATATCATCATTAAATTATTATCATTAAAAATAAGTAGTCTAGTTAATGATGTATTCTTTTGTATTCAAAGTTTAGTGTTACCATATATATATATATATATATATTTATGTATGCATGTATGTTTTGAGGCCGTGTCAAGAAAAACAAAATTATTAATACTATAATTCTTAATAAGTATTACTGTAGTTACTAATAATTGCTGCTATTAGGTTAGGAATGTAATACAACAGTGGCGGAGAAAGTTTGGAAGCTGGAAAATATATATTATGAAACTCTCTACCTTCATAGGGTCACAGGAATTATCAACATTTGTGTTTATTTCCTGCCAGTGTTTCTTTACGTCCATTGTGTTTTTTAATGGTTATGATCATATTATGCTTATAATTTTTATGGTGGTAAAATATTCATATCATAAATGTATCACTTTAATCATTTTTAGTATATATAGTTCAATGGCATTAAGTACATTCCCATTATGCAACCATCCTCATCATACATCCCCAGGAAGATGTACCGAGACCAGCTCGGCCGTAGACCCCAACCAGGCGGCGCTAAAGGAATTAAGGAGCAGACAACCAGATAGAACAGCAAAGTGGGAGTATCGGGGGCCAACAGCCTTCCCAACTGAGAGCCTCAGGGGCTGACGGCATTCTGGGCTGAGAGCCTGGAGCAGATGCTGACATACGTATTTATTCTCTCTGAACAGGGGATTATTATCAACAAACAGGTGTTCCGTGTTTTCTCATAGAACCAAGACAAACTAGGTAGGCATCTGATGCCTGCATACCACTGATCACGGACAAACCAGAAGCATTCTCCACGAGGCAGCCATGGGGGCGGGTTCCATATCCCATACGTATTGTTTTAACCGGTGTCTGATATACATATACTGTTCTGCTACTTTAGAATGCCCCAGGCAGTTTTCCACTTGCGCGGGGGTGGGGGGGGGAGGCGGGGGTGACGGCGGGGGTGACGGCTAGGTTTTCCTTGCCATCATTCTTAGCAAACAATATATTTTATCATACACTCCGCAAAGATGGGATTTTTCCTCTTCCCAAACTGAAACTGTACTCATGAAAAAACCCTCCTCATTCTTCCCTTGCCCCACACCCTGGCAACCACTGTTCTCTTCTTTTTTTAATAAGTGAGTTCTTTTAAATGGATTCTTTGGGATAGAAATCTCTCTTAGGTGTTTCTATTGGAGATAATTCTGTTCTCAGGAGCTACACTAATGCAAATAATCATTTACAATATTCTTGGTGACCCAATTATGCTTCTGTATCCAACATGGTTATAATTTTATTCATTCACTTGCTCATTCAACAACAACTTGCATCGTGTCTTGACCTGAATATCCCCAAAAGCAGAGCCAGAGACAGGTAGTTTGAGAAGTGATTCCAGGGAGCAGGAGAGGCCAGGGACAGAAGGAAGGAGGGAAAGACAGTACAAGGATGTATTATGAAGTTGGCCAGTACTGTAGGTGACAGTGCTCCAACCCCCTGGATCTCCTGAGAAGCTTTCTAAAGTGGGTCTCATAACTGTCCACATTGGCTAAGGATGGCCCCACAAACATGAACACTCTGCACTCACACTTCTGTGTCCAGGCAGTTCTCACAGGGTCCCACTCTTCTGGCTGGAGAAACTCAAGGACAGGAACAGAGAGGTACGTGGCCTGCACCCAGGTGAGGCACTAACAGATTGCACCTACACAAAATCAGTGTAAGTTTGTGCAGAAATGGCTGCTAAGGTGGTAGAGTGTGAGGTGGGGCTGAGAGGGTGTGAAGTGGTGCCTAGGAGATGCCCCATACACACAGGCCTTGAACCAGGCACTGGTTTGGACATACTGTGGTACGCAGGAGGAGGCGTGGGCCCCTCCTCACAGAACTTGCAGACACAGGTAGGTGGTGGTGAATAGGCATACAGGAGCAAGTGGCAACTGCAGAATCATCATGCAGGAGGCTCATGACCCAGGACTGTTGGGAATGAGCCATCCAACCACTTGAGAGTAGCTGCCCAGCACTGTACTAGGCAAAGGGGGGAATACATATGGGAACAGGAAGATACAGACCCTGGCCTCTTGGATCTGGTAGGGACAGCAATAATTGCCCTAAAACAATTACCCGCCTTATAACATTACGAAGAAGTCTATTCTGTTCTGAGAGGCATAACAGGGATTCTGGGAAGTTGACTGAGTCAGGCAAAGTTTCTTCTTAGAAATGGTATTTAATCAGAGACTGAAGGGTGATATGCTATTAAATAAACATTAATCAGCTATTACAGCTCAACTGCTAGGAACACACTATAAATGATCTTTTCCCCTCAGATTGCTCATAGGTGAGTCGTGGAGACAAATGAACGATGCTACAGAATGAAAAAGGGTAAGTAGTATTTTGGCATAATGGAAACACAAAGAATTGGCCTGGGGAATCTGGGGCAGTTTCAGTACAGGAACAGTGGTCCTGGCTGGTCCAGAAGGAGTTGGAGGAGTTTGCCAGGTGAACAATGGGGACTCCATAAAAGTATGTTTCATTCGGAATCTGCAATGCATTATTGGGAGTCTACGAGTCCGCAATGAGAATTTTAAGTGTGAATTTTACTTTCAGGATAATCTTTTTAAAGTTATTTTTAAGCTTATCCATTCACCTTATCACTGGACACTGCTGTACAATTTCAGGGTCCACATTTTCAAATGTGTTTATTATCACAGGATACCAGGAAACACTTCAACTGTCTTTTGCCACGCAGGAATTCAGGCCCAGAGTGTGGAGAGAGATTCTAATTTCTCGATTATAATACAAAATGGAAATTCAGCCTTTTGTGTTAAATGTTCCAGTAAATGTTGGCAACTAATGTTTTTTCAACATTGTCCATGGTAACGAGACAAAACACAGGTCACGTGTTTGCAGCTCCTGCTCTTTGGATTTCAGGGTCATTAACAAGGTGTTGTTTTCCAGCCAGTGGCCGTGTAGTTTTACTGCAGGTTGAAGGGCCTGAAGGAAATTTGCTTTGTGTAGTGCTGACCTTGAAACCCCAACATATAAAGCTCACTGAAAAGGACAAGGACCTAATAAGGAATTCAGCAGGAGAGAAGAGGTGGTCTGGTCCCTGGGTTGAGCTTGCACCACGGGGAAGCCAGTTCTGGAGCTGCACGGGAATGAGGGGTAAAGCCCTTGAGAAGCCAGGCATGGTGCTCTGCTTTGGGATATGTGGCTGACCTTGTGGAAGGGGAACCATCCATAGCTCAAGCAGGGGTGGCCGTGTGTAGTGGTTGAATGCAGTATGTGTTCGTTCGACTGCGATATCACATGGCTGCCCCCAAAGCAGTGATTGTCATGGAGACTGGAGTTTTTACTTTTCTCTGCTGAGTTGTGAAAGTGATGCTTTTTTGAGTGAGAAAATCCTTTTAATTTGCCAAATTTGCGGGTCTGGATGAGAAGAGGGCTAAAGAGGGAGAAAATAGATTGTGGCAGAGGCTGCTTGCTGCTTCTCTTAACGTCTGTTTTCCTGCCAGTTTTTAGCGGGGCATACAGCCACCTCCAGGTGACTGTATGACTAAGTATCTTTCAAAGGGCAGAAGAAAACTAATTTTTACAAAGTTCAACAGCATCAGTAATTTCACCTATTTATATTTTAAATCAGCAAACAGTGTGAAACCTCTAAAGAGGTCTAAAGGCATTAGCTTGATAATCCCCAAAACTAGAGCAGCACAGCAACAGAGTCAAAACCTCCTCCAGTATGAAATTTGCAAAAATAATAGTTGACAGATAAAATGTCACCCTTTTAAAAATTCTCCATATAAAGAAGGCCATCATTTTTCTTATATCTAATCAAAGCATTTTGTAAAATTATGATAGAGAGTCTTCTCTGTAGGGAGGGTACAGGTAGGTTTGTAGAATTAGAGAGACACGGATTCCAATGAGCCGAAGAGATTACTTGACAAGAGAAAAGACAGAATTAATAAGATTGAAGAATGGCTCTTGCCCCATCCTCAGGGGTTTAGGGTCATGGTTCTGAGAGTTCACAGCACTTGCATGAGGCAAATTGGTTAATATTCAGCCTGACACTTCTTGCACTATCATGTTAAATTATAAAGCAGTAAAAGAAGCTAAGACTTCTTGTATCTTTCTCATGTTTTCCAAACTGAGTTTTAACAGAAATGATAACATAATTTGAGTAAATGTGAACATTCAAAGTCAATCTGTATACCAATGGCACCCCTCAGCCCAGCTTCCTTCTTTATTTAGACTTGTTCTGATAGATATTTCAAGGGTTATCTCAATTGTACTCACAGAAAATAGCATTTCTGTGAAAGATTTCTGCAAGGCTGAATTCTTCCTGTTGGCTAATTCTCCTACATATAGTATTTCCATGTATAGCAGCAACTGGGTCCACAGTTGGTCAGATAATTTAAAAAGTCACTTAAAGGTCTAACAGGAACACTTTGGCCCTATCTGCGGGGGTGGAAGGGCTAGGTTCTAAGAACAGAATTAATTCATATTTTGAAGTGTCCTATGCAAAACAACTGTTTTTGTGACTCTTAGAAGAGATTTAAGATGTAGCCAAGAGTTGAGAAGGCTAAAGAGATCAGGGAGGGAGAATTGATGATTCGTATTGTAAAAGTTTTTGGAGGATTCTGGCATTTTCCCATTCTTTTGGTGAGAGAAGAAGTGTACTTTCACTTTTCTGAATCTAAGTGAAAAAGACTTTGGGGGAGTCACTTAAAGAACTTGATCTATATCCTCTGGAATTCAATGGACTAGCGTCTGAACTCTGAGGATGGCTGTTCAGGTTGTATACTGCACAACTCCAGAAGGTCCCATTCACACAGACAACAATGTTTATAATCTGTACAATTACATTTGGAGACTCTTGGTGTCTGACTCTCCTAGAGGTAAGCTATGGTAGCTGGAGTTGCAATTAATTAATTGCAAAGAGGAAGACAGAGGCACTAGGAGCAAGTTGGAGTTTCACCAACAAAAAGACAAGGCTGTGAGTTTTTCAGCTTGGCTATGTGGGTCCATGTCAGGAAACCTGCCTGAAGCCTTCTTGAGAAGGCTTTTTTAAGGGTAATAAAAATACCTTCTAGGAGGACCCCTCAAACTGAAAGCCAGAAGGCTGAGTGTTGGCAGTGAAAGTGGTCAGGCATTGGAGTGACTGTCCTCATCATGGACACTGCAGTGGGGATTTCCCATGGGGTAAAGAACCCAATGAAAGTCCACCCTGAGTACTCAAGCTCAATGAGCAGCAACGCCAGATCACAGAGGTTCCATCCATGTGCCCTTTGCATAACCCTAGCCCTGGACCCAGTCCTGGAGGGAATGGAAAGATAGCTTGTGAGGGGAAGCATTGGAAGAGGAAAAGACACCAACCATGTCCTCATACCCCTAGCCCCTGACTCTCAAGACTCACTCTAGGCTTTTTGGCTTAACTCAGGCGTCAGCCCAGGGAGGGTAAAAAATTTGGAATTGGTTATTACACTAAACTGAACATTATAGTTACTAAAATAAGACTTCTGTTAAGACCAAAGGTGAGCTCGGGATATTTAATACCTGTAAGTAACTGGGAGATCTGCTTGAGACTTCATATAAGGACAGGGACGGAAAGAATCAGCCCATGCAGTGGGGATAGAGGAGGAGTTGGGGAGAGTTGATGATGCTCTCTTTGTAGCCTGTTGAGCTCCAAACCTTCAGTAAGTGGACCACATGGGAATCTTTAAAAGAGATTTCTATCTATACCTGAAGCATTTAATTTTAACTTGAGACACATAAATGTACACGTATCCCCAATCTTTTGATATAGAGCCAAGACCTTTTGTGTGGGCACAGGGAACAGATCTTTCTTAAACTTACCCATAAAACAGCAACTATGAGTTCCAATTTTGGTTTCCTCACATTGGATTGAAAATGTTAAACAACCCGAATATGGTTAGAGATGTATCCGAATATGGTTAAAGATGTATATGATTTATTTTCTCTTGTCTTTTACAGTTGTCTCACCCACACCCTGTTTTGGAAATGAAAATGGGTGTGGGTGAGACAACTGTAAAAGGGCTTTTGCAAGCATTTAATTTAGTGGTTCATAGAAACAACCACTCTTTTTGTACTCATATGTCATTGGTTTACATAATATTTAATTAAATTATGTAATTCAGTAACAAGTAATATTGGCATAAACAGCAGAGCACATGCCAAGCTGACTCTTGGTAAAGGCACATTGAACTTGTGGGAGCAGAAGCACATGGCTGTACTGGAGAGTAGTCCGCTCATGGTGAGCCTTCCATGTGTCCTGATCACCAGTCTGCAGATCTCACCGAGAGACAGAGCATGCAGGATTATCTAGGGAGCTGGTAAGTGGACATCAACTACTGAGGTGCCATTATTTTAGGTCCGATACTTGAGATATAAACACCATCATAAAAGCTACCTTAACTGAGTTTCTACCATGTGCCAGGCAGGGCACTGGGCACTTTATGCACACTTTAAATGAGTAAAGTCTCATTTCGCTTTCACAGATAATACTTTCCCTCATTTTACAATTGAGGAAGCTGAAATTTACAGAAATTAAGTAACTTGCTGTAGGTCACATAGGCAATCGATGAATAGTCAGTACCTCTCAAACTTTAAAGTACAAATAAATCACCAGGGGGCTATTATTTAAATGAAAATTTTGAAATACTAGGTCTAGGGTGGAGCCTGAGATAGTGCACTTTTAACAAGCGCCCAGATACTGTTGCTGCTGCTGGTCTGTAGACCATGTCTTGAAAATAATAACATCTTAACTTAACTGTTCTAAGATGGAGCCCAGGCATCCTTGTTTTCTAAAAGCTCTCCAGGGATCTTTCGTAAACACAGTAGAGATAATTTTTCCTCCAGGAAAGTCAGAAAAGCTGTGGAAGTGGATTGACTTAGTGATACTTAGTTTCAAATCCTTTAATTAAAAAAATTGTTTTAAAAATACAATGGTAATGAATTTGAACCAATATACAAGTTTACAAAATAAAAGATAAAAATCTTCCTGCTTTATCAAGAATTTTTTTTTTAAATTAAGGAAGGAAGATGCCAGTTTTACTTAAACACAAAACGTGCACATTAGCTGTCTACTCATTTTCTTCGCTGCGCAGCCTGGCATTGGGAGTGGTGACTCTGATGGCCAGCTGGGCAGCTCTTTCCACGATGGCTTTGCGGTTCTTGGAGGAAACATTGTGAGCGATCTCAGCACAGTAAGATTTGTTGCACATCAGCAGCACTTCCAGCTCCTTGACGTTGTGGACCAGGAACTTCCGGAAGCCACTGGGCAGCATGTGCTTTGTTTTCTTGTTGCTCCCATAACCAATGTTAGGCATCAAGATCTGGCCCTTGAACCTTCTACGAACCCTGTTGTCAATACCTCTGGGTTTCTGCCAGTTATGCTTAATTTTGACATATCGGTTTGGTGCCAGATGAACTTCTTGGTTCTCTTTTTGACGATCTTGTGTTTCACAAGGGGTCTAAGGGCGACCATGATGCCAAGGAGGAGATCGCTGCTATCTCCGTAGGCAGTGCTGAGGAAGAGAGAAGGGATGTTGGCACGCTCAAGAATTTTTTAAAGTAAAATATAATCAAACTGTTTACTGCACACCCTTACGCTACCCTTTTCTAGCTCCATGAGGTATCATAAATTTCTTTTGTAGTAAGTACACACTACTATAATCTGCTTCAACTTACTTCATCCTTATTGACAATGCATTGTATTCCATAGCAGAGTGAAACCACAATTTCATAGATGGGCATTGACTCTAATTTTTTTCAGTTTTACAGATAATGCTTTGTGCATATATCCATGGTTATGTGTATAAGTCATTCTGTAGAATTGACTTCTAGATCTGAAATTGCTGGGTTATTTAAAAAGCTACTCTCAAATAAAAGGTTCACTGAATTACTTTTGTACCATCACATAGAAAAAATGCCTCCTTTCCCCCACCACCTTGAAATACTGGATATTATCATTCTTTTCTGTATTAAGCAATACAAAATATGAAATGTGGTTCTCAGTGATTTTTAATTTGTGTGTCATGATGAATGCATGAGGATGAAAATCTTTTACTATATCCATTAGGCTTAGTATTTATCTTTTGTTGCTTTTCTGTCTATATCCTTTTGCCCTGTGAGTTATTTGGTTGCTTATCTATTTTATATTATCTGTCTCTTATATATGCTGCAAATGTCATCCTCCCAGCCTACTAGTCACTTTTTTTTTTTTTTTGATACAGGGTCTTACTCTGTTGCCCAGGCTGGAGTGCAGTGGTGCAGTCACAGCACACTGCAGCCTTGACCGCCCAGGCTCAAGCGATCCTTCCACCACAGCCTCTCAAGTAGCAGCTGGGACTACAGATGCATGCAACCATGCCTGGCTAATTTTTAATCTTTTGTAAACACAGGGTCTCACCACATTGCCCAGGATGGTCTCAAACTCCTGGACTCAAGCCATCCTCCCACCTCGGCCCCTCAAAAGTGCTGGGATTACAGGTGTGAGCCACTGCTCCAGGCCTACTGTTCACTTTTTAAATTTATTTTACAATATTTTACAGAACTGTTTCATTTCTTTATGTCAAGTTTGTCAATTTTCTTCCATGACTTCTATTTTACTTTAGGAAAGACTTCCTCATCCCCAATTTATAAAATACACATCCCTGTTTTTTCCATCGATTACTTGCACAGATCTGTCACTCATTAATTCATGTGATTATTAATCCATATGCAAAATATATTCTGTATACAAAGTAGATTAATGACTTGAAGTTAGAGGCCTTTTTTTGTCTTTTACTACCAAATACCATTCTCAGCATCATTCATTGAACAGACCATCATTAATCCTGGATTTGAAATTCCCCCTTTATTAAATGATAGAAGTCTTATCATTGAATATATTAAATAACAGAAATCTCATATACAGAAATCTCATCTTCTCCTTTCATCCCTTTTCTTCCAAGACTGCTGCAAATTGTTTGAATTTCTGTAGCTTTATAGAACTTCTGGAAAGAGAAGTCTGTTACTATTTTTTAGTTTTTCTCCCTTTTTTAAACCAAATTTCTTCTCTACTTTTCTTTAGATGAGTTTAAATTGCCCATATCTGGTTCTAAAGCAAACAATGGAATTTTTACTGAAATTTTGTTCTAATGGTCCACTAGTATGGGGAAAATTGACATCTTTGTAGTATTGAATGTTCCATGCAGAAACAAGGTATGCCACTTCATTTATTCAGATATTTTATATCGTCTTCACAAATGTAGATTTGCACATAACAAGAGTTACATTTATTTCTGGATGAATATATATATTATATACATGAATACATATTATATATATATTCATCCAGGAATAAATATATCTTTATATATATATATATATATATTTTTTTTTTTTTTTTTTTTTTTTGAGACAGAGTCTCACTCTGTTGACCATGACTCACTGCAACCTCCACCTCCTGGCTTCAAGCAATTCTCCTGCCTCAGCCTCCTGAGTAGCTGGGATTTTAGCACATGCCACCATGTATGGCTAATTTTTCTATTTTTAATAGAGACAGGGTTTTGCCATGTTGGCCAGACTGGTCTCAAACCCTTGACCTCAGGTGATCCGCCATTTTGGCCTCCCAAAGTGCTGGGATTACAGGCATGAGCCACTGCACCCAGCCTATATTTATCTTCATATAGGTATTTACATATATACATAAATAATATACACAATTTTATACATATGTATTTTAAAGATGTACACATATATGTAAATATATATATCCTTTTCCAGATCATCATTCTAATTATTGCCAATATATAATAGCTACTGATTTAAGTATATTTTTCTCCCAATTAAGCAGCTTACCAAAGTTTCATAAGGTCTAATCATTTTATGAATTATCTTTGGAGCTATGGAGCTTTGATTTGGCAAAATTAATTCATTAAAATTTCTACTTTCAACTATGAAACTCGTAAGTACTCAATAAAGAAGATTAGAAATCTGAAAACATTACCCCCACTACTAATCTACTTTAAGTATCATTTTGCTTGCATCAGTTTTCACTCTTTTTACGATTTGCATAGTTTCTTTTACATAATCGTAATCATACAGTGTAACTAACTGGGTGTACTTTCTAAAAGAATAAATGCCTTCAACATGTAAAGCTCTTTTGGTGGGAGTTTGTTTTATAAGGAGCTGTGTGCTTTTCACTAATGTGCAGAAATGCTAATGTAACTTCTGCTGCTGAGAGTTACTGAGTTCAGTTTGGTTCCATCTTTTGCTGCAAGCCTGGCTTGGTGACATTTCTACCACCATAACAAACCCTCTCTCTTCGCACCATACATAGCTGCTGACCTCACTGCACACTCAGCCATTCCATTTCAGACTTCAGCCAGAATCACTCTTACAGTGCAGGTGATGTGGAGATTGCTAGGGGTTTATGATTCCATTTAGAAGGCTGAATAGATCATGATCCACATAATTGAGATTTCATAAGAAAACTTTCTAAGAACATTTCTTATGTGACTCCTTTACACAAATGTGTATACAGTTTGGGTTTGGATGGGTTGATTTGCTTTTTCTTCTGGATTGAAATTTGATATCCTCACTTGTTCATTTTGCTAGCTATATGAAATGCTCTTTCTTTCCATAACTCTCTACTTACTCACCTTAACAGAGGATTTCCCTGCCTTGCTTATATAAAATAGAAACCCCCAGCTCTAATTCCCCTGGCCAGACCTGCCTCAGACTTGTGCAGGGCTGGACAAAGCTATAAATGGAGACCCACATATCCTATGTCTAAGGTCCAATAAAGCTTCATGCACACACATGTGAACACCTCAGTCAGCCTGTCCTAGTGCCCTCAACACGCCTCTTCAAAAGCTACCTTTCACTTCCCATTGGGCCTACAGGTGCTTCATTTTTGAAAGGATGAGGCTAATCAGGCCCTCTCTTAGAGCAGGTAATTCCATGATCCTGGGCAACTTGGAGCATAATCGTCAGTCAGGCAGTGCTGTGGGCTACATATAGGCAAGTCCCCTTGGCTCTCAGAATTCCAGCCCCGTGAGGTGGGTCATGGCTAGAGGAGGCATGTGCGGGGCCCAGGGCTCCTCGTGCCTGCATCTAAGGGTCTTGCCCATTGGCACACCCTATTCCCCTATTTTCCATTGTAATTATCACTATTTATTTATTTATTTATTATTTGTCTCTTACTAAAGCAAACTCCACGAGAAAAAGAACTAAATTTTGTTCACGACTTTACTCCTAGCACTTATAAGTGTCTTTGATCAGGAAACAATAAATACTTGTTTCAAGTAAGTGAGTGAATGGATTCTGAATTACTGTGAATAACATATATAGCATTAGTAGAGGGGATAACACAGAAATTATATGTCTGAAAATTCACTCCTTTTTGTGAGATAGCAACAGAAAACATAATTAAATATGTCAACTGACAGAACTATGCATTCTGTTCCCTATTTCTTTACATCTGTCATTGCCTAGTTAAATGCTTTCATTTCTATATAACATTAATTGGTGAAGTTGTGAGAATTAAACAAGATAGCATGATGTGGTCTAACCTGATTTTTTCTTTTCTTTTCTTTTTGAGACAAAATCTGTCTTTGTTGCCAGGCTGGAGTGCAGTGGTATGATCACCACTCACTGCAACCTCTGCCTCCTGGGTTCAAGTGATTCTCTCACCTCAGCCTCCTGAGTAGCCGGGATTATAGGTGCCCACCACTATGCTTGGCTAATTTTTTGTATTTTTTTTTAGTAGAGATGGGGCTTCACCATGTTGGCCTGACTGGTCTCAGACTCCTGACCTCAGGTGATCCACCCACCTCAGCCTCCCAAAGTGCTGAGATTACAGCCCTGAGCCACCGTGCCTGGCCTACCGCACTATTTTAATTATAATAGCTTTAGAGTGTGTTATGACATCTGGAGGACAATTGATACCTCACTGTTTTTTCTCTGTCAGAGTTTCTTTGTCTAGTCTTGTGAATTTTATCCTCCTTGTGAACTTTACAACTATCTTAAAAAATTCTCTAAAATAACTCTTATAATTCTGATTGGCATTGTGTTTACTTCACTGATTAATTGGTGACATGTTGACATTTTTTAATATTAAAGAAGCCAATGGTTTTATTTAGATCTTCCTTTTGTTCTTCAACAAAATTTCATAATTAAAATAATACAATGTGCATTTCCTATTGGTGTGGTTTTGTGACTTTTACTTTTTTACTACGGTATCTTTCTTCCATTACTTTATCTAGTTGATTATTGCTGGTGTAGCACATTTTCTAGCCGCCTCCCAATAGCTATTCTCTTCTTCCTTTCCACCCTTTCTTTTCCTTTCCAACTAAAAGATTACCTTTCCCAAACTCTCTTAACCATGGGACTAAATGAGTTGTTCTGGGAAGTTTGCAGTGAGACTTCTAGGAAGTCTCCTTTAATGGGAAAAAATTCACGCTTCATTGTGAAGTGGGCGTTCCTAATAGCGGTAGGTGAGCAGTTGTTCCTTTGTTTTCTCCTATGGTTTTTGCTTTATTACTATTCTGTCTTTTTGAGTTGATCTTAATAATTTAAGGTTTTATAGATAATTAAGAAAAATGTTATAGATGATATAAACTTATTGGTATTAAGTTGACTGTAGTATGTTCTTATAATTGTCTAATTCTCCACTGCACTTGTAGTTACAGACTCTTCTGTTTAAAGCTCTAATGCTGTTTCTGTTTCTTTCTGTGTTGATCATGTTTGCTGGATTAGATTTGTCTATGGCATTTTTCTTTTCAAATCTTGGTTTCACTAATTGTTCTTCATTTTTTGCTTTAAATTTCCCATTTGCTTGGTTTCTGCTTTTATCTTTGTTATTTTTTTCCTTCATTATCTTCTTTCTTTGATTTTATTTGTTGCTATTTTCCAGTTTCTTAAATTTAGTGCTGGATTCATTTGTATTTAGTTTTCCTTGTATGTATATACACATATGTGTGTGTGTGTACATATATTTAAAGCCATACTTTTTTTTAAGCATAATTTTGCTCACATGAGATATGTCAGGCACTTAGAAAAGTCCAGGCAGATAGTAGTCACCCCTTTTTAAAAGTTTTTCATGTATCATGTAAAAAGTGTTTAAAATTAAAAGAACTTCTCAAGTTAATATTCTCTTCTTACCTCAACTAAACATTTTCCTAGTGGTATTTCTCTATATATTTACTTCTCCTACCACTAAATTAATGAACACATTATTTTTGGTCATTATCAACTGCTTTTTAGAATTACCTGGATAAAAAGGGGGCACTTTAAAAATCCTGATCCTGAGGCCTCAAACAGACCAATTTTATCCCAATCTCTAGGTGCAAGACACAGTATATTTTAAAGCACTCTAGCTGTTTCCAAAGTACAGCCAATGTTATAATTGACATTGATTTTAATTCACTTTCCCATCTCTCTTAATCATAAACTGCAGCTGTCCAGAATTCCTAAAAGTATAATGAAATAAGCAAATGTGAATGCAATGAAGAATTTTTTATTAATAATATTTTATGTAATGTTCTGGCAATATTTACTCATTGACATTGGGAGTCCCTAATATGTAATTGAATATTATTCTATATGTATATTTATATATCAGTTTCTTTGAGAATTTGATAGACTTATCATAGGGAAGAAACATTTGGATTTTTCAGGAGAGCCTATATAACCCATGCTGTCGCTGAAATATTTAACAAAAAAAAACTGGGCAGAATTGAATTCAATAAGTGGTTTATGAATGCTGATGGTAAAGCAAAAGCAGTTTTAAGTAGAAAACATAGGGTAAATTCAAAGTTGGAGATTTCAAAATTTCTCACCATAAAATTATTTTCCCGGCCTGGTATGGTGGCTCACACCTATAGTCCCAGCACTTTGGGAGGCCACGGCGGGCGGATCACGAGGTTAGGAAATGGAGACCATCCTGGCGAACACGGTGAAACCCCATCTCTATTAAAACAAATAAATAAATAAAGTTACTCTCCCAGTCTTTAAAAGGAGCATCTTGCTGTGGTGTAAGCAACAAGATCATCCAAAGCTGGGATGTCCCCGACATTAAATTCGGTATGATTAACTATTATTTAGATGAACTTGGGCAGCTGTCTATAGCCTTTGACCCTGGCATCTTTAAATATAAAATGGGATGACCTATTCTGAAGAGTTCCTCTACAGGATAAATGACACTTTGTAGGTCCTTGGTAAGAGTTTCCATAAAAGGTTGATAGCACTGCTTCTTGTCATTTTACAAAGCTTATGACATTGTTTTTTTTTTTTCTTTGCCCCAGTGATATCTCCAGGGCTATTAGCCAGTCATGATGGATTGTTTAATCAAGAAGGAAGAAAGAAATGCTTTGAGTAGTTGCTGTTGACCTTGGCTAGGGTTACATTTCAGCAGAGCCTGAGGAAAGAAATGTTGTGCAACCAGATTTTCATATACGCAGGCTCTTTGAAGGTAAAAAGTCAAGTCACACATGTATGTGAAATTTTTTTTGTAATATTTTAAAATGAAACTTATAAGGCATATAGACACACTTTTCTTTATTTTTTTCTGACCAGAATTTATGCCTAGAATAGTGCAACATGGAGTTATTCTAAGACTAGCAGGAAACTATTATACATTGCCCACTCACTCCTGAGATGGTAAGCTGGACAGATTTAAGGAAGGTTTATGCCATTTTGGAGACAGCACAGATTTTCCTCTAAATTAAAAGCAGAATGAGGTACAAAGAAGCTTTTTGATTTATGTTTGTATGTAAGACTACAGGAGACACAGAAAGAGTTAGAGAATTTCTTAGTGACTGAACTAAAGTCAGTCTAGTATTGCATTGCAATTTCATTGTGAAATCCAAAAGTCATTTACAACCCTGGTCCAAATTTACATACCCAGTTAGCTTTACTGGCATGAGTGAGTGGTTGGGACAGAGTCTATATGAGCTCACAAGTCTGAAGTATTTACTCTCTGCTCCTTTATAGAAATAGTTTTCTGACCCCTGGTCTAGACAGTCATGTAAACAGCTCTGAGATAAAAAGCTATGACTATTAAGAACCTAAAGTATCTCAGCACTGCCATAGGCCCTTGCTCATTCATTATTTTATTTAGTCCCAATAAGCCTTCAGGATAAGAGGTAATTACCTCCATTTTCCCAGGAAAAAGAATTGGTTCCCAGGACTTAGTCAACTCTGCATGGCCAGTCAATAATGGAGCTTCCAATCCAAGTTAGTCTGATGCACCAAAGTCCTTTCATTTCTTTCAGCAATACTTCTTCTTTCTGAGTGTGCACTTTCAACAAAGTTCAATTTCTGCATTAATGTAGAATGAGATACAGTCTAAGGTAAAGAATACTAAGAGCAAGGCTTCACGAAAAGGGAGCTATGGAGAATAGAAAGCAAGGCCTTGGACTGATGTTAGAAACAAGAATACTGGAATCTTGGTGAAGTAGGAAGCAATAAATAGAATGTGAGTTCAGAGGCCCAAGGGTGAAAGCAGGGTAGGGTTCAGAGGAGGATACATTTGGGGTACTTCTGAGTGCTCTGGCTTCCAAACAGACTGGTTATCAATATGATCTGTGCATGCTCAGCCAGTCAAAGAATCCTTCCATGAGAGCACTATGGGCTGATTGACACATCAGGAATTCAATTCTCAACACTGCATTAAAACATTTTCTTGACCATAACTATACATTTTCTAATCGTCTTTGTTGCTTTCCCGATGATATAACTGACACTGCTGCTGAGATAGGGCAAAGGCTCTGTCTTGGCCTCAGTGGAAACCTGCACCTTAGTGGAGTTGCTATGAGTTCAAAGTCTGAAACTGAACCTTGGAGTCTGAGGAATGATATATTTGTCAGTTTATCTAGTGGTGATCAGGATTTACAGGCCAGATTCATATGAATAAAAGTCCACTGGCTGATTAATCCTCCTGTAAATGTATAGCAGGGTGGAACAGAATGCTTATGTCTATTAATCATGACACAGACCCCCTGATCCTCTGGGCATTATTCCTACTTTGGCATCCTTCCAGGCTGTATGTAGACAGCCACCTGTTTATAACACATTCGTTCTAAATATTATTCCAAAATGTTCCACGAATTAGGACTTTAGAGTCAGATCCAGGTTTTAGATTGTGGTTTTCTTATTTTCAAGCCCTATGACCTGAACAAGTTACTACCTAACTCTTTAAGCTTCAGTTTCCTCATCTGTAAAACAAGGATAATAATAGTAACTACTGCACATGGATACTGTGCGCTTAAATAAGAAAGTACCAGAAAACAGCACTTAGCATAAAGCCTGGTACATAGTAAACACTTGAAAATGTTAGTTTTAATTATTGCACATGTATTCCTCTCTTAAAGGAGACAAGATAACCCCTCTCCCCAACCTTAGAATCACTAGCAGCATTAGAAGTTCCCGCTTAGGATCTGATAATCTCTGATGGTAACTGTTTTTGACAATATTCATTCCTATAAACCTCTGAAAATTGAGCTAAAGTTTTTTGAATTTGTCTCAAAATTACAGAGTATTTCCCATGGGTCTGGAGGTAAATATATGCTTGTGTTCCATCTAGACAAATAATAGCAACTAATTTCTTGAGCACCTAGGGAAAGTCATTTTTTATACATTATCTCTATTCTCCACAACAGTTCTGCAAATTAATTGCTACAATTCGAATTTCTCACGTGTGGGAACTAAGCTCAGACGTTACAGGTTAAATACTAAAAACATTAACAAATTTTGGGTGAGAATTGGGATTGTGGTTTTTTTTCCTTATGGTTTTCTATATTATCTATCTTATAATAAAGATGTATCATTTTTTATGATCAGAAAAATGAAAAGATATTTCCAACATAAAAATAATAACTTCATCCAGTTCGCAACAAGTAAGTGGGGTAGGTTGGTCTTAAACCTGTCTCTGGTAGTAAAGTCCACGTGAACTCAACAACTATTTACTGGTTGTCTCTGGTGCTGCAGACAGGGCACTGTTCTAGGGGCAGGGTAAACAATGAATAAAACAAGCAAAAACATCTCCCATGAAGAGAATGCAGAGGACAGAAAAATAACATGTAATAAACAAATACAACCCACCCCAGAGCCTGCCCTTTCCCTCATTCCCCCACACATTCATGTCAATACTCCTTCTCTGAGCGTGGGCTCCAGAGGGGCAAATGCCTCTCCACGGAGATGACATTTGGACTGAGCAATGAATGACAAGTAGGAGCCATGTGGAAGAAGCATTCCGGGAAGGTGGAACAGCAAGCCCTGCTCTGGGGTCCTCTTGCCCTGTGGGTGGTTCTTGTCATCTGTCAGATGGTGTTCAAGACTATACAGAAAAATAAAATAGGGCAAGGGGGATAAGAAGGCATGGAGTGGGGTAGGATTTATTCAGACCTATGACTGACAGTGAGTACACCATGAAATCTAATTTGTTTGACATGGAAAGTGAAACAAATTAGTAGTTTGCATTGTAAAAAAAAAAGCTTTCATGGCTGTAATGCAACTGACAATCACAACAACAAAGCATGGCTTTCAGCATTTTTCCCATTCATCTGCAATAAATTTAAGAATGCTTTTGATAGCATGGGGAGAAATGCCAGATATAGGGGATGGGGAGGAAGGCAGCAAATCACACTGCCATGTGTGTACCTATGCAACAATCTTGCATGTTCTTCACATGTACCCACAAACCAAAAATGCAATAAAAAAAAAGAATGCTTTTGAAGGATCTGTTGGATTCTAAATATATTTTGAAGAGGTTAGTTACTATTCAAACCTTCTTTTGGTCTCCCTTGCATCATTCATAAAATTTAAATAATCAAAATTATTAGTCCATATGGCAGACTGACTGTCACACTAAGAACATAGTATCTAAGTTCTGAAATCATATATATTAAAAGGGCCAGACTAAGAAATATTAGTTACTGAGAAACTTAGGTAGGCACACACAATAGTTCAACCCAAGCTTTCTCCTAACTATCACATGCTACTGATGAAATCCCATTCTACATCATTCTCAGCAAACTGACCCAAGAGCAGAAAATGAAATACCGCATATTCTCACTCATAGGCGGGTCATCACCAATGAGAACACATGGACACAGGGAAGGGAGCACTACACACTGGGGTCTATTGGGGGGAATAGGGGAGGGACAGCGAGGGGGTAGCTGGGGAGGGATAGCATGGGGAGAAATGCCAAATGTGGGTGAAGGGGAGGAAGGCTGCAAAACACACTGCCACGTGTGTACCTATGCAACTATCTTGCATGTTCTGCACATGTACCCCAAAACCTAAAATGCAATAAAAAAAAAGAAATCCCGTTCTATTATACAAGCACTGGTGATTATTTTTTAGTCTACATAAAAGGATATATGGGGAAAATGTTGGTAATTTTTTTTTAAAAAGACAAAAGTGTGCCTTACTTGCAGAGTGGGCATTAGATGAGGTAAACATTATATTGGTCCATACCACAAAATCAATTTGAAAGGTTAAAATGAGAATATTTTGGTGTGAATTATTTTCAAATCTGTATTTGTACAAACATATAGAATCTGTTTCTGCAAATATATGTGGAAATAAATGCTATAATAAAATTCTTCCATACACATACGCACTCCCATGATTTTTACATACTGAGCATGGCTTGCGTTCCTGACTCCAACTCACAATTTATGTGATATCCAAACTGTTTTAATTTGTCCATAGACATAACCCAATGAATGTGACAAGTCTATGATGAATGAGATGTCAACCCCATGGCAGTGACATGATACAAAAAACTCCAACATGCATATAGAGTTGTACGTATATGGTTGAGAGATGATCCAATTTACAGAAAAGGTGTTTTTCAGTGGGGCTTGTCTGATCTTTGCATTGATACCAAACAGCAGTAGCATGAAGCCATTGTCACCTGAAAGTTTGAACCTGAAAAGCTTACCTTCAAAGGGCATATTTAACCCCAGAGTGTTCTTAACGGGGTCATAAGAGAAAATCTTAGGTGTTTCATGTGTTCAAACACAGTAAAAAGCTTCAAGAAGAATTTTATCCTGGTAAAGGTAATTTCAGTTCCTTGGTAACAAGGGAAAATTATTTGCCAATAAATAGCACTTGCTCATTATCATGTACAAAACCATTAGGGG
Source organism: Callithrix jacchus (assembly GCF_049354715.1). Taxonomy (NCBI): domain Eukaryota; kingdom Metazoa; phylum Chordata; class Mammalia; order Primates; family Cebidae; genus Callithrix; species Callithrix jacchus. The sequence continues at coordinate 61,920,892 of NC_133505.1, forward strand.
TGAGTATGGAGATGCTCTTATCTATAAAATGTTATACCAATTTCTTTAGTATTTAAATTATTTGAACCATCTAATTGAAATATCAATAAGTACTTCCTTCGTCCTAGTCACTCTTTATCCTCCCACTTTGTAGATATCAGAGAAGCCCCATATTCTAATATTTATGTATTTCGAGGCTATTGAGGACTACCTGCATTGCAATAAAATTAATACCTATGATGTCCTTTCCAACGCTTTCTCTATTTCACCCCTTGCTACCTCTTGCTACTGGGTGGCTGTCTCTCGAGAGAGCTATCAGAAAGACAATCAGTCCTAGTAAATTTCCATGTTCCCCACCATTCAAGGGATACTTATGTATCCTGCCATGCCAAATGGTGGATGTGTAGGTGGTTTCTCTGCTGCTCCCTCTCAGCCCTGCCATCTCTCTCAATTCTCCTTTCCCTGATTCAGCTTGGCTAGACATATTGAAACAGAGGAAAGGGACGCAAAACTCCCTTTCTGCCCAGAGTCTGGGGAGCAGAGACTACCTTCCTCTCTGCTGCCTGATTGTCTTCTTATAATGACTGGGATATGGGTGGGTGAGTTGGGGTACAAAGAACTGGTTCTTCAATTGGTGTTTCTCTATCAAATCTGTGGCTGGCCTCACATACTAAATGTAGGTTGTAGTAGTGCCTTTTTCCCTCTTCTTTGAGCCTAAGCAAAATTCTCTACAACAGGAGAAAGCATTTACCCGATAACCTATTACTCTGGTATAATAGCTATCACTTTGAGAGTTTGGGAGGGTGAAATCTGGGGTGTGAGGAAGTGTTTGTGGGTCATTTGAGCATGAAAAGTAGACAACTTTACAATGTAGCTGCAATTACACAAGGGACTAATGCTAGGAGTAAACTTGGATGTGAGCCTGGGCCTTGCTTAAGTGGAAATGAGCTGAAATGTTTGCAAGTGGCAGCTAAAAATGCTCTGTTTAGATGGGGCTTTTACCATTTGGAAGTGGGCCAGCCTCAATGAATGGCTTTGCACCTGTTTATCACAAGAATCTTAAAATTATAATCCCAAGAGAGCAGAAATATTTACACAGTTGAATAAGTCAGGGTTTGTGTGCAGTCTTTTTTTTCTTCAAGTTGGTTAAACAGGCTTTTACTTTTCTTTTGTTTCAGTTGTAAAGGGTCTCAATTCTTAGTGTAACTCCATATGACTTGAGGTTTAATAAGTGGTGAGCTGAGCTTTAGATCTGCATACCTAAAAACACTGCATAGAGCATGCTCAGAGCTGTAATCTACAAAAGCAGCAACGAGTGTAATCATTTCTAAGGAGCTGACTGGACTGAGCACATCCCCCACTAGCAGCCTCCAGAAGAGGCTATTAGTAGAATCTGTGCCACTCCTCTCCAACAAGTAAAATTTTCAGTTGCGATTGCTGAGCAGTACAGCTGGACAGAGTTTAACAAGGACAAGACATTGCCAGGCCTTATCCTGGCTATTTTCTGTGAATTTCTAGATTAGCACAAATTGAGAACCAAAACTATTTGCTCACAGCTGGCACTGAGCTAAGGCATCTTCATTTGTTGCAAATGCCTGCCAATACTAAAAAAAGAATTCATTTCACCAGTAGCTTAGGTTACCAATTAAGTAGGCTCCAATTTAAGCTGTTTTTAACAACCACACTAAAATTAACCAAATAGCTATGTTACTTTAAAATAGTGCCTGAAACATACAGGCAACTAATAAATATATGTTGGATGGGAGAATAAAGCTTTGATATTTATGAGATACGCAAGGAGAAGTTAGGAAGAGGTATTGCATTTAATGCCTGTGATTGGAGGTTCTGCTAATACCAACCCTTGTAAGAACAGCATTCATTCAGTTCCTCAATCCTCATACCCAAGAGTGATTCTGAATGACTCACCTTCTTCTTCCCCCAAAGCAACAATCCTTCAGCAAGTCCTGCCAGGTCTACCTCCAAAATATAACCAGTTTATTTTCTCCATCTCCACTGCCTTAGACTCCCTGCTGCCATTCATATGCACTTAGCAGACACATAGAAATTTCCACGTCATTCTCATTTTCAGTGTCCACACAGCCCTTCATGATCCAATCTCTGCCTCCTTTGCTCACCTCCTTTTGTACATTCTCCTCCCTTGTCTAATGCACTCCAGACGTACTGGCCTAGTTTTATTCCTGTAACAGGCCCCGTGGTCTTTGCATTTGGTGTTCTCTCTGCCTTGAACATTACTTGTATGGCTTTCTGCTACTTCTCACTCAGGTCACAGCTCAAATGTCATCTCTTTGGACATGCCCTCCCTGACCTCCTCAGTCCCTGCTCAGTCACCCTTCCTCAGATTAGCATGCTTTACTCCCTGCAGAGCACTTAACTATTGTCCTGCGGTTCTTTGGTCTTTTGTGTGCTATGTCCTTCTAATACAGTGAACTTATCTGTCTTATTCATCTCTGTATCCCCAGCACTTACTTTTTTCTCAACTAATAGATGCTGAGTGAATATAGTAGATGTTACCTTTTCTCTGTTGTTTTCATTTATTTGGATTGTGGCCAAAAAAAAATCTGAGAGTGCACCATGTGGCACTTGGTAGGAAATCGAGATCATCTGTTCCCGTCCCTTTACTTTGGAATGGGAAAGTAGATGCTGGAGTTCCAGGTGACCTGCTCAATGCCACTCAACCCATCAGGGCAGAGTCTAGAATAAAGTCAGGTATCATGATTGAATCTGGCTCCCTGTCTACAAAAACTATGGACAGAGCCAGGCTCTAAAACAATTGGATTTTGTGGCTAAGTGAACAGTAAAAAGGAATGCATGATAAAAGGTGGAAGGAGAGGCAGAGAAAAAAGCATTATAAGGCCTCTTGAAACAACAGGGATGGGTGAAAAGATCGTGTAATAAATAAAGGAAACCATGCATGTGGTTCTATGTCATATCCCCTGCAACAGACAATGTATGTAGAAAGGGTGTGGTGGCTGCTGCAGGACAGCAGAGATGGGAGCCATTGGGCCAGCCTCAGGAGGGCACACTCTGCTGGTGGCATTCACATTCACTTCCTAAATGCTCTGCTGGACACATACAAACATTTTTAAGGGGCTGGATTCAGCGCATAGAGCCAGTGAGAGAATCCTGACATAAACCCTCAGATTTGGGGTTGATGTTTGGGTAACATATACCACATCTATAATGAATTTAAATTGTGGTCTAGTCCTGAGCAAAAGAGGCTTCTAAGTAATCTTCTCTTTCTCTCAAAGTCATGCCTAGGATGTGGCAAATAAGGGACTTAAAGTGACTCAGGCAATGATAGGAAGAGATGGCTGGCTGGCTGGGCATGGTGTAATCCCAGCACTTTGGGAGGCTGAGGTGGGAGGATCACTTGACGTCAGGAGTTCAAGATCAGCCTGGCCAACATAATAAAACCCTTTTTCTACCAAAAATACAAAATTATCCAGGTGACTTGGCAAACGCCTTTAATCCCAGCTACTCAAAAGGCTGAGGCATGAGAATCGCTTGAATCCAGGAGGTGGAAGTTACAGTGAGCTGAGATCATGCCACTGCTCTTCAGCAAATCTTGGTGACAAAGCAAGATTCTATCTCAAAAAAAAAAAAAAAAAAAAAAAAAGAGAGAGAGAGAGAAGGTTGGCTACTCACTGTGGGCTCTCCACACATACCTGTGCATGCACACCCCATTCTTTTTCTCCATATGTGCTCCAGGCTGTGACAGATGATGTCTGGGCACTGAAGATTGTCAATTACACTAGGATTACATCCTGGGTCTCAAGGGGAATCCCAGAGTTTATAATTATGTTAGGAAGGAAATCTAGGATTAGGTTGGAAAGCAAAGTCAAGGGAAAAAGTCAAGGGCAAGTGTTCTCAGGCACTCATATCAAGCATGACTATAGCGAAAGGAATCAAAAAGACAGAATGTCATTAAATAGAGAACCCTGCTTTACCTTAAAGGATCTTTGGAAAGTCAGTAGATTATTTATTTCTCAGGGTTCCATAAATCAGTCTACTTTTAGTAAGTTTTAACTTATTCTCCTTATGTAATAAGCTCTGGGGAGTCTTCCAGATAAAAATAAAACAAAACCAGCCAAACGAAAGACCTTTACAAGGGGCTGACTGAAGTAGAACTTACTTTCTTTGTAGCTCAACATGACCCCAGAGGAAGTTTCTGAAAAACAGCAACACAGGATACTTAAACCTGGCTTATTTTTGGTTTGAAAAAAAAAAATCTTTGGGGTACAACAGAATGTCCTTTAACTTATTGCCCTGGTTACCAATGATCACTGCTGTTAGTTAAATTTCAATTTGATTAATAGAAGATGAATGTCTTTAATAAACTGGGGTGGTACAAGGGAGAAAAGTTAAAGAGTGAAATATTGCTTTGTGGCAGGAGCTGTCTGACATGCAAAATTTCCTCTCCTGCTCTATTCCCTTAAATAATGCATATGCTAGCTGGCTGGTCTTTGTTCTTTGCTTGTATCACGTGTTTGACAAGGTAGATAAGACTGCAGGCTCAAAGACCAGTGAGGAGGCTGACCACCTGGAAGAGTAAGTGGCCTGTTATTCGGTTCACATTGGAGTTCAAGTGGAAGGAAGAGGAACCCACGGGAGAGCAGCCTGACTCAGGGCGTTGATGCCAAAGCAGGGTGAGGAGGGTGCCCATGCAGTGGCTGGCTCAGTAGGCCATCAGGGCACAGGCAGAGTGAGGAGGGCTCCCACTCACCAGTGGGGCCTAGCATGGATGTGGCAGCGTGGGTGGCCTGAAGGGAGAATATGTGGTAAGGGAGGGTGACAGCAGCAATCAAAACTTGGTTATAGGGAGGGATTAATTAGGTAAGTAAGCAGATCAGAAATAATGGGCGCTAAGTTTCTCACTGTCAGTGAAGAGGGATATGACTATGGAAAGGGAGACAAACAGAATGAACCCTGTGGTATTTGAATAGAGTTGGCATTATTGATGTAAAATTATTTTGTGTGCCTGTGCAGATAACGAGATAGATAGAGCTCTGTTTACTGAGAACCCAGTAGCAGCGGCACTCCTTTAGCAAGAAGGCTCTAAATTCTACTAAAAGGAATCAGGGTTCCTTGGAGAAATGGCTGATTCCAGAGCTGTATTTCAGCAAAATATAGGTGTAAATTAGGTGTAAATAACTACTTTAATGTATTCAGGTTTTTGCTTTGTTCCGTTTTTTAGGTCTCCCACCACGAGAATGCTCTTGTACCAGAACAGCCAATGCTCTGTGTTTTGCTCTATACCTCTATACTGGCACACAGTACGTTCTCAGCACAAATATTTGTTAAGTGAATAAATAAATGAATGAATGACATGTTTACTTTCATGTTTTAGATGCCTACTTTTAAAATACAGAAAGCTTCAGAAAACCTTCACCTCAAGTCATTGTGAATTAATATCTCCGTGCTTAATATTTCAGCAGAAATTTTATTTTCAGCTACTTTATTGCTATGACCCAGACATTGAACCTGAATAAGTCTCTATTGAGTATGTCGAGGAAATAGGAGAGCCACACAAGGCAAGATGTCTTCCTTTCCTTTTAAAAGCATTGGGAAATTCTCCAAAATTTAATTTTAGTGTTAAGTTAAAGAATAGCTTAATTTAATTTTTCTGTTACTCCGGTGTCAGTCTGGGTCAAGAGATTTCCATGGAATTTTTTACATGCTCAAGTCTCACATATTATTTAGGAATCTTTTGTTTTTCTTTGAAAGTCAATTGTCCATAGAATATGGAAGTGTCCGTGGAGAACAGGTAAGTAGAGAATCCAAACTCTGAAGGAGCTAAACACAAAAATACTCTTGTTCCTCCTTGCATTCCCCATCTGGGTAATGATAATGGCATCACCATCCGTCTGTCACCCAAGACAGAAAACTACTGGTTGTCATCATAGGATCCTCTGTCTCCTCACAGACCTCATGCCTCCCACCAAACACTCATCCACAATGAAGCCCCACACCTTATCATCCTTACCTCTTAAGTACCTCTTATCTCTGTCCAGGGCCAGCTTCACAGGCATCCAACCTGTGCACCTGGACAGGGCCCCGCTCTCAGCAATGTTATATACTTGGGGTTTAATGCTCTGCAGTTATCTTGAAACTTAATGTTTTCTTCACATTTCTGCTTTCTAAGTCAAGTTCAGTGGGGCAATGGAGCATATGCCAGGGCGCTAGGAGCCTGGGTTCATGCATGATCCAGCCTCCTACCATCTTCAATGGATGGGTTTGGGGTTGTCCTCTCCTGTGCTTCCTCCTAGTGCCCTAGCTGCCCAGCCTTCACCTTCTTGCTCAGGGTCAGATGGGTCAGGCACAAGCTGTGGCTGCTGTCCCTGTTACAGGCTAGCAGGTCTAGTCTAGCAGGTCCATGGTGGGCAGTTGGAAGTTGTCTCTAGGTGGGAGCAAGCTTCCCTCCTACCCCCATCCAGTACCCAGCCCCTCCTGGCATGGAGATTTAAGATCCTTGGGAGTTACTTGTGTGCCAGGGTTTGAGGTTGTAGGCTGCTGGGAAAGGCAGCCACCTGATTTGACTTCTCCAGACCTCAACCCTGATGGCTGTAGCACATTGACTCATTGGCTGGTGGGAGGGGGGACCCAGAAGCTATCAGACAGAGCACACACACTCACGCTATACATTGTGGGATGAGACCCCTGGGTAGCTGTGGAGATCTGCACTAGCCCCACAAGTGTTGTAGTGCCCAGGAGTGTTCCCTTGGCCACCTTTGTGCCTTGGGACCCTCTTCTCTTCCTTCCAACCTTCCTGAATCTGACCTATAGTTGTCTCTTTGGCCAGCTCCAGGCACCTGCTGGGATAAGCCACAAAATACAACTTGTGTGATTTTGCTGATTCTACATAAAATTGAATGCTCATATTTGTATGTAAAACTGGCATTTGCACAGCTTAAATTGCACATTGCACACTGCCCATCTGAGAAGGCAATCCAGATAAGATCACCTGAGCTGACATGTGAAGGGTGAGCTCCTAATATGGAGTCAATGCCAGGAAGTGAGCACTTAAGGCAGAGGAAGGAGCGCTGCTGGAACCAGCATCAGGAGACTGTGGAATGCACAGGCAGTGAAAGAAATCTGTGGCTGGGCACAGGGGTCACTGGAAAATAATAGGGCTGGAGCAAGGCAGAAGCTAGATCTTACAAGGACTTGCTAGGCTGGAGAGCTGGTCGCTAAAACTTTATTATGTAGTTTGCACATGGAAGATGCCAGGAGGTCTTGCATTTTTAAAGATTACTTTTGCAAACTGGAGACTGCGTTGTGGTGGAAGGGTGCTAAGATGGGAGGTAGAGAGATGGTAAGAAGCTGTTGAGCCTGTGCAGGAGGTAGATTTTGGCCTGGACTGTGGAAGTAGCAGTGAGGATGGAGGGGAAGAGGCAGAGACAGGATCAGCTTCAATAATTTGTGGGGCCCAGAGCAAAATGAGAATGCAGGGCCCATTGTTCAAAGGGAAAAGTGCCATGAAAGGTTCAGATAAAGCTCCTTTCTTCCATGTTCTCTCTCTTCTTGTCATGGTGTTTTTATGTTATTTAATGTCTTTCTCAAGACAGAAAAATAAAATTCTACATTATTAGCATGAAATTTACTCCTAAGCATAACTTTTATCCCTCCACCACCAAGCAGAATTTAAGCACACTTCCTATTGGTAAAATTAAAAGCATTTGGATAATACCAGCCAGGGTAAGAGTATCAGAAACCAGTGGTCCCATAGAAAGCTGGGGCACATCTTTCTGGGGGACAGTTTGGGAATGTGTATTATAAGCCTTCCAGTAACACCCTTTGACACAACAGTTCCACTGCTAGGAACTTACAGTAAAGGAACAATCAGAAGAAAGCACAAAGATAGTATCATTTAGACTTTGCACGAAAGAGAATTTCACAAAAGAGAAGTTATTTTTTCCCCCATTAGTGAAGGAATTCCTCTTAATTTTCTTTCTTAGTATGCAAATCAATTTATTTTACCTGAATAGATTTTTTTTTTTTTTTTTTTTTGCTCATATCTAGAATGAAGTACTGTAATCTCAGGTGTGTGTGTGTGCGCGCACGTGTGTGTGTTTGTGTGTCACCCATTCCCTTTAAAATACGTTAGACTGGATGGCTTATACACAACAGAAACTTAGTTCTCATGGTTCTTAAGGCTGGGAAATTCAAGATCAAGGTGCTGGAAGATTCATTGTCTGGTAAGCCCACTCCCTGGTTCACTGTATCCTCACATGTTGGAAGAGGTGAAGGAGCTTCCCTGAGTCTATTTTATAAGGGCCCTAATTCTTCATGACCTAATTAGCTCCCAAAAAGTCCTACCTTCTAAAACCATTGCCTTGGAGATTTGGATTTCAAAATATGAATTTTTGCGAACACAAACATTCGGATCATAGGGCCTTCATTTTGTTAAAAGAATCACAAAATTTAATGCCCATGGAAAGGCAATACTAAGTCATTGGGCTTCCTTGGGGAGCTGTGGTTTGATGAACTTACACCTTACTACAAATAAATCATTGTTAGTTTGACCAATACCTGGATTGATTCCAAATATGATAAGGCAACTTTTTGATAATGTAGAAATATTTTTAAAATATTTAAAAATTAAACGAATCCAGTTGAACCAAATGTCTCAGGGGATCCTGTTGTTTACAATGCTATTTGGTAGTCAGAAATCACTGCCTGCCTGAGGCAACTGTTTTAATATGATTTTGCAATATAGTAGCGTGGATACTGTGCTGCTTATGCCTGCAAGTGATATGGGTCATGTAATAGGTCTCATGTGATATGATGCTCCTGGCAGAGAGATAATAAGCCTGCAGGTCTGCAAATCTGACTTAAAAGTGGCTAAGTGTGTTTCCATGCATTTTGGAATGTTATCTATCAAGCACTAGAGACAACCATGAAATTAATATTCTGTATTGTGGAACTCAACAGGGCTCATACACAAGCCCTAACTCAAACCCAAGATTCAAGAATACATGTTCTGGCTGCTTCTAACATTTACCTAATTAGGAAACAAGTGATAATTAGTTTCTCTGAACCTGTTTCCCAATCAGCATTGCAGGCAATAATACCATCCCATCAAGTTATTTCAGAGGATTAAATGAGCTTAAACAGAGATAAGGAACTAAGAGCCATGCCTGGCTCACCATAAACCTCAAACAACATCAAGCAATCCCTATTCAAAATAGAGAGGTGCTATGAGAGATGGAATTTTTCCAAATTAAATAAGCATTTAACCCACCGGAAGAAAAATCCAGTTACTGGGAGAAAAAAAGTGACATGTTTTAGTCTGCCCTTGAACTTCCGGCTTCAAGCAACCTAATCTTTTTGTTCCTAGCCAAAAAATAGAACCAGAACTGCTGGTTTCCAGGCACGAGAGAAAGAAGGTAGCTGTAGGGGTCTAAGATGGGGAAGGCACATGGGCTAACAACATTGTGCTGGTGGGGAGGCCATCCGGGAGAGCTCATGGAGGCCAATTGAAAGTCAGCAAACTTTGACTCAACATAATGGATACATGTTACCTTGGAAGAAGCCATCTCTAGATAGTCATTATTACATATACTTCATTGAGCTGCTATGAAAATTGAGACGATCCATATAAATCATTACTAAAATGCTATTAGTAGTACTGTTATTTCTTATTTATCTTCCAGCACTGAAACCCCTATTTATTATTCATTGATTCATTCATTCATTTTTTTAGAGATCTGAATCTTGCTCTGTTACCCAAGCTGGAGTGCAGTGATTATAGCTTATTGCAGCCTTCAGCTCCTGGGTTCAATCAGCCTCCCGCCTCAGCCTCCCAAATAGCTGAGATTGCATGTGTGAGCCACTGTGCCTGGCCCTCACTATATTTGTTGATGGTCAGCACCTGTTTTTTTTCTCCTTACCTGTCCTGGAACCCAACCCTCATTTGATAGGAACAGTCTCCAACACTCTGGATCTTCTACCACCCTGACCTAAAGATTGGTTGCTGAAATGGAGTGCATGCCATGAGAACTAAGCTGCATTTCTACGTTGCCAAAAAAGACATCAACATTTCTCCAATGATGCTGAAGCTAGTATCGGTTTTCAGCAACAGCTTTGGAGTCAGATGGCCCTGAGTTCAAATACTAACTCTGGTATTTGACAGTAACATAGCTTTAGACAACTTAGTCTCTCTCTGCCTCAATTTGCTCATTTATCAAACTGGGCTCTACTATCTACTGTGCCAAACATCTTGCATGTGCTCTGCCAGATGTTGCTTTGGACTTCACCCTGTTCTGTGCTCCTAAAGGCATCAATAGGCTTCCTTGTCATCTGGCTTCCACGCGGGGTCATACCTGGAGATCAGCTCACATACCTGTTAAGATTTTACTTTTTTTGAGGCGCTTTTTTTGGGAACTCACTATGTTGCCCAGGCTGGCCTTGAACTCCTGGACTCAAGCAATCCTCCCACCTCAGCTTTCAAAGTAGCTGGGATTCAAGGCATGTGCAACCATGCCTGACTTGGTTCAGACTTCTTCAAACAAAGCTCTAAGGTCACTACTGTACACAAAGATGCCCATGGAATAATGCCTAAACTTATAGCTTGTACTTGAACAGAATCTGACTTCTGATCTAGCAGGAGTCTTACTTTTATCTCCTCTTGTTCCTCCTGATGTGCCCTCATGGTGATGAAACCAGATTACTCATTCACTATTTTTTGCCCATATTCATGCAATTTCTTACTTTTATGCTGCTTCTGCTATTCCCTACCGGATCCTGACTCTATATAATGAAATTCTACCCATTTCTCAAGGCTTAGTTCAGATGCCTCAAAAACATTCTCCCTGACTCCCAAACATAGGAATTGGTCTTTTGCAAGAATTCCTATATCACCGTGTGTGTATCTTCCTTTCTGCACTTATCACTTCCTCCTTGTATTGTAATTATGTTTCATCTTCCATGCCTTTTGTAGAGTCTGTGGAGAATGTCAGTGTTTATTCATCTTCCACTGTACCTGCTTACCGTACCTGCCCACAGAAGCTGCCCAGTAAACCCTTCCTGTGTGACACACATGGATTCTGTTGGTGAGTGAAGATGATCAGGTAATTGAAAGAGTGATCAAGCTGGCATTATGAATTTACATACAGCACTTTTTCACAAGCACTTCTTTGGGGGGTTATTCAGTTTTATGACTAAATGTGGCATATCTGTATTGTACCGCTCAGGTGGGATGGGGAGGAGAATTAGTAAATTCATCTTTAATCTCTCTTCTAGATCATTGCTAGTTATAGCTCATGACAAAACATTGTCTTAAAAGGCTCACTAGGGGTAACCCTGCATGAATGTTGATATTCCAGAACAGATGGCAGGCTCTGGGGGAGGGAAGAGTGTGAAGGGAAAGTGTAAAGGGAAATTTTCACTCTCTGCCTGCCAAGCAGAAAAAATAGAACACATTCTCTACACGGATGTCTTTTAATTCTGTCTTAACATTAGAATGCACCATGATGAATTAACAATTAGGATCCACTCAGCCAAGATGCATTGAACTTGCACTGTGTCCCAGTACTGCCATGTGTTTGGGGAGGCACCAAGGACTTAAGGCAGGGTCTCTAGTCCTAACCTATTTCTCAAGTTTATGTAGGAAGCAAGATCTAAACACTACCATCAAAACCAGAGGCATATGGATGGCTGCATCCTTTGACAACTCTCTGCTCTAAAACCCTTCAAGACTCTAAAGTATTTTAATATAAGTTGAGGTCACATTATTGTAAGCCAGATCCTCCATGCCTGAATTCTCTGGGAAGAAATATGGGTCCTTTTATGGAGTTAGGGCTTAAAAATTGCTTACCATGGGCTTGGGAGTGGGGCCAAATATTTGATCTCTTCTGAAGCACGCTTTGGTGACTACCTGCTTTTCTAACTCCAGACTGGCCTTTTCCTCTCTCATCTCGTAAACTCAAACTGCCGGTTGTGGCCATTTGGAGGAGATGCCCAGAAGAGTCATGGATTTTGTGGATAAACTTCAGCAGCACAGGTGGCCTGCCATGGCTGCTGCTGGCAGGAGAGAGGTGCAGGCTGGGTTACCAAGCACCCAGCAAGGGGAGTAAACGTCCTCTTTTCCCCTGAGCTTCCATTTAACTGGTGTTTAAAATTAGATTACATAGCCCTGGACTAGGAAATGATGAAATGACGTTTCACGTGTTTTAATATCACTTAATCTGCTGGTGACCAATTCTCGCTGTTCTTGTTTGTTTTCCCAGAAACCCATGTCATCGGGTAGTTGAGAGGATGTGATAAAGCAGGTGAAAGTGCTTAGCAGGTGAGAGTACATAGAATGCAGAAATATTAAGTATTACATATAACATGTATCACTTGTTCTGTCTCATCCTAGCAACTTCCTAAGAGTGGGATCCACATTTAAATCCCTTTTAATTAAAACCTAACACAAGCATAAACAGATTCTTCACTTCTATTAAGACTTCCATGTTATCAGATAATATGTCATTAAAAAGTAATTTTTAATATTAACTGCTGTAAATTATTCCTTTTTTGTACCCACAAATTTATTGTAAATATTTCTAAACCTGGCACCAGTTGGTTGAGAGGGGACCCTCCATCTCTCTATCTGCAGGGTTCACCTGCTTAGGGCTGCATTCAGAGTGGCTCAGGGAGGGCCTTGGTGTCCCTCACATGTGAAGACTTTTTGCCATGCATGAACGAACAGCAACTCTTGCAGCTGCTCAATGGCCCTGTCCAAAGGAAAGCAATTTTAAAAATAGAATCGAAGGGAACAAATGGTTTGCTTGAGAGACTATTTTGAGGTGCAGGAGATTGGAGGATTCAAAAATGAAAGTATGTTATCAAGTGAAACAGAAATATATAAAATTTGGAGAAATTTTGGGGTGCGATGTTTACCAAAAGGCTCAATTGGTCAAGTTCATGGCTGGATGTCACCTGCAGAGATTAAAATTAAATGTATACAATTGCCAATATTAGGTAAAACCAAATATTTTAACGTTTTACATGATGGTTTCTGAGAACAAAGATGAGAAATTTCATTCAATAGCATGTTCTCAACACTAAATTACAGAGGTATCCATTTGTTAAACAGTTCCATTTTCAAAAAAAAAAGGACATAGAACATCTCAAAAGATGCTTGCTTAGATTTGCTTTTCAAACATGTGTATGTAAACCCGTCATCATAAGCCTTAGAAGCAAAAGTGAGAAAGATCAATAGCATGTTCTCAACACTAGATTACTCATATATCAAACTTCTAGTACCTTAGAGACACAATTTTAGGTTTTCAGAATAAACCACAAGCCTTTGAAATAGTGCCAAGAGTCTTCAATTTTTCCAACTCTTCTGAGGACATTTACCTCCCCAGGACTGTTGGTATTACCATGACAGAAACTGAGCGTTAACCCAATGCATAATGCCAGCCTGGACTTGATCCATGAGCTCACAGCCTAAGGCCTTACTTAGGAGTTAGTATGTTTTCTATGGGCTTTTGATCTTCCCTTCTACCGGTAAATTGCAGATAACCTGAACGAGGAGTAAGCAAGCCAAACAGCAGAATCAAATACGTACCACTAGAGTGGACTGACAGTATATGAAATGGCCCCTAGCACCATGTCAAGAACCAGTTCATTTTTTAGTGTATGTTCTTAAATAGGATATTTAATACTTATAGATGTAATTATACTATATATACAGTTTTACCTTTTGCTTTTTCACATATAAGTATTTCCCCCCATATATATCCATTATATATCCATTATATCTTTTAAAATGGTTTGTCACAAAATATGCTTAATTTTAAAATGTAAATAACATAGAAGTATGTAAAGCAGCTGAGTACAGTGGCTTGCCTGTAATCCCAGCTACTCAAGAGGCTGAGGCAGGAGGATCCCTTGAGCTCAAGAGTTCAAGACCAGCCTGGAAAATATAGCGAGAACTTGGTATGTAATAAAATAGAAAAAAAAAAATGGCAGGGCATGGTGATGCATGCCTGTAATCCCAGCTATTCCAGAACCTAAGGCAGGAGCATCCCTTGAGCCCAGGAGTTCGAGGCTGTAGTGAGCTATGATCATGCCACTGCAATTCAGCCTGGGTGACAGAGTGAGACCCAGTGTCTTAAAATAGTATACCAAAAGGAATTTAACTCTGGGGAGTTCTAACTGTATGAATCATTGCTGTATAATAAAACAGAATAAAAACCATGGGGCAGTTAGAATGATGCTCTTGGCTCAGCCTAAAAAACTCAGAGGGAGGTAGCATTTGTCAGATAACTTTTTGGACTACCTTTGTGACCAAAAGAAAAAGAAAAAAAGACCTTAGTCACCGTCATGTTTCAGGCTACAGGTTTTAGCGGTAGACTCGAATTCAAGCCATTGAATTGACAAGTTAGATCGTCCTTGGGAGAAAACAACACTTAGATTACAGGGTTGTTATGAGAATTTTTTTTTTTTTTAGACTGAGTCTCACTCTGTCACCCAGGCTAGAGTGCAGTGGTGTGATCTCAGCTCACTGCAACCTCCACCTCCCAGGTTTAAGCAATTTTCATGCCTCGGTCATCCAAGTAGTTGGGATTACAGGTGTGTGCCACCATACCTGGCTAATGTTTTGTATTTTTAGCAGAGACAGGGTTTCACCATGTCGGCCAGGCTGGTCCCAAATTCCTGGAAAGCATAGTGAAAATTTGCTTTAGCCTCCCAAAGTGCTGGGATTACAGGCATGAGCCACCGTGCCCAGCCCTGTTGTGAGCAATAATGAAACAATGTATATAAATCACTTAGCACTGTGATCACATCGGCATCCTGCAGAAATTATAATTTTGTTTTAAAAAAACAGTTGGTGAATAGGTAGCCTCCAAGTTTTTGAACTTCTCTTAATTCCATCTCTGGGAGAAGCACGTGAGTCTTCTGTAAAAGTGAGTCAATTTAGGCTCTGCTTCATGACTTAAGTGTCCAAGTTAATGTCTTGGTCCACCAGAGAGCACTGTCCTAACCTGTGCACTTCAGTCATGACTAAATCTTCTACATTTGCATTTAAATGTTCTGTTTTATTTTTACATTTTCTACAAGAGGCAATTCCTCTTGTTTGGCAGAACATTGGCTGCACTAATTAGGATGTCTTCAACGAAGGGCAAATCACAGAGGACAACTCCAATAGGTGTCTGCTTGGGTATAGCTGTAGTTCCCCTTGACCGGAATACATGAGCCAGAGCAGGTTTGGAACAGAGAGCACAGAAGTAAAGCAAAGAGATGAGAGTTTCCTTTTAGTGAGTTCAATGCATCTGTGAGGCAATGACCAAAAATTAGGTAGACTGTCGGTCATCAGCAGTCTGGGGGACTGGGGATACAAATGTAGAAGTCATCAATGCACAGAGATTGGACCTTCTACAAATGTAGAAGTCATCAATGCACGGAGATTGGGAAAAGATACCTGGAGAACTATTTTAGGTACAAAAAGATAAAGGAGAGCCTGCAAAGGAGCCTGGGAAGACGTGGTCAGAGGTAGAAGGAAAGCCAAAAGTTTGGTTTTCAGAAACCAATAGAGGAAGGTTTTAGGAGTAAAGACTGGTCAGCCGTGTCTAATGCTGCAAAGGGATCAGGTAAGTAAAGAACTGAAAGATTTGGGATTTCCATCACTCCACAAAGGTTCCTCATATTGGATTGTGATAATGGTGTTCTGACACTGATTTTATGACTTCAACTGGGTGCCCAGCACTTCAATTCCACTCTGATACTAAATACCTAGAGTTAGCACAGACCCCCACATGCTAAGGACCTAGTCCCCAAATTGCCTTCACATCTGACACCAGCCACAAATCTCAGGCATCCCAAGCTACCTATACTTCTGCCCAGCTGACTACAAATTTGGGGGATCCCATGTGACCTCCTTCACATTCAACAATTCACTAGCATGGCTCACAGAACTCGCTGAGAATGCTACAGTTTTATAATAAGCATACAACCTAGGAATATCTAAATGGAAGAGATGGATAGAGCTCAATATGAGGTCAGGGGAACACAGGGCTCCTAGCACATGATGGGTTCACCAGCTGGAAAGTTCTTCGAGTCTCACGGTCCAAGGGTTATACATGGGTTCCATTAGGTAGACATGACTAACTACCTCACTGGCTACAAGACTGAACTCCATGTCTAGTCTCTTTCCCCTCCCCACAGGTCAGAGGGTGGAGTTAAAAGTTCCAACCCCCGAATCACCTGCCTGGCTTTTCTGGTGACCAACTCCCATCTGGAAGCTATGGGGCCTTATCATGAGTCACCTCTTTACCACAAACTCAGGTACAGTCAAAAAGGGCTTGTTATGAATAACCAAATATCCTCCTGCCAGGAAATTCCAAATTCCCAAGCTTTGAGCCAGGAACACAGGTACAAAGATCAAACATATTTTTTAATTAAACCATAATAAAATAATAATTATTATTTATTTTATTTTAAAAAATTATATTATAAATTATTTTTGATCTACCAATTCCACTTTGGAAGTTATTTTCCTGGCACATATATGAAATTATCTATGTGCAAGGTCAGTCACTGGAGCATTGTTCAATAGCAAAAGGGTAGGGAAAACATTATCTTTCAACAGGGAACTGGTTTGGATATATGATATGCCCATAGAAAGGAATGATACGCAGCTTTAGAAAAGGAGAATGAGGAAGCTTTCTATGCACTGATGTGAAAAGATCTAAAAGAGAAATAGTAGCAAAGTATAAAAACTTTGTACATTATAGTATTCTTTGCTTTGTATAGTATGTTACCTTTTGTATAAAAATGGGGAATATGGTAATTTATATTTGCATTCACTTGTAGCAGCAGAGAAAAACCCTAAGAGGACAGACAGGACACCATCCTGGACAATGGCCCCGTAGTGCACTGGTCTATGGGGGACTGGACAGATGAGAGAATTGTAGGAAAATGTTCTGCTGGATACAAAAATATTTGTGTTTATTTTCTGTTTTTGACATCACATAACTATATTATCTGTTAAAAAATTAAATTAAGAATTAAAATAAAAAATATTTTAATTAAAGTAAAATAGTGTAGGCAGAGAATGGTGGGCTTTGACCTTTATAAGGGTATTAGACTCATATGTGGATTTCTGAAAATAATTCTCAGACCCCGCCTGGAGATTCCGATTCAGTCGGCTCAGGGCAAAACTAGCACCTATTTTTCATTAAGCCCCACAGTAATGAAAGCACCTGCCAGGCCGCTGCCTTACTGAGTTAGATGTTGGTGCAGTCCGCACAGGTGGAGGGAAATGAGGAGCCCGTGATGGAGTGACAGCCAGCCACACTGGAGAGTTTTCATTAATAAAAGTTCCTGATTGATATGAAGAAAAGAGATTGAAGAGGAATTATGGAGAGAAAGGGTCACTTTTCACATTGCCTCAGTTATGATTCTTGGAAGAATCTGACAATAACTCCACATCAAAAGAAAAAATAAAAGAGCTTTTATGATTCATTCAATGAATGACCTCCCCCTTGAGCATTAGCCTTTCTGGCTTTAGTGGGTCCACTAGAGGTCACTGTGCTCATGTTTCTGTGGCGACGGAAAACACTGGGACCTGCTGTTGCTTAGCTATTCAGTCATTTACCTTAACAACCACTTGTTACACTTTGGTTTCGAAATGAGTCTTCCTCATGAAAAGCTAAATTCAAAAAGCAATTCACTCAGAAGTCTCTCAACATCAGAAAAGATAACTCAGAAAGCAGAGCGAGAAATATTTCGAGAAACATCAGCAAGTTGATAATAAATTAGAAGAGTCTACGTAGTCTTGAAAGATTTTTTTTTTCCCTAAGGCAGTATTAAGTTGGGAAGGTATCTGAGACTTATTCTCAATTTTGAATCCTTTTTCTTGACTTCTGAACATGATGCGGTCAATTCTCACTGATTAACCAGATGCAGGCGAGTTGTATATATTTTGGGATACACACAGTAGCTAAGGCGGCTTAACTTAGGCAAATAGGAAATTTGACTCAAGTATTTAAGATAATACTTAAGATAATACTATTTCACCTTTTGGAACTTGTTTCTATGAAGACCAAATGGCTGAAAGCATTAAAAAACAAAACAAAACATGAACAGGGTATAGGGACACAGGATATCCACAGTAAAAATATTTGCCTATAATGATTTTAGCTCGAGGTGACCTCTTTATGGATCTTGTTAGACGAAACTATAACTCATTTCAGGGTTCTCAAAATGGGAGTTATCTTGAGTCTGCAAATGACAGTGTTAAGAAGTCTCTGAACGTGTAGTTCCTGAATTTTTCTTAGACAACAGCAAGACTGTCTTGCAGCCTAATGGTAATTAGCTGATTGATAAATACTGGGCCTAAGTCCAAAAGTTGTATTAAACTTTGTGTCATAATTCTGTTGCTGATATCAAATCAAATGCATTTTCAAACACTGTGCTCACCGATTTTTAAAAATTTGAAAGGTAGCACTGTGCTTTAAACATGTATTTATTACAGAGAGATTATATTATATATTATACATAGGGGGAGATACAGATGCATCAGTCTATCGTCTATCCATCTGTCTATCTGTTTTAGTAGCTTTTGGAGAAGACGTGGTATTTGGTTACATGGATGGTTACAATGGTGAAACCCGAGATATCAGTGGATCTATCACCTGAGTAGTGTATACTACACCCAATAGATAGGGTTTTTTTTTATCCCTTACTTCCTTCCCACCCTTCTACCTTCTGTACTTCTGAGTCTCCAGAGTTTACTGTATCAGTCTGTATGCCTTGGTGCACTCGTAACTTAGTTCCCACTTATAATTGAGAACATAAAGTGTTTGGTTTTCCATTCCTGAGTTAGTTCATTTAGAATAATGGCCTCCAGCTCCATCCAAGTTGCTGCAAAAAACAAATTTAGTTCTTTTTTTTTTTTTTTTTTTTTTTTACAGCTGAGTAGTATTCCATGGTGTCTATATGCATTTCTTTATGTACTCATTGGTTGATGGGCACTTAAGTTGGTTCCATATCTTTATAATTGTGAATAGCGCTGTGATAAACATATGTGTGCAGGTGTCTTCTTCTTTCTCTTTTTCTGAGACAGCATCTTGCTCCATCACCCAGGCTGGAGTGCAGTTGCACAATCTTGGCTCACTGCAACCTTTGCCTCCCAGGTTCAAGCGATTGTCTTGCCTCAGCCTCCCAAGTAGCTGGGACTACAGACGCGTGCCACCACGCCTGGCTAATTTTTATATTTTTAGTAGAGATGGGGTTTTACTACATTGGCTAGGCTGTCTTGAACTCCTGACCTCAGGTGATCCACTTGCTTCGGCCTCCCAAAGTGCTGGGATTACAGGTGTGAGCCACCACACCCAGTCACAGGTGTCTTTTTCATATAAGGGTTTCTTTTCCTTTGGGTAGACACCCAGTAGTGGAATTACTGGATCAAACAGTAGATCTACTTTTTGTTATTTAAGGAATCTCCCTATTGTTTTCCACAGAAGTTGTACTAATTTACATTCCCACCAGCAGTGTATAAACATCCCTTTTCCACCGTATCCATGATAACATTTTTTTTTCTTTTTTTACTTTTTAATCATGGCCATTCTGGCTGGGGTTATGGGGTATCTCATTGTGGTTTTAATTTGCATTTCCCTGATGATTAGTGATGTTGATCATTTTTTCATATGTTTATTGGTTATTTGCATATCTTATGTTGAGAAATGTCTACTCATGTCATTTGCCCACTTTTTGATGGGACTATTTATTTATTTTTTTTTTTTTTGAGACAGAGTTTCCGTCTTGTTACCCAGGCTGGAGTGCAATGGCGCGATCTCGGCTCACTGCAACCTCCGCCTCCTGGGTTCAAGCAGTTCTCCTGCCTCAGCCTCCTGAGTAGCTGGGACTACAGGCACACGTCACCATGTCCAGCTAATTTTTGTATTTTTAGTAGAGATGGGGTTTCACCATGTTGACCAGGATGGTCTCGATCTCTTGACCTCGTGATCCACCTGCCTCAGCCTCCCAAAGTGCTGGGATTATGGGTGTAAGCCACCGTGCCCGGCCTATTCGTTTTCTTTTTCTTGCTGATTTGTTTAAGTTCCTTATAGATTCTGGATATTAGTCCTTTGTCAGATGCATAGTTTACAAATATTTTCTCCCATTCTGTGGGTTGTTTACTTTGATGATTATTTCTTTTGCTGTACAGAAGTTTTTTAGTTTACCTAGGTCCCGTCTATTTATTTTTTTAAACATGTATTTATATTATGTCCCGATCATCTGAAGGGCCACCTGATCTAGACACCACAGAGCCATGTGCTGGATTGTCTGCAGACGGATTGGCACTGCCTCTCCTAAGGCGAGGGGCTGTTTCCTGTGATCCTCTTCTGTCTATGGTTCTGGATAAGAATTGCCACAGGAGAAGAACTTGAAGGACGGCAGATGTGGGCAAGAGGCCATTACTCCTGGAAGGCTGTGGCGCTCACGCAGTGACCTATAGACACAGAGGGGCCAGCAGGCACGAGCTTGGCCCAGCTGTTCTCTGCTCATTGTCCAGCCTGTCTTCTCACGCAATCTGACCAAGCAACAGCAGCCGAAGCCCACCAAACAGCACTTGGGTGAGACCCACAGCACTGGGCGTTTCCGTGGCGGTGGAAGTTTCCACAGGCCTCTCTGTGAGCTCTTCCTTGGTGGTCCCATGTTGGTGGCCCATGCAAACAGCTTCTCCACATCTTTCCACAAGCTGTCGCCCTCCCACCCCGCTGCTGCTGCAGCCCTTGGCAGTTAGTGACTTTCTCTGATCCTCCAACTCTCCATCCAGACCTCCTGTACTACCCAGCTCCTCTCCCATTCTGTGAGCTCCAATTTCAGTATGAAACCTCATATCCCTATAAGACTTGGAATGGCTCTGTTTTTCTGTCTGAACTCTAACTGACACGGGCTGTTTTAAGTTTTGCTGTGGTTAAAAAAAATAGAGCTTGGTTGAGCACTTAGGGAAGAAGAGACATGCTAACATTTACCAAATAATCTCCAAGGCTTTAAAATTGCATCATAATAACTGTGTTTATTGTGGATAAAAACATGGACTTCGTCATCAGACAAACTGGTTTTATCAATTTATAACTATGGCATAACTCCAGGCAGCTTAACTTCTCAGAACCTTATTTTTCTCCTTTATAAAGTGTGGAATTGATTATTCCTTCTTCATATGATTGTTTCAAGGATTAAATGAGATAAGACATTCAGTGTTTTGCCAGTATCTAGCACAAAGCAATAATAATTTTTAAAAAGCTACTATCATAGATCTCTTATTTCAGATCTGAGAGTTTCTGAGAATATTGCAGAAAACATCCTAAAATATCACTGCTAACCTAACTATAAATGCTAAAGACTTTAAAAAAATCTTTTAAAATGGACAGTTCATAGCGCCAAGGGAATAAGGTAAATCTTCAAAGGCAGTTCTCGTATGACTACATATGCGGCACAGATGCAGAGAGGAAACGGCACTGAGCCCACAGATGGCTCAAAGGACATCTTTCCACGCACTGGGACCTAGAACTCTGATTTCAAGAGCCACATGGGACACATGGCCACATGTGAGGCAGGGACCTTGCAAGGTGGATATTCAGTTCAGAAAGCCCCATTTAAGCCATGATTTCAAAGGGCTGCCCACAAAGATTGAAAGTAAGAACCTTTGCTGGTCTCGACCTTTCTTCTAAGTAAAATGGAAAACAACAAATGAACAAACAAAACCCACCTCTCCTAAGAATGCGTAATAAGAAGAAGCTCCCTGCGAGGCGTGGGGGCTCTTGCCTGTAATCCCAGCACTTTGGGAGACCAAGGTGGGTGGATCACCTGAGGTCAGGAGTTTGAGAGCAGCCTGGCCAACACGCTGAAACCCCAACTCTACTAAAAAGTACACAAATTAGCTGAGTGTGGTGGTTCATGCCTGTAATCCCAGCTACTTGGGAGGCTGAGGCAAGAGAATTGCTTGAACCCAGGAGGTAGAGGTTGCAGTGAGCTGAGATCACACCACTGCACCCCAGCCTGGGTGCCAGAGTGAGACTCCATCTCAAAAAAACAAAACAAACAAACAAACAAAAAGCTCCCATGAATGTTTGGGGCTCCAGCTCACACTGCTTGCATGGCATCCCTAAATCCCAAGCCAGGAAGGTTAAGTAGTACCAGGCTGGTAGCCAGCACTCTCTTCCCCTACGCTCCCCACCAAAGGAAACAGAAATTCCTTTTGGGGAAACCAAAGACAACCCGGATGTCACAGCATTCCGGCAGATAATGTTCCAAGAAGTATGAATCCACAGAATCAAATACTTTTTTTTTAAAGGAAACGAAGTTCAATAAGCAGGAGTTAGTTAAGAAAACCTGCAGAAGAATTACATTTACAAAGATTTCAGATGTTAATATTTATGTTTGCAGAATATGAATGATTTAGATGTTTGAGGAAGAAATTAGGAAATTAGAATTACACGCCAGGAAGAGAGTGTTAACTGACTAGGTAGATTTCAAAAGAAATGTATTGTACACTCACCCCTCCAGCCACCCTCACAGAAAACACATGGAAACAACATTCAGTGGATGGATTAACAACAGATTAGGTGCAGGCAGAGAGTGTCTCCATGTACTGAGTTAGCTGAAGAAATTACAGACTACAGTATGAAGACACAAAATAAATGGAAAATATCATGAACTGGCTAAAAAAACAAAACAAAAACGAAAAAAAGGAGATCTAACACTAAAGTTCCAGAAGGACACAAAAGGGAATGGGGGGAGAAGATTCTAGCTAAGGTTTTCCGAAAGTGGTATGATAATGTGATGTGGTGTGCTGTTCCGTAGATCCAGGAAGCCTGAAGAGCCCCAAGCAAAAAATTAATTAATTAATTAATTTAAAAATCCTCCCCAAAGCACATCATAATCAAATTTCATGTTATCAAAGATAAAGAGAAGCCCTTAAAAGCAGCCAGAGAAAAGACATATTGACAAAGAACTGCATTTAGAAGGAGATCAACTTTATTTTATTACCATGATTGCTGTGAGGAACAAATTCCTACATGCCAGCCATTAGCCCTCGTCATTCTGTGCACGCCACCTAGATGGGCCTGCAGTGTTGCCAGATGTACCTCTGCACAAATAGTAGCAGTGAATTCATGTCTTATTTCAGGTGAGTGTTATTATGTCCAGTTTGATGTCTCCCCTGGAAGGCTGACCTGAAAGGACTGTATCAACCAACCCTCTTGTCTTCTGAGAACAAGAGACAGGGAAGGGGAGGAGCAAGGAGGGGAAGGGGAGGGGAAGGGAGGGGAAGGGAAAGGAAGGGGAAGGAAAGGGGAGGGGAAGGGAGGGGAAGGGAAAGGGAGGGGAAGAGAAGGAGAAGGGGAGGAGAAGGGAGGGGAAGGGAAAGGGAGGGGAAGAGAAGGAGAAGGGGAGGGGAGGGGAAGGGAAAGGGAGGGAAAGAGAAGGAGAAGGGGAGGGGAGGGGAAGAGGAAGGGAAGAGGAGGGGAAGGGGAGGAGAAGGGGAGGGGAAGGGAAGTAGAAGGGGAGGGAGGGGAAGGGAAGGGGAGAGAAGGGGAGGGGAAGGGAATGGAGGAGAGGAGAGGGGAGGGGAAGAGAGCAGAGGGAAGGAGAGGGAAGGGGTAGGGAAGGAGAATGGGAGGGGAAGGGAAGGGGAGGGAAAGGGAGGGAAGGGGTGGGGAAAGAAGGGAAGGGAAAGGGAGGGGTGGGTAAGGCAGGGGAGGGGAGGGGAAGGGAAGGAGAATGGGAGGGGAAGGGAAGGGGAGGGAAGGGGAAGGGGAGGAGAGAGGAGGGGAAGGGGAGGGGAGGGAAGGGGAAGGAAAGGAAAGGAGAAGGGGAGGGAGAAGAGGAGAAAGGGAGGGAGGATAGGGGAAGGGAGAAGAGGAGAGGGAAGGGGAAGGGGAGGGGAGGAGAGTGGAGGGGAGGAGAGTTGAGGGAAGGGGAGGAGAAGGGGTGGAGAAAGGGGGAGGGGAAGGGAAGGGAGGAGAGGAGGGGGAGGGGAAAGGAAAGGAGGAGGGGGAGGGGAGGGGAGGAGGAAAGGGCTGTGTGGTCACCTGGGGCTGGCTGCAACCTTAGATCATTGTCCTCACAAGTTGGTCTTTTCTCCAGGGCTCTCTCTTCAGCAATCCCATGAGTACTCACTTCGCTCCCTCAGATTCAGGGGTAGTAACAGCTGTGCCGCTAAAGCTCTGAGCTACTTCCTGCGCCATCTCATGAGGGTCCCCAGCACGTGGTCCATGCACTGGTCAGTAAACCATCCCGGAATGATCCTAACTTGGGCACCATCTGATTCCTGTTAGAAACCTGAACGAATCAGTTTCCAGCTTCTTCAGGACTCTGGAAACTCTTTGAGAGTTAGAGTCCACTTTTCGTGCTTTCCATTCTCTCTGCATTTAGAGGAGAAATATTCGACAAAGACTGATAGAAATCTCAGCATTATGAAATAGACAGAAAACCTTTTGCTCACCAAAAGCCTTCCTTAAACTCACCCTATTTTCATCAAAATGAAACGATGGAGGTTGAATACTGTCTATCACTCCTGGAGGTGCTGCTTGGTCCACCTGCTAGTTCTTGGGCTAGTTATCATGTGAACCAAATCCCAATCCCTAAGTGTCTCTTAGTTTGCTGCATGAAATTAGGGAAAGCAGCATGGGAAATTGTTAGAAGTGTTTCATGAGACTTAGGAAGGCCGCTGCAGCCCCTAATTAGCTCATTTTATTTCCCTGAAGTGGACATGTGCCATGTCTCTACTGAGATAAATCACCATTTCAAATAATCTCACAATTCCCTCCTCTCCTTACTTCTGAAGAAGCCTATTTCCGTGTTCACTGCAGAAAAGTCTCAATACTCGGCCGGCCGCGGTGGCTCACGCCTGTAATTCCAGCACTTTGGGAGGCCCAGGCGGGCAGATCACTTGAGGTCAGGAGTTTGAGACCAGCCTGGCCAACATGGTGAAACCCCGTCTCTACTAAAAATACAAAAATTAGCCGGGTGTGGTGGCGCGGGCCTGTAGTCCCAGCTACTGGAGGCTAAGGCGGGACAATCGCTTGAACCTGGGAAGCAGAGGTTGCAGCGGAGCCGAGATCTCGCCACTGCACTGTAGACTGGCGACAGGGTGAGACTCCATCTAAAAAAAAAGTCTTATTACTCAAAGTTATTAAAGCAAATGTTACCTTTTGCCTTTAGTGTCTACCATTTCCTGGTCACATTCCAAAGCAACCTTGCTTGCTGGATAATTTGTTCTACACTTGTTTTACGAACGACTTCCGTGTGATACTCCTCGAACTGCTGAAATCCTGCGCTCCCCAAATCGTGCACTTGCGGGCTGCTCTGCCCTGCGCTGCCCTCTAGCGTCACAAGTGTGTCAGAGCAGTGGCTCCCCGGGCTTCGGCCGCAAGGGACTGCCCGTATTCAGTCCTCCAGCTCTCACCATTTCTCCGCCTCGAGTTTCCTGTTTCTTGCTAGAGTTCTCCCTCGCTTCGGCCTCTTGACCAGAAGAGGATCAACTTGAATGGTCAGCAGCTTTCTTGAAACTGTTTGAGTCAAAGTGCCCCCGAAATAGAGACATCTTGCTGTGTACAGTACACCAGTTTGGACCAACTGTTTGGGAATGCAGCCCCTTTGACGTCAGCCTCCCATTCAGCATCCTTGGCGAGCTGAAAATAGATGTGGCTGGGCCAGATTCACCACCACCACTGCCACTTCCTACCACATCTTTCTCCATCCTCCTATCAGGCTCCCAGGTTCAAGGGATTCTCCTGCCTCAGCCTCCTGAGTAGCTGAGACTACAGGGATGCACCACCAGGCCCAGCTAATTTTTGTATATACTTTAGCAGAGACGGGGTTTCACCATGTTGGCCAGGCTGGTCTCGAACTTCTGGCCTCAGATGATCCGCCCGCCTTGTCCTCCCAGAGTGCTGGGAATACAGGGGTGAACCACCATGCCCCACCCTTGTCGATGCTCCAAGATGAAGAATTCCAAACTGCTAACTGTCAGCACACGTCCTTCATAAGAAAGTACAGACGGGGTTGCCATCAAGAGGGACCTCGGGAGCCAGTAACTCTGTCTCTGTTATTCAGAGATGAGGCTGGGACTCTCAAGGAAGGACAGAAGGGCACCCAGTGGATTCTGAAGGGAGAGACCAAAGGAGGGGCTTTCCAATGCCTATCTGAGGGGGACCCTTTAAAAATTATAAAGTGCCTCACGAAAAAAGTAAAAACAAACATCTTGCAACATTAAGCATTTCTATTTTCATATTGTTTTCTTTGTGATAACAGACTTTACCTGCAAAATGTTTCAGGTGTTGAAGTGCAAGTTAAAAACTTACTAAGGCCGGGTGTGGTGGCCCACGCCAGTAATTCTAGCACTTTGGGAGGCCAAGGCTGGTGGATCACTTGAGGTCAGGAGTTCAAGACTAGCCTGGACAACACGGTAAAGCCCTGTCTCTACTAAAAATACAAAAGCTAGCCTTGGTGGTGTGGGCCTGCCAGCTCAGCTACTAGGGAGGGAGGCTGAGGTGGGAGAATCACTTCAACCCAGGAAGTGGAGGTTGCAGTGAGCCAAGATCATGCCACCACTCTCCAGCCTGAGTGACAGAGCAAGACTCCATCTCAAAACAAACAAAACAAAACTGAGGTGTAGACTGTAATCTCAAAAAAAAAAAAAGTTACATAAAAGTAAAGTTCAATTCTTTCCTGGTGCTAAAAGAAAATGATTTTCTCTGCATCCCTAACTGGCATCTCATGTTTCCCCTGTGAAATATTGTCAGCGTATAACTCAGTAGGCCTCAACCCTGAACTCATTGTAAAATAACCTAGAGAGTTCCCCAGCATTGAATCAGAGCAGGGAGGTAGAGAGAGAGTTGAACATCTGTATTTTTTAGAAGTTGCCTGATTGATGTGAAAGTGTAGCATGGATTGAGAACCATATTAGCGTTCATTATTCCAGGTACCTTTGGTGGCGTGTCAGAGGAATGGGGACATTCCAGCATGATTGCTGTGAGGAGACCACCCTCACATAGCAGCCATCAGCTCTCATCATTCCTAGAGGACTACCCAGTCAGGTCCGTGGCATTCCCGGGTGTCTCTCTGCTTACACAATAAAAATGATATTCAAATGGGTTCATTTCAGCTCAATGAGGTTATGTTGTTTTCTTCCTAAGTTGTTTTTACCCCAAACTTTCTAAAAACTACAAGTTTATGGTTAAAAGAAGTTTATGGTTAAAAGACAACATGTTTGTTCGTTTTAGTACTAGCTATTGGCTTTTTTTTCTTTTATTTTGCATTTGGATATTATTTTTCTCTGTTATATATTATTATGATGAAAACACTTTCTTAAAAAATAAACAAAAATCCCTCTTTTTCTTGTCTTTCTCCAGTAACATCTGATTTGGCCTTTGAGTCTCCAGCACTCTCAGCCAACCCATCTGCTCACCCCACCTGAAATCCCAATTCCCCTCCTTTGAGCTCATCTTGCATTTGGGACATTATAGTTTCTTGATTTAATTCACTTGCGTGTCTTCCATTTCCACTGTAAGCACAGAGAGGAAAATAACAAAGAAAGACTTGGGTTTATATCCCCAGTGCTCAGCACAGTCTCTGGCACATGGAAAGGGCTGAAATATTTTAATAAATAAACATTACCGAAGTTATGAAACTTCAGATTTCATTGGAAGATTCTCTTCTTCCAGTGAAATCCTGTTTCAGTGCAATTTACATAGTGCTTGCCTGCCCTCTCACCGCTCTGCGCCTAACCTGTAGAAGGGTAAAGTGCTGGGGAGGAGATGCTTTTAAGCCTGAAGCTCTCTTCAACATTCAGCCCATCCTTTAAGGGAACTTTCAATTTCCCCTCGGGAGACAGTGTCTGAAAACGGAAGTGGTCTGCTCTGCCCTCTAGCGGTGGCCCTGTTGCAGAACACTTAAAAATTGTGGGAACTGCTATGCGAACGCTCTCCAGAGTGGTATCGGAATGCCAGTCTGTATAACAACCTGTGTATTATCCAGTTATTATTTCAGCTTTCCGCCACTGTTTTCTATAAGAGAGTTCTTTGCTCACGGGTCTGTAGTCACATTCAGCAGGAACACCTCCCCAGAAGGAGGTTTGTGTGTTTAAGAACAGAGAGCCCTCAGCACTAGAAATTTCGGAGGGGGTCCTGGCAGCATCCCCTAGGCCACTTGAAATGTGTTTTATCTTTTATACCCTAGATCAAGAGTGCCCATTCTTTTGGCCTCCCTGGGCCACATTGGAAGAAGAATTGTTTTGGGTTACACATAAAATACACTACATTATACTAATGGTAGCTGATGAGCTAAAAAAAAAAAAAAAAAAAAAAAAGCAAAAAAAAAATCTCATAATGTTTTAAGAAAGTTTATGAATTTATGTTGGGCTGCATTCAAAGCTGTCCTGGTCCACATGTGGCCTGCAGGCTGGGGGTTGGACAAGCTTCCTCTAGATATTTTTCCTTATGCTACTGGGGCATTTGGGGAGATCAGGGCTGAGTAAGGCTCTAGGCATTATAGTCTCTCAGGATTAATATTCAAATAATATTCTACAATAATGACCCAATGTGGCCCAATACACCTGACCCACAGTACATCCTGAGGTATTTTATCAACCCTCCTTGACTTAAAGAAAATATTTTTGTTTCTGAGTTCTACCGTGGTTGATAGTGGTGGTGTAGCAATTTGCTTATTTGTTTGCTGGGTTTTTTAATCGGTCACGATGACAGAAAGCTGTTAGGGCTTAGGGGAAGAAATGACAATTTAATCTGAAACGTCACTGAAACCAGCAACTGTAGGGAATCTGCCACTAAAATATGTTGACAAATTAAAAGGATATTCGGGTTCTGATCTGACAACTTTTTTTTTTTTGATAGGGGCTATGTGATGCAGAAGGTAAGAGAAAGTAAAGTGTGTAATGTCTGAAAAAAGGTTATTCCCATTGCCTGTGTACAGCACTGTTTCCTGTGGAACGCATTTTTGCTGGCAAACTGCAGACACTTTCTCCAAATTGCAGACACATTTTGAGTCCCAATGATGAGCACGGCTCACAAAGCAATTTGTAGTCATGGTTTCTTTTACAAAATGATGATGCTTAAGACCATCTTGTAATTAGGTCAAAGGAAAACTGTTTCTTCTTTGAGCCGAGGATAGGCTGCAAGTCTGAGTTCTAATTAACACAGTGGTTAATTTGCTAATGCCAAGTGTCTGTTGTTATTGAAGACATGAAAGCAGTCCCACAGGTAACGTTTTGGAAAGAGCTTCTTTACAACAGCAGTTCACTTGGGCAAAAAACGATAGCAATCCACACCCTAATCCGGTCTGATGAAATGCATAACTATTTACTGGATTCTTCTCACCTCAAACACACTTGGGAGAATATAAAGACTTTCCTAATAAATGTGTACAGTAAGGTCTTTGGAAATATGCAAGTATGCACAGCTACAAGTATTAAACTATGCACTTTGAGTCAGGTTGAAGCAAGACTTAAGAGAGAAAGCTCTTTTCTTAAATGCTAGATCACAATGGACTTCATCCGAGCTCTGGAGAGCAAGAATCAGAATAGGCTGAAGCAGGAACTCTTGCTCCACATTGCGCTTTCCTTTTGCAGCATTAAGGCTTTGGCTGAAACGCGAATGATGAAAACAATCTCCCTGGGAACCTGTAGGTTTCCACCTTGTCCCAGGCCTGGGGGGATTAAAATGTTATGACAGTTATGAAGTCCCTTTCTGGTAAAGCTCCATGATGCTATGAAAAGTGTCAAAGGAGATGCCTGAGAACAGAGAACTTCACCGTGTACCTCCAAGTTGAAGGCTGAAGTAGAAAATCAACCCTAGTCACTCTGGTGTGGCAGAAATGTTACATATTCTTGTTGCCAAAATTCCTCAGTCCACTCCTGAAAACACATTAAACACATTATCTCTCTCTCTGTCGAACTTCTTTTAGTCTTTCTGCAGGGTATGTTTTCTTTCTAATGATTCTTTATATGGGAGACAGGTGAAGGAGAGAAAGGACTATTTAAGTGGATGAAACAGGTTGTATTTAAGAATTTTAGGCCAGGCGCTGTGGCTCATGCCTGTAATCCCAGCACTTTGGGAGGCCGAGGTGGGAAATGGCTTGAGGTCAGGAGTTCGAGACCAGCCTGGCTAACATGGTGAAACCCTGTCTTCTACTAAAAATACAAAAAAATTAGCTTGCACCTGTAATCCCAGCTACTCGGGAGGGTGAGGTGGGAGAATTGCTTGAACCAGGAGGCGGAGGTTGCAATGAGCTGAGATTGTGCCATTGTACTGCAGCCTGGGGGACAAGAGTGAGATTTTTCTCAAAAAAAGAATTTTAATCCTCTTGCTAAAGGCATATGCCTAGATGTTACATGGCTCTGACATCAGTAAGTTTATTATTTAACATTAAAAAAATACATATATATTTTTAAAAGTAGAGATGGGGCCTCGTGATATTTCCAGGCTGGCCTCGGACTCGTGGGTGATTCTCCTGCCTTAGCTTCCCAAAGTGCTGGGATTACAGATGTGAACCACCGTAACTGTAAGATTAGTAAATTTAGACATGAACCCAAACTAACCCCCTCAACTCCTACCTTTCCCTCCTGTCTAGAGCTGCCTGACCTCATTCCTTACCTCCCTTTACCAGGATCTGTTACCTTTCTACTCTTGAAGGAAATTTTACTTCAGGATAATTTTCCTCCTCTATCTGATTCTCTTGGCTTTATAACTAATAAGAAAGAGTTGGAGAAAATATCATATGTATCACGTAGTTTTGCATTTCAGAGACTCTAATGCAGTCATCTCATGCTAGTCAAAGAATCTCAGAGATCCACTTTCTCCCTAGTCTTCAAGCTTGATGTGAGATAAGGGAAGGTCAAATGTGGTTTCCATTTTAAAAATATGGCTTACTGAAGCTGAAAATCTGAAAAAAGCCAGCCCCAAGCATTTGCTATCTTCACCATTTTGCTTCTCTACTCTCCCTTTAATTTCTTTCCTTGCTATTTCAATGCAGAATCTTCCATGAGCAAGTTCTCAGCCAGCTCTCAGCCCTTCCACCTTCCGTCCCTTTAGCAGATCACCAGTCCTGAGGCATACTGTATTGCAACAAGGGGTATTTGAAAGTTTTAATTCCTAGCGGTCATAAGCTGGTGGGTGAGGGCCTTCTCAGTTCCCTAGGTCATGCCCCAGTCGAGACTACCTTGAGGTGAATGTGGTCAAGTTTTCCCTGGAAAAGGCAGTTACTCCAAAAGCCTGTTCTGGGACTTGGCTCCATCACCAGCACAACCTGCAAAGAGTGGATTTTCTTTCTTTTCTTTTTTTTTTTAAACAGAAGACTGTCAGTGGTTACTGGCATGAAATGTATTTCTCTTCATTTGCTTTTCATCTCAGAGCAATTTCTTTTTGTTTTAATCAAGCAGCTACTGTGTTCATAAAATACAACTTTTTTATAGATGCTTTTTTTTTTTCAGATTGGTTCAAAGGAAGGAACAAACCTGGGAGAGCAAAAATCTAGGTCCCTGTTTTTTATCTGCCACCTGATACCTGTGTGATTTTGAGCAAATCATATCTATTTCTTCTTCCAACAGGAGAGTGTCTGGTATATGCCAGGCACTGGGACACAATGAGGAGGCAGGCACAGGAAACTGACCCAAGTAATTGGCCATTACAATTGCTCTAAAGGTTTGGCCAAGATACCCAAGAGCAGAGAGGAGAAAACCTCTAAGTCAGCTTGCAGGAGGGGGAGGATCTTTCATAAAACAGGTAGAAGAAGGTCGGCTTTGATGCTGTGAAATACTTTGTCAACTGCACTAGACCACAGTGAATTTTAAGAGCACTTTACTGGTTTGGAAATTGCAGTTCGTTTCTATTAATGGTGATACTTACAGTTTGATCATGCACATGTGACTTTCAAAGTCTAAAGTTAACAAATATCTCTATCTACCTTCCAAAGAACAGAAAGATTTTAGAACACTCTAAGCCAATAATCTCTTCCATTTGGTTTTAATTCCATCCTATTGTATAACCACAAAATCAATCACTATTATGACGTTGCTTCTTATAATCAAGATCTATTTAGATTTATTTATGTTTTACTAGTTTTCTTGCCTACTGTACCTTTCTGCATCTCACTCCTTCCTCTGAGTTCAGCTTTCTTCTTTCTGAATTACACTCCTAAGTAGGATCCTTTAGGGGTGCACTCTCAATTATTATTATTTTAATGATGGTTAAGTTGGACGTAGAACTTTAGTTTGATAACTATCTTTGCTCGGCATCTGGAAGATATTAGTACACTTACAGTGTTGCTTACACCAATGTCATTATTGTTCATTTGTGGCTGACTTTTGCTGATGAAGATCTATGTCTTTGACATGTTGTTGTTTCACTGCAGTGTCTGCAGGAATCAACTTATTTTTACTTTTCTTGATCCGGACTTCTTAAACTTTGTGAACCCGACCATTTGTGTTTCAAAAATTTTAGAAAGTTCTTTGTAACATCTTTAAATTTTGCCTCTTCCCCTTTATTTTTCCCCATGTTTTCTTTCTGAAACTTCTATTGCATATTTTTTCATTTTATCCTCAACAGCTCTTTCTTTTTTTCATGCTTTTCATCTCATTCTCTTTGGAATTCATGCTCAGAGCTATCTTCCAGTTTGCTAATGCTTATTCCAGTTGCATATTCCAGCTAATGATATCTTCCAGTTCTCTTTGCTCTTTCTAGTGTGTCTATTACATTTTCAGCTTCAATTAATGTACTTTTCATTTCTAAGCACTGTATTTGTTATTCTGTCAACTTGCAATTGTGTTTTTCTCCCTTTTTATCATTTTACGTCTTTAACCATTCTAAAGATACCTGTTTTATTGCCCATGTCTGACTCACCGGAAATTCCTACGCATCCAGTCATGCTGTTTGTGGTATCTGCTGCCTCTCGCTCCTGGTAGCTTGAGTGTTTCATAAATATAGATTGCGAATTTATCAACAGTGAGCCTTTATCTGTGAGGATCCTGTGAGGCCTGGATTGAAGGCGTGATCCTGCAGCAAAGTTTTACATCTGTCTCTGTCGAATGCTCCATGGGTAGGAAACCAGGCTTCATGTTTACATGAATTGTTTGATGGAGAGTTCTTGAGCTATAAAAGACAAGCCCTGAATCCATGTGGGGGCAGGTCCTGATAAAGGACTCTCAGGCTCCCCTTTCTTTTTCCTCACTCAGAACCCAGACTGAAATAAACAAACTACCTTGTCATCTCCCTGTCAGTGGGTGGATTTATTTTAAGGACCTCTCAATTACTGAAAATAGAGTCCTTCAAGAGTCCCTTACTGGCCTCTCAGTTCCAACTCCCAGCCTTATATATGCATGAAGCCAGGACCACATCTGCCATCTCCATGCATGCACTGGCTCTGAGCTAGTGCGATGGCGCCCCCTTCCTGTCTCCCACTTCCCTCCCAGGGCAGCCACAGGCTTCCTGCCTCTGTGCTGCTCTGGTTTTCAGTGATCTTTTCAGTTTTAGCTCCGAACATTTCTCATACTATCTGATAAACTCAGCTATGCTTTTAAAAGTATGTTTGGTATAATTTTTCCGTATTTCTAGATGTTTTATAATGGGAAGCTCTACATTTTTCTGTATTGTTAGAAATGTATACCCCTAGATATACTTTTATGAATAGATCCCAAAGAAGTTTATAACTTGGCTAAATCATCTTCTTATGTGAAAAGGTGGCTGTCATAGCTGGCTAACATGCTAAAGAGGATTAGCCTTGGCAAACACGCTACTAACTCAAAAA
The DNA here is from genome assembly GCF_049354715.1 of Callithrix jacchus. Lineage (NCBI taxonomy): Eukaryota > Metazoa > Chordata > Mammalia > Primates > Cebidae > Callithrix > Callithrix jacchus. The sequence continues at coordinate 61,954,651 of NC_133505.1, forward strand.
GTTATAAGAGGGTGCTTGAGAGAATACAGGACAATTGTAATGCCTTTTGAGGGAACAGATAATCAAGCAGAATATGGTAAACTGAAGGAATCCTGGAGGTTCGTTCATTAATTCATTCATCAGTTACCTGATGCAAGGTATGACCCAGAAACTGCTGGATATGCAGTTCCTTCTCATAAAGTTCACCTTCTGCAACACACAGTGAATAACAGATGATTGAGTAATATTGTTACAGATGGTGATGGAAGCTGCACACTTATAAGATGAAGACTGGGAGGCATCAGCCTCCATGAAGAAGTAACAGTTGAGCTGAACCCTAAACAATGAGAAGGAGTTAGCCATGAGAAGAGTAGGGAGCAGCACCTAGACAGGAAGGCAATGTGATTCAGACGGCGGGCGGAAAGCACAGGAAACCCAAGTGAGAAACCAGGGCAGACAGAGAAACCAGAGAACACAGAAATCAACTTAGCCAGAGTTGGCCCTGGCTGGGGCTCTCCGTAAAGCTCTCTGTTTTCCAGTCCCCAACCTCTCACATACCACTAGTGCCCTTGACAGCTGTCCTATTCAGCCTTGTCTTTAAGCAAGCTGTTATCTACCACATCAAATACCTCCAAGTGCCCACATGAGGCATAAGAAGACCTAGAACACCTGCTTCTGGGGTATTTTGGACCTCTTGCTCCAAATCCGTAGAGCCTCTGCAATTAATGAGATTGTCCAGGAGTTCTTGCACCTGTTGTTTTTATGTAATCCTGTCTGTGCTCACTTGAATAACTACTAATTATGTTCTGGCATAATAAACAAAAATTTGCTGTTATGGTTTTAGAAAACAAAGCAAATGCTTGAAATTTAAAAAGTGCTTTTCATTAGAAAAATCTCTATACTAAATTGTTGAATTTTCATATATTTTTATTATATAGAGAGCTAGCTATACAGCTCTGCTCAAGTTAACAAGTATATATACACATATGTACACATATGTGCATTTATAAGTCTTAAAAGAAGAAACACAATTTTATTGTATTCCTTCTCTTTTAATATTACTGATGAGTAACTGCATCCTCTCAATAGTTTGAAAACTATTGTTTACTTAATTTCACTTTATTTTCATAATAATCATGGGAGGTTAATACTATTATTTCCTTTCTTTGCCAGAAAAGGAAATCATTTCCTTTTATGATAATGGTGAAGCAACAGAATATATTAGTGATAATAGATTAAGTATAAAATGTGCATGCTGGCCAGGCGTGGTGGCTCACTCCTGTAATCTGAGCACTTTGGGAGGCCGAGGCAGGCAGATCATGAGGTCAGGAGTTCGAGAACACCTTGGCCAGCATGGTGAAACATTGCCTCTACTTAAAATACAAAAAAATTAGACAGACATGGTGGTGCATGCCTCTAGACCCAGCTACTTGGGAGGCTGAGGCAGGAGAATTGTTTGAATCCAGGAGGCAGAGGTTGCAGTGAGCTGAGATCATGCCACTGCACTCCAGCCTGGGTGACAGAGAGAGATTCTGTCTCAAAAAAAAAAAAAAAAGTTCATGTTAAGAGTTAAATGTTCATCTCTGTTTTAAGTGACTAACACCAACATTTGCATCTTAATTTGTATAAATTGAGTATTTTAAATAGCTATGTTATTTTCTACCACTATTAGTAGGAAAGCTGTTGTGCATGTTTTCTTTTAAAATAAACATGCATTGACCAAAATTCATTATCAAATACAATATCAAAATCAAAATTTCAATGTTTAAACTTAGATATGATTTTATTTTCTTTACCTTACTGTTTTGAAGGCCTTTCTATAGGAAGCCAGTGTCTTATAAATTCTGGGATGAGATAGATTTCTGAGACATTAATCACATTCGATGGAGTTATTTTCATTAATCCTTTGTATAGCAACTGAAAATAGACCTAGAAATGAGTATTGAAAACATAAAGCTTAGACATGAGAAGTATTCAGTAGGAGGAGAGTCCTGGCATAGTTGTGTTTTCCCAGAGCACTGTCTTAATTTAATCTTAGTACCACAAATGAAGTGGCTCTTTGAAATATTAGGATTTGTCAAGTGACTTTTCTCAGTAATGGTGTTGCCTCTGCCCATCTGTCAAACTCTTTTCAACACACATTTAAAGGCAAGTTAGAACACAAACCCAGAACTGAAAAGCATTCTGATATATGTACATTGTATTTCGGGTGTTGTTTTACTTGCTCTAGTTAAGTCTCTTTAGTGCTTGATGATAACATACTTAGCCCATGCTAGCTGCCTACAAAACACATCAATCAGGAAAATAAACTGTTATAGAATAACACATATATGATTTCCAACCATCTCAATCAATCCATCCTTCAAAATCCCAGCCATTGCCACATTGCTACTTGATTGTACAAAATTTTGTGACAGGTTGCATAGCAAGTGATTGATATGTGACATTCATCAAACCTTTACTGAACAAAAAGGGGGGCTAATCAAGGTACCCAGTGAACCTGCTACCTTGATTAGCACCCCCTCCCCTTTTAATAACAGATAAGGAAACAGAGGTGTACAGAAGTTAACTACCTTACCCAAGGCCATACAGTCAGGAAGTAATGGGGCAGGATTTGAACCCAGAGAGTTTCACCCCAGGGCCTGAGTGTTTAGCCACGAATAAATGGAATGTTGCTTGCAGATTGCGTGCAAAGCATCATGCTGGACAGGCCCTGAGGAATCTCATGTTCTAGTCAGGAGGTAAGTCACGAGTTTAGGAGTAGAAGGCAGGATGCAAAGTCCAAAACCCTTTGCCTACTCCTCATGACCCTTTATTTTGGGATTCAACTTACTTTTCTTACCTAATCGCCTACCACCTACCATTTTCCTCCTTGAACTCTGGACTCATTGTGAGGTGTCTAGAGAAACTTTCACCCTCACAGCTCCACGCGTTTGTTTACTTGATGATAATATGTTCTTCTCCATCCCCCACACAAATCCATTTTTCTCTAGGTGAATCCTAACCACGTTTCATGGAGCTCTTCTTTCACTTGAACTCATTACATTTTTTCCCTTCTTTTTCAGTAACCATATATGTTAGGTATTATTTCATGTGCTTTACATCTATCTCTGATCCAAGCCTCAAAGTTACCTGGAGGAGTATACTAGGGAGAAAGAATGGAAAATGCAGAGGCCTTGAGGCAGGAGTGTGCTAAGCATATACCAAACCAGAGGGAGGCCGGCAGCATCTAAGAGATATTTTTTAGCTCCCACAGGGCAAAAATGAGCTATGTGGGTGCTCAAGGCCAGCAATCTGCCCATTTCTCCAAGCTGTCTTTGATGACTCTACACACAGGCTTGCCTAGTGGAGTGGCTGTCTTAGTCCATTCGGGCTGCTATAACAATGTACTAAACTCTAGGTGGCTTATAAACAACAGAAATTTATTTCTTACAGTTCTAGAGAATGGGAAGTTAATGACTAAGGGCTCAACTAGTTTGGTGTCTGGTGACGGCTCAGTTTCTGGTGCATGAATGGGACCTTTTCACTGTGTGCTCACATGGCAGAAAGGGAAAAGCAGCTGTCAGGGGTCTCTTTTTTAAGAGCATTAATCTCATTCATGAGGGCAGAGCCTTCATCACTTTCCAAAGGCCTTACATCCTAATGCAGTTACCCTGGGGGTTAGGATTTCAACATATAAATTATGGGATGACACAAACACTCAGACCACAGCAATGGTTCTCTGGAATCCTATCACTCTAGTTTTTCAATATCACGTGTAACCCAAACTGGGTGCAGCTATCATCTAGAAACAAATCCTTGAAATATATAAAACAATATTTTCAGAACTAAAAGGAGAAATAGACAAATCCACAATCACGAGGGGAGATTTTGGCACTCCTCTTTCAGTAAAGACTATAAATAGAATAAACAGACCAAAAACCAGCAAAAATGTACGGATTTGAAGAACATGATTAACAAACTTGATCTAATTGATATATACATGTTGAAAACTAATACCCAACAACAGCAGACTAGAATTTTTTTCAAGTACATGTTCTTTGCAATATTATTAAAAAATTTGACCATATGCTTGCCCATAAAGGAAACCTTAACAAACATTAAGAAACTGAAGTAATATGGAATATGTTTTTGGACCACACATAAGTAAACCAGCAATAAAAAACAAAAATGCCATATTAAAACATCACAGTTTCAGAAATTAATAATGCACTACTAAATTATTCAATAAGTCAAACCAAAAATGACAATACGAATCAGAAGACATTTTAAATTTAACATATTAAAAATGTAACATATCAAAATGGGTGGGCTGAATCCAAATCTATGCCTCAAGGGAAACTTATAGGCTTAAATGAAGCTATTAGGGAAGTAGAAAAACTGGAAATGAATTATCTAAGCATCCATTTCAAGAAGTTCGAAAAGAACAGCAAATTTTAACTCTAAGAAAGTAGATAAAGTAAATTACAAACAGCAAACTAGAAACCAATGGAAAAAACACAAACATGTAATGAAGTTTAACAAATCCAAAGGTTGTATCTCTTTTTTTAAAAAAAGGTTACATTGCCAACATCTGGCCGGTCTGATGAAGAAGAGAGAGACAGTGAAAATGTGCAAATACATAATTTCAAGAACAAAGGCTCATTTAGAAAAATCCTAAGAGGTCCATGTGACTTTTATGCCAATAATTTGGAAAACTTACATAAAATAGACAAATTCATAGAGAATCTCAATGCGCCAAAATAAGAGTATTGGAAACAGACAGAGTTGAATAATTCTACATCTATTAAAGAAATTGAGTCCATAACTAAATTTTTTCCATTCTAGATGCTTCCCTAGTGAAGTTTACCAAATATTTAAAGAAGTAATCACATCAAATTTACACTTCTCCAGAAAATAGAAAAAGAGCAAGTACTTCCCAAGTAATTTTGCTAAGATCAACATATCCTTGATTCTCAAACCTGACAAGAACACACAAGAAAAAAAATAACAAGCCACTGTCTCTTAGGAACATATAAGCAAAAATTCTAAAATAAATAAATAAATAAAATCCAGTGTTACACAAAAAGAATATTATACCATGACCAAAGTGTGTTTATTTCAGATATGTAAGATGGTTATTTAAATTGAAAAATCAATGTAGTTTACTGCAGTAATAGAATTTAAAAATCATATGACCATCTTAATAGATGCAGTAAAATTTTTTAAGAAAAGCAAGATTCATTTATTTAAAAAACTCTGGCCTTCACAAAGGTATCTAGAAAAACCCCATTAAAACCATCATACTTAATATTAAGAGCTTTTCCTCTAAAATCAGAAACAAGGGAAAGATTCCATATTATATTGGAGGTTCTAGCTAGTGCAGCAAAGCAAGAAAAATAAATAAAGAAACCCTATTAGAGGATTGGAAAGGAAGAAATGAATCTGTCATTATTCATATATAATTATACATGTAGGAAAATCCAAAAGACTGACAGAAAAACTATTACAATTGAAAGAGAAATTAACCGAGGCCACTGAGTACATATTCAAGAAATAAAGTCCTGTAGTTAGTTTTTATATGTAATTAAGTTTTTATATGCCAGTAAGAAGCAATTAGAAAACAAAAATTTTTAACAAAATCTCATATATCAACAGCATAGAAAAGTCACATGTCAAAGAATCGATCTAAAAAATGTGTAAGACCTCTACACAGAAACCTACAAAACATTATTGGGAGAAATTAAAGATGATCTAACTAAGCAGAGGGATACATTATGTTGTTACTTCCGTCACTTCTGTGAGAGAAAGTCACAAAGTTAACCCAGATTCAGTGTGGAAGGGGACTACGCAAAGGCATGAATTCCATGAGGTGTGGTTCACTGAGAGCCATCTTTGGAGATTAGCTACGGAGTTCATGTCCTGGCCTTTTATGTTTTACATTCTTCACCGGTGAAATATACTTACACTTATCTCCCTCTAGACTCCCAAAGCCTCATTTCATTATGGCACCAGCTCAAAGTCTAGCATCTTGTCAACTAAATCATGTTCAGATCCAGATGGAGCTCCTCAGATGTGTTCCCTCTGGCACTACTCCTTGGGTATGGTTCCTTGGATGCCGATACTGAATTGTACAGATTGTGAATTAAAAAGACTAGCTCTCTCAAACCTCACCACCAACACCCAAATACACTCCTATATATATACATACAACATATATTCATAAGATAGGGCTATGATAAACAAGTAGACACTTGCATTTAAAAGAGGGGCATGAATAGGAGGCACAGAGCAGTCACCCATTCCCCAGGAATCCTCTGAGCACATGTTGCCAGCCCTGCTACATTGGGAGTGATTCTCCATGGCTCTTGGCTACACCTTTGGGGCTCTTGCCTCTGCCCTCTGTGACATCCTGCCTTTCTCATTAGAAACAGTCCATGCTTGCAACTGAGAAACTTTCTGAACTTGCTTACTCCCCACAGAAGTTCGAGGACCCAGAAGCTTCTCTCATTTTGAACTGTCTCAATCTCTTTCAGCTCAAGCTGATACAGTTCTTTTGGAAATGTTGTTGTTTTCTGAGAAATCAAATGATAAATCAGCTCTCTTAGATACAAGCTTCTCTGTACTTTTCTGCTTCACTTACCTATTACTCTACAACATACCCCTCAAACTAAGTGGCCTAAAATGACAATATATTTCTTATGATTCTGTGGGCTTTCTGGAAAATACTGATAAATTGGACTACATTAAAATTATAGGCCAGGCATGGTGGCTCACAAATCCCAGGACTTTGTAAGGCCGAGGTGGGTGGATCACCTGAGGTCAGGAGTTTGAGACCAGCCTGGCCAACATGGTGATACCCCATCTCTATCAAAAATGCAAAAATTAGCTGAGTATGGTGGTGCACCCCTGTAATCCCAGCTACTTGGGAGGCTGAGGTGGGAGAATTTCTTGAACCAGGGAAGCAGAGGCTGTAGTCAGCCAAGATTGCACCACTGTCCTCCAGCCTTGGTGACAGAGCAAGATCCTGTCTCAAAAAAAAAAAAAAAAAAAGTTATAAAGAACTCCTAAAGAATCAGTAAGATTCAGATAATTTAATAGAAAAAAGGGGAAAAGATGTAAACAGGCACTTCAGAAAACAGAATATCTAAATGGCAATAAAGATATATTATATGAAAAAATTCTCAATTATTTATCAGAGAAAATTCAAATTGAAACGACAATGTGATACCCCTGCATATTCAAAAAGATAGCTAAAGTTAAAAGCCAACTACAAGCAAAATTGCTGGGGGGAGTATAAACTGATACAGCCACCACTTTGAGAAACTGTCAGTACCTACTAAATTTGAATATGATATACCTTATGGCCCAGCAATTCCACTTTTAGGTATATGTCCAACAGAAATGCATACATACATATGCACCAGAAGACATGTGTATGAATGTTCAAAATAGCAATATTTGTAATGCATCAACATGAAAATAACCCTAATATCCATCCGCAATCTTAAAAAACAAACCAACATGTGGTGTAGCCATAAATCAGATACAATACAGCAATGAAAATGCATGAACTGTTGTATACAACACAGGTAAACATTATAACATTAAGCCAAAGAAGCCAGACCCAGAAAGTGCACGTGATATGATTTCATTTATATAAAGTACTAAAAAAATAAAGGAAAACTAATTAGTGGGAAGAGGGAGTGATAATGTTCTATTTTGACTAGGACAGTGGTTGTACCAGTAATTCTTTTGGTAATAATTCACTGAACTGTGCACTTTGAATAAAAGTCCATTTTACAAAGGGGTACATGTTTTGAAATTTTAATTTAGCAGTACATACAAAGGGGAATAATCAGTTGTTCCTGGGACAGGCCTGATAGCTGAGTTATGAATGAGGAGGAGAGGTGTACCATGCCAACCAGGGAAGGGCAAGAAGCAATCCTGGGAAGAGGAAGCGTTTGAGCCGAGGAATGAAAGTGCAAAACAGTTTGACATAAACTGGGACTCTCCAGGCAATTTCATACAGGCTAGAAGGAAGGAAGGTGAGACCAGGTCGAAGAGGGAGGAAAGCTCCACACCAAGTGTTTCCAATTTTATTAGGCTTTTGGAAGATATTGATAGGTTTTAAGCATGGAAGTGTAAGTTCTGATTGGCATTTTAAAAAATGTCTCAGGTGGCCAAGTACAGTGGCTCATGCCTGTAATTCCAGTACTTTAGGAGGCCGAGGAGGGCAGATCACGAGTTCAGGAGATTGAGACCATCCTGGCTAATATCAATCCCATTACTGGGTATATATCCAAAGGACTATAAATTTTTCTACTATAAGGACACATGCACACGAATGTTCATTGCAGCACTGTTTACAATAGCAAAGACCCGGAACCAACCCAAATGCCCATTGATGATAGACTGGACTGGGAAAATGTGGCACATATACACCATGGAATATTAGGCAGCAATCAAAAATGATGAGTTCGTGTCCTTTGTAGGGACATGGATGAATCTGGAGAACATTATTCTCAGCAAACTGACACAAGAACAGAAAATGAAATACCGCATATTCTCACTCATAGGCGGGTGATGAAAAATGAGAACACATGGACACAGGGAAGGGAGCACTACACACTGGGGTCTATTGGGGGCAATAGGGGAGGGACAGCGGTGGGGGGAGCTGGGGAGGGATAGCCTGGGGAGAAATGCCAAATGTGGGTGAAGGGGAGGAAGGCAGCAAAACACACTGCCATGTGTGTACCTATGCAACTTTCTTGCATGTTCTGCACATGTACCCCAAAACCTAAAATGCAATTTAAAACAATAAATAAATAAATAAAAAGTAAAAAAAAAAAATTAGCTGGGTGTGGTGGCACATATCTGTAGTCCCAGCTACTTGGGAGGCTGAGGCAGGAGAAATGCTTGAAAACGGGAGGCGAAGGTTGCAGTAAGCCAAGATGGTACCATGGCACTCTAGCCTGGGCAACAGAGTGAGTCTCAAAAAAAAAAAAACCTCTCAGGCTGAGGCAGGGTGACTTGGAAGGAGGGCCTGGACCTACCTCCTTGCACCTTTTTTTCAGAGTTTTTCCTTCATCCAACTTCAAAGGCTGAGAGAATGAGAGGTCAGATCATGGAAAATAATGAAGCTCATGGAGGTACTCAGCCTCTCTGTCCCCTTGATCTCATCAGCACCAGAAAATCATTGATGATCAAAAGGAAAAAACAGGTACAGAATTCTTAGTGAAAATTCTCCACTGAAATGTCATAATGGTGATGGAAGGATTGTCCCGAAACCAAAATACTGGAAAAGACCTGTATACTCTAAAGTTATCTGTCTTTCACTCATTTGCTATGACTGGTTTTTCCTGTCCTCCATCAAGTCAAAACTAGCTGTTCCCAGGCTTTTCCTCTTAAAAACCGGTTTTACCTGTTGTGATACTTTACCTGCTATAGCTATATTTTTAAAGATGTTTTTTACCCATACTTGCAAACTGGGAAACTTGCCTTGTTAAAGTCAGGTAACTGGGAATGTAATTAGCATATATATAGATATTCAACCTCACTACTAATCAAATAATTGCTAATTAAAATAAAACATTACGTCACAGCTACCATATTGAGAAAGATTTAAAGGTTTGATAATGTAACTATTGGAAAAGGAAACTCATACACTGCAGAAGAGACTGAAAATGGGTTTGACCATTCTGGAGTGCAATTTGTTTATAGCTTTTAGAGCTAAAGATGCACTTATTCATCAAGCCAGAAATTTCACTTGCAGGTAGAAACCATGGAGAAAGTCTCAAACTATCTGTAATAAAAAGCCAAGTTTTCTAAAAATATTTCCAACCTGATGAGGATCAATATGTTTGTAAAATGCAATGCAAATGAATAAATAAAATTTTGGCTGGGCACAGTGACTCGTGCCTGTAGTCCCAGCATGTTGGGAGGTGAGGTGGATGGATCACTTGAGCCCAGGATTTTGAGAGCAGTCTGAGAAAGATGGCAAAGCCCCATCTCTATAGCAAATAAAAAAGTTAGTCAGGTGTGGTAGCGTGTTCCTATAGTCCTAGCTACTTGGGAAGCTCAGGTGAGAGGATCACCTGTGCCTGAGAGTTTGAGGCTAGAGTGAGCTGTGATTGCACCACTCCACTCTGGCCTAGGTGACAGAGTGAGAGCCTGTCTCAAAAATAAAATAAAATAAAATAAAATAAAACTTTAAAACAGACATACAAAATATAAACCTCAATAGTCTGTATTATTAGATTTAACAGACATAAAAGCACTCAGTTGGACTGCTATTAAATTTTCTACATTAGTATTGTCAATTTCTGTACTTAACTAGTTATAAATTGGTAATGATCTTCAGGTCATAGTTTGAGAAACTCACAGGAACAAGGAGATTGACATAAGGAAAAAAAATTTAAATTCAATATCGGCAGAAAAAATAAATGTCATGGTCATACAATAAAACATAATTAAAATTAATAAACTAGACCTACACATTTTAACATGGATAAATCTTGCAACCAAAACATGCAGTGAAAAAAAAAAACTGCTGAGGAATCAGCAGGAATGATTTGGTTGCAAAATAAACTTTGTTGTATGATTCCATTTATATCAGTTTCAAAAGTACTTAAAACAATACTACGTAAATGTCTTATGAATATGAATAAACATAGTAAAATTAAGGAATAGAACCAACTAACTTCAGAATAGTCATTTTCCTCTGGGAAGTGTGTGAAGAAATATAAGATTAGGAAACTTTGATTTTACCTGTGATGTTTTATTTCTATTAAAAATTGAAGCAGATATTGCATAATGTAAAGATTTATTAAATCTTGGTATTGTGGTACATGCGTGTCATGTTATTATTTCCCATTTAAAAAATACATGTCAATCATTTAATAATTTTTTACTTATAAAAACAATAAAAATGGTTAAAGTAAATTTTCTACATCTTTGAAATATTGAAATTGTTTTATTTTTAAGTGTCATGGTTTATTGGGCTAGAATACGCATAGACAGAGAGAGATAAACTTAATCATTTACTTCTGGTTTCAAAGTTCTGCCTTAAAACTGGAATATGTCACAGACTCAGGAGGGCTGATGGAAAAGCCTTCCCCTTGTGAACACAGAAAACCTGTATTCTAGTCTCAGCTCTTCATGTGCTATGCTGTGTGAACACCAAAATGTCTCAAACTACAGAGGAAAACTCAGAGGTCACCTACTCCAACTTGCTCACTCTAAAATAAACCAGCTCAGACAGGCTGTGAATTGTCCAAGGCACACATTCATTGTTGGTGGAATTAAGATTTGGGTTGAAGATTTTCTCCATTAGAAAAGTCACAAGTCATTTGGAAACAAATGAACAAACAAAAATAATGCTGTTTGGTTACTGCTACTTGTTTCTACAAGGCTTCATTTCAGACACGGAAATGCAGTAGCCCTCACTGTCTCTTCAAGAGTAAGCTGAAGGATCACCTGTCCCATCGCAAGCAGGGGAAAGAGCACTGGTTTTGAAGTCGAGCAGGTCTTGGTGTGAGTTCCAGCTGCGTGCTCTGTGACCTTGGGCCCAGGTTTACTTACCTAGGGAAGAATAAATTACAAATCACATATAGAGTTTGTGGCATGTGTTGAACATAGTGAGTGGTTAAGGAATGTTATTTTCTTTCACCTTTCTTTTTTTTACTAAGGCACAGAGCATAAAATGTCTGCCTTGAAGTGGTGATACTGATATGTAACAAATATATTAATAACCCCCACTGCTCCCAGCCATCCAAGGTTTCACTTTCCGCGGTTTCAGTCACCCATGTTCAATTGCTGTCTGAAATTAAGTGATTATAGTACAATATGATATCTTGAAAGAAAAAGAGTTCACATAACTTTCTTTATTTTTTGAGAAAGTCTCACTTTGTTGCTCAGGCTGGAGTGCAGTAGCATGATCTCCGTTCACTGCAACCTCCGCTTCCCAGGTTCAAGCGATTCTCCTTCCGCCTCCCGAGTAGCTGAGATTACAGGCGCCTGCCACCACACCTGGCTAATTTCTGTATTTTTTTAGTAGAGACGGGGTTTTGCCATGTTGGCCAGGCTGGTCTTGAACTCCTGACCTCCGGTGATCCACCCATCTCGGCCTCCCAAAGTGCTGGAATTACAGGTTTGAGCCATCGCGCCCACATATAACTTTTATTACAGTATAGTGGTATACTTGTTCTATTATTAGTTATTATTGTCAATCTCCTACTGTGCCTAATTTATAAATTATACTTTATCATAGGTATGTACATATAGGAAAAAACATAGTGTATGTAGACATTAGCCTATTGTTAGTTTCAGGCATCCACTGAGGGTTATGAAAGGTATCCCCGGATAAGAGGAGGCTACTGCAATTGCAATAGAATGTGGTAAAGACCAATGTAGGCACATGAGGAATACTCCCAGGCAATTGAAAAAGCAGCAAGTAACTACTATGCTATACTATATTGTCTTTTAACATATCTAGGGCTCCATTTGTTCACCATAAAATTGTTCTCTGCTTACAAAAAAAAAAAAACAAAGAAAATGTTTGGTTTATAATAAGGTATAATACTAATATGAAGCATTGTTATTTTTTCCCCCCAAGAGCCATGTCCAGGAAAAACTGGAATAAATCACCAGAACCAAAACCAGAATAATGGCCTCTCAAAGATACATACATCCTAATACCCAGAATTTGTGAATATGTCAAGAAGGAATTAAGATTGCTAACAAGCTGTTATTAAAATGAGATCATCCTGGATTATCTGGGGGAGGCAATATAATCATAAGCGTCCTTTAAATGTGGAAGAGGGAGGCAGTGTTGAGATTCAAAGATCTGAAGATGCTACACTGCTGCCTTTTAAGATGGAGGAAGGAACCACAAGCTAAGGAATGCAGTTGTACTCTAGACTCCAGAAAGGGCAACGAAACAGATTAACTCCTAGAGTTTCCAGAAAAAAAGGCAGACATGCAAACAGCTTTGTTTTTGGCCCATGTGACTTATTTCACAATTCTCACCTCCAGAACTGTACAGTAATACATCTGTATTGCTTTTAAACCATTAAGTTTGTGCTGATATGTTTATGGGGACAACAGAAAATTTATACAAACTAAACCTCAATACTTTGAAGACAGTAGCATGAGGAATAAATTGGTGCTGAAGTCAGCATCGTATGTGAGTTCTACTTTTTTTTTTTTAATGTCACTGTCATCACATTGGAGACATTGGGTTCAATTGGCTTCTGCATGATCAATACGGGCCTACAGTCAGCAGGATGAGGTCTTTCATTAAATTTTCTCTAGATCTATTTAGCTCTGGCACATATAGACTGCTCCTCTCTATATACTAATGGCCCTGGTGTATTTCATAACAGACACTGAGCATGCACCTTTTACAACAGACCCAACTACTTTTCCTCAAAACATTTCTGTTAGGCCAAATACTATGTATTAATATTTATTTATTTCTCCTGATCCTCATTTCAGATGTTTAGATAAACCAGATAAACTTGTAATCATCTTTCAGATCAAGAGTTGTTTCTTGCGGTAAATTGAATTTTTGGTTTTAATTCCTCACTTCCCTCCAGTAGATTCACACTCATGCATGGCTGAAGGTAGGTGGAGTATATGTCCTTGTCCCCTGACTTTGGGCTTGGCCATGTTATTTGCCATGAACAATGGAATTTTTATGGCTGTAGAAAGAGCAAAGACCTGAACTGTTCTTGCACAGTTGTGCGCTCTTGCTCTGTAGTGACATATTCTGCTCCCACACGAGCACATATTCTGGTCCAGGGAGGATGAGAGCCATGTTGAGTGGATCTGATCCCAATCTGCAGCTTACAGTTGGAGCCCAGAGCCTGAAGCCCAAATCCTGAAACAAAGCACAGCCCAGCAGATTGGTTGTTGACTTGAGGACATGAGCCTGAGGATGACTGTTTTGAGTTACTATGTCTTTGAGTGATTTGTTGTACAACATTATTGTGACAATAGCTGACTAATATATATACCTCCCAGATAAATGCTTTTTAACTACTCTCACCCAGTAGAACTAACCACTTCCTCCCATGGTTTTTTGTGCTCATTGTACTTTTACAGATTTATATATCTGTCCTCCCCACTGGACTTAAGTTCTATGATGGCAGGCTCCAGGTATCACTTGATTTTGTATCTATGACCTCCAGCATGATGCTGAGAATATAGTAGGCCCCGATCCCTTTTTTTATGAAAAGAAACAACTAAACAAGTGAACAAATAAATGAATACAAGGAACACATTGTCCTAGGCCTGAGACTGTTACGTGGGGCAGGTGTACAATTTCTGCATTGCTGCCATTGTTATCAAATGCAAAAGGGGCCAAACTTTGTTGGTAGACTGAATAATATTTTAAAAACATGTATGTTTTGTTTTCAGGTATTTATAAATGCTGTTATGATTAATGAAGCAAAATAATTTATTTCAAAGTAATAAATTAATTGCATATTATCATCATGTAGGTCCTCAAACGATGGATATTAAAAGAACAACTCATCTCAAGTGAGGAATGAAAAGTTTTGGCATTAAAAAGAGCCCTCATATTTGGAAATGTTGGGAATACCATTCTAGACTATTCCTTTTGAAGAAGTCAGAGAATTCAGCATTACACTGAATCTTTCCTTGCTTGTTTACTGGTGGTCATTGTGGCAGTGACTTGGCATGTCTTTCTGGCTTCATCTGTCCTGAAACTTTAGGTCACTGCACATTTACATCATAAGGGCGGGGCTGCTGTCAAACTTCAAGACATCTCAAAGAAAATTATAAGCTTTCATTGTTTCTCCACCCTTTCTATCACAAAAGCTGTCATATCATTGCATTTTACAGCTCAGCTTTGGCTTGTAATTATAGTCATTGCCATAAGGATTCTTCCAAAAGAGAGGGTTTATTTAATAGGGAGAAACTCACACACACAAAGAAAGGACTGCCAGCACAAGAGTAACGATTGAACATTGAAACATTGATAGTTTAAAACATGAAAACTACACATTGAGTGTGGCAGGGAGTTGGCTTAAACCATGTGCCTTCCCGTCCTAAATATTTATAGTAGCAATGAGGCTTCTGTGTAACTGCTGAGGCTTATTCTCTTTAAATGTATTTTTCTCTTCCTTCTAATTCATTTAAAGGATGATATTTCTTATCTGTGGCTAGGATACTGCAGAGGAATGTTTAAGAGCTTAAAGGTATGTTAGGAGAACTGGAAGTGGAGGTCCAGGAAGGGGAAAGCAATAGACAAGTGATGACTTCATTTAGACTCTTTATCTACTCATAGGAAACTTTGAAGGTCTCAACTTAAGCCATGACACAGGCATAGCTCCAAGGGGCTGATAGAACTAATAGGAGACTCTGGAAAGGATATTTGATAAATATTTGTTAATGAACATGTTAGTAAGTGAATAAATGAACGATGAATGCTTCAGCCCACCCCTTCACTCATGCTCCTTTGATCCTCCTCCACTGAGCACTCTACAGTCCTGTGGCAACGCAGTATTTTCCATTTCCCAAACATCATGCTTCCTCTTGCTGTAACTCCTGGATCCTTTATCTCCTCATGTAGCCCACCACAGCTCATCAAGTTCCTACTCAAACTTCAAGTTACAACTCAAGCTGTCAGAGCTCCATGCTCTAGCAATACTTTACACATGTATAATAACTCAAAACTCATTATAATTTTCTCAATTCATGTGTGGGAACCATATATTTTAATCATTGCAACTTAAGCAACTGGCTTGGTGCCTGACATATCATAGGTATTCAATAAGTGGTCACTAAATATCTTCTATGTTATTTGACCCTTCCAGTGCCTTCCAAAACAGATAAAAAATTACTGCACTGAGGGATGGTTTCTTCTATAACTCTTTATATGGAAGAATTATTTATTATTCATTTTACATGTCCTCCTTTCCTAGGACATACCAGTTTTTCACTCTACCTCAGAACTGACCAAGCAAGAAGATGAGTAGGACCCAGTTCGAGATGCTAGGGTTAAGAAAAGGGAAAGGAAACCCTTGGAAGAAGTTTAGCTGGGAATGACATCATGATGATACTTACCTGTGGGAATAACACTTACAAGTTTAGATAGCATATTTCAAAGTAGACAAGAAGGTCATTGTAATAGTCCAGAATAGAGAGTTGGATATATGTATACATATACATATATATTTTATATATGTTCTAATATATATGTACATCCATTTGTGTATATAGAGAAATTATATATCTAAATTATACATATTATTTATATAATTTCAGAAATAGCACTTCTACGATTTGGTGGCTGACTGAAATGGTGCAGAGGACAGAAGGGATCTAAGCTTACTTGAAGAGAGATTTGGTAAATCCTGTATTCTGCCACCACAATGGGGAATACAGGAGGAATGGCTTGACTAGCAGAGGGGAGGAGGGCCCTGAGCTCAGTGCTGCTTTTATCACTAGAGAGGGACCTGTGGATCATCCAGAAGACAACTGTTCACTAGTAGACAGTTGTTTTGGAGCTCAGCAGAACAATCAGGACTGAAGATACAGATTTCACAGAGCCATTAGCAAGCAAGCAGAAGTTGAAATTTAGGTTGTAACTCATGTTGCCCAAAGATAATATATGGAGTAGAGGTTCTAGGGGTTGGGGTAGGAAAGGGTTACGTGGGAGTTTCCATCTCTGAAAATGGGAGACAGCTGACTCAAACCACATGACTTCCATTGCTAAATATGTGTAATGGTAGTTTTAAAGAAGTGATAATTATTGAGAGTCTTGTGCCCCGATCCGAGGTGTGGTTTTGTGTATAATTTAAAAAGCTCCCTCTGTGTGCTGATAAAATCTCACATCTTGAGAATAACTATGGAATATACTTTTATAATTACACTTACTATGCAGATTTACATATTTGACTCACCTATGAGATTTGAATCACCTAGAAGATTCTTCACTACTTGAGGGCAAGACTTTATCTTGTCCAAATCTGTATCCCCAGTGCTTAACACAGTGTCTGGAACACAGGTATCCAAATGTTTTATGAGCCAAACGATCTCATTGATTTGTCACTTACTTTTTAAATGTAAGAAAATGGAGGCTGCACAAGACGAAGTAACTCGGCCATGGCAAACAGCTAGTAAGTGGTTCAGCCAATTGCCCCAATGACGGTCAGTGTTTTTCCACAATAGCACACTGCCTCTGGTCATTCCTAAATCTGCCACCACCATCAAAAGACAGGGAAGCAGGGTCTTTAGAAACTGGCTGTAGCATTACTGGAAGGTCCTGTTAAATTAAACTCAAAGTGCCCTCTAAGATGTGTGTGGCTTACCTTGTAACTCCTTACTAACAGACTTCTTGAACTATCAGGTGAGAAGAACATTAAGGGAGGAGCTATTCCATATTAGACTCAGGTAGAGAAATATTCAGATGAGCCGGGAAAGTAAGAGAAATGACTAACTGAAGGAAAATTGTGTCATAATTCTTTATATGCCTCACCCCTTTTATCTGATTAAACAAGGAGTTTGTTTTCACATGTCCTTTGCATGAAGAATGTGTTCTTCCAAACAGGAAATTAAAACCTTTGCTCTACTCTTGGCCTCTCCTTAACCAAAAACTTGATATGTGGATGCTATATTTAATATGTAGAACACATGGTAAGACAAAGAGGAAAATGCTGAGAAAGGAATGGGGCTAGAGAGGAGGTTTTATGATGGAAAAATGTAGAGGGAACAGTATGGAAATTCGAGTGACTGTGATTTCTGACAAACAGTCCCTGAGTTGTAAACACCAAATACCTATAAGGTAACCTTTACTTTTAGCTGTCCAGAACTACTCTAGAAAAGCCATTGTGGAAACTCTCACAGCTTCCAGAGAGCCCATGGCTCTAAAAGTAGAGAAAGACCCTAAAAAACCAGGAAAGTTTGTGGGAGCCATTTGAACGAGTTTATTCTCATGGAGGATGATTCTGATTAGAGATTTGTCTCTGTGAAATAAGCTTCAACTAGGCAGAGGTACAAGATATGAGGAAGGTAAAGGTCCAGCAGTCACCTGAACTTGATTTGGGTTTGGATAATCAGTTTGTGCTCTAACGAATCACAGCACCTCCAAAGGCAAGGGAGTTGGGTTGGTAAAACATGGTCCCTCTGCCTGCTCCTCCAGGTCAGGAAATGCAGGCAGGGTTACTGCCAGGAGAAGAAACAAAGGATGGAGGCAGGAGAGGGGTACACAAAGAAAGAAGGTGCCAAAGACCAAATTTGTCAAATAAAGTTGCTCAGGGCTTGACCATGCATCAGGAAAGGAGAAGGAATTTTCTTTCTCTTTTGCCACAGACCTGGAACCTTCCCTGGTGTTCCTCTGCTGGAATTATCCTTTCCCTTCTTGGTGCTCCATTTTTTTTTTTCTCATCCTTTGCCTATAATGGCTCTTTTTGTAGTTATCTGTCTTGAGCCCTAGATTTGAGCTTGTGAGACAGAAACAGCATGTAGCATTAATCAAATGTACCGGTTACTCTAAAATTGTGATTTCATTTCAATTTGTGACAATACTATCATACACTCTTATTATCCCCAGGAAACTGAGGCTTAGAAAATTAAATCTTTTTGTTTTTGTCAAGTTCGCAGAGCATAAGCGGCAGAGCAGAAATTCAAATCCAGATCTGTTTACTCCAAAGTCTTTCCTCTGGAGGCTCCCTGTTTTTCCTGAAGCCCAGGATCCCGTCTTGCACGTCACTTTCCCCTTATAGCCCCGACATGGTCACTTGGACATGGTGAGTGCATTCAACACATACTTCTTAAACTGATTCTGAGTTTGTCAATCTTTCCGTGGGGGTGACAGTCTTATTGAATTGACTCCAGGGTATTTTAATATTGTTAGGTGAGAACATATGTTATTAACGATAAGCCAGAAACAAACCTTTCCTACCTTCCCAGATTCTCTCACCTGCTTCCTGCTGCTCTCCTGACTGGCGCCTCACACACATGCCTCCACTCCACCCCACTCCACTCTGGGTTTGGATGAACAACCACATTTCAGGGCATTAGAGTCAACTTCTGGGGAAACTCCAAAGAGCCAGATGGCACAATGCTGAAATGCGGAGGAACGAGGTTCGAATGGGATGAAACTCAATCAAAGGTAAGTGAGACAGAGAAGGGGAGCCAGACAGATCAACTCTTCATTCTTTCTTTTCTTGCAACCTTTGTGGAGAAAGTCCCTCATGCTAGAGAACAGACCTGTGCTCAGCCAAGTACCGTGCTTTCTGAGTTGGCTGAGAAGCGGTGGCCAGCGTGGTAACTCACTGCCTTTTCACTCATCTCGTTTCCTTTCTTCCTCACCTGCACTGCCCTGGGCTTGTACCTCCCACGTAAAACGTCAGCATAAGACAAGGAATAAAGAGAGACATAATATGTCATAAAAGGAATAATCCAAGAACTCTAACAAACATGTACTTATTTGTGCTTCACAACAGAGACATGAAAGACACTTATAAAGAAAAAAATTGGTTCCACTGGGAGAGATTGGCAAACTCTAAATCACAGTGGGATATTTTAATACACCTCCTCAAAGCTGATAGAAAGATGTCAATACTCTTCCCTTTGGCAATGAGAAATCAAGAAAACAAAAATCAGTAAGTCTATACCAGATTTAAATGAGAAAAAATATGCAAAATATCCTTGAAAACCCAAAGGAGCCCAGAATCCTATTAAACAATCATATCATAGCTTCTATGGCAATACAGGTTTGGAGGTTCAAGAAAAGTACTACCATACCACATTTTGGGACCTGACAACTTATTTTGAAGGTAGGAGAGGCCCCATCCTTAAGGTCAGGTCCAGGACTCTAGCAACTAAGATTCCCATGGGTAGGCACTCACTGGCCCTGGGCTCATGATTCACTCTACAAGTAAAATCTCCCAAAGGAACACTGCTGGTCAAATCCCACATGCGTACCATCAGAATAGAAGGTGGGCCTTTGAAGATTTATGGTTTCTACCCACAGCCTCCCACTTCTTTAACTATCTTCATGGGCTGAATCTCTTACTTTTCAAGCAATGATAACATCGATAATGCAGAAAATTCTGAGAAAGTTGTTTTGATGGGAATGCTTTGACTAAGTCATGCATCTGAGATTCTTGGTAGTCTTTCACCAATGAATAAGCATCAAATTTTACACTGTCACAGTCTTTCTCTTCTGCTATGTATTCAATTATTATTCATTTGAATTCCTTTCTTCCTGAACATTATATTTGGAATTTTCCTGGCTGGTGCATCACCTGAGGTCAGGAGTTCGAGACCAGCCTGGTCAACAAGTCTTTACTAAAAATACATAAATTAGCTGGGTGTGGTGGCAGATGCCTGTAATCCCAGCTACTCAGGAGGCTGAGGCAGGAGAATAACTTGAACCCAGGAGGCAGAGGTTGTACTGAGCCCAGATCACACCATTGCACTCCAACCTGGGTGACAGAGTAAGACTTAGAAAAAAAAAGAAAGAGAGAGAGAGAAAGAAGAAAGAAAGAAGGAAGGAAGGAAGGGAGGAAAGAAAGAAAGAAAGAAAGAAAGAAAGAAAGAAAGAAAAAAGAGATTTTTCTAATGATACATTTTATTAATTTAAAAAACATTTTCTACTTTTTTCTCATTATCAAAACAAACTCTGCTTATTGTAGCAAATTTAGTAAACACAGAAAAGCAGAGAGAAGAAAATAAAATTCATCCTACTACCCGGAAGTAGCCACTTGCACATGTTATTTTAACTCTGTAACAACTTTTTGAAGCTTACTGGTTCAATTTTCCTGAAGTTCTTAGGCCTGGCCTTTGGCTCCCACCTTTGTCCTTTCTTTCCATCCTTATTCTTTCCTCTTTCCTTCTCCCATTTTCTTTACATCTGCCAATTTATCAGTCAATAACAAATAGCAAGGGAAAATTAAATTTTTAATCTTGTTATAAATATGTTATTATCTAATTAAATTTAGGTGTAACAGAGCCATGTGTGAAGACAGGAATTTGTCCATCCAATTTGATATTGAAGATAACTCTTAGCATTAGGCATCTCAGGTATAAATTCAGTGAAACAGGAGTGGATTAGTTCATGGGGTTATCCAAAAAAAGCTGACTTTCCCCAGTTCTACAGAATCAACAGCCTGAACTTCTCTAGAACAAAGACTATCTTATTTACTGTGTTTTAATGATAATGGCACTAAGTATCTTACTAAGTATCAAGCCCTGATAGAACTCCTTTACATATATTAATTCATTTAGTTTTCCCAATAATTCTGTGGCAAATATTAGTAATATTACTCCCATTTTGCAGATGAGGATACTGAGGCACAGAAAGATTAAGTGACTTGCTCAGTGTCTCACAGCTAATAAGGAACAGAGCCAGCATTAGAACCCTGGCAGTCTGTTTCCAATGTCTGTAGTTTTAAGCCACTGCCAAGCTTCGTCTAAAGTGTTGGCATATTTTGTAAGTTGTGATTCCCATTGCATGTGATGTTAGAAACAACTTTAGATGGTTCATGGAGTTATTTAAAAACATTTTGCGGTGGCTCACACCTGTAACCCCAGAACTTTGGGAGGCTGAGGCAGGTGGATCACAAGGTCAAGACATTGAGACCATCCTGGCCAACACAGTGAAACCCCATCTCTACTAAAAACACAAAAATTAGCTGGGCATGGTGGCGCACACCTGTAGTCCCAGCTATGCAGGAGACTGAGGCAAGAGAATTGCTTGAACCTGGGAGGAAGTGGTTGCAGTAAGCCGAGATTGTGTCACACTGCCCTCCAGCCTGGCAACAGAGCGAGACTCTGTCTCAAAAAAAAAAAAAAATATATATATATATGTATATGTATATGTATATGTATATAATGTGTGTTAGAAAACTATATCTTACACAAAAATTATAAATACTTTTTGCTTAGGATGAATAAAATTTTAAAGCCAACTTCAAGAAAAAATTAAGTAATTAACAGTATAAACAGTAGTAAAAGTTGCAAAAGAAAATGAAACTGACATACTAATTAACACCATTAATGTAAAAACTCGGACCAATGGCTGGGCACGGTGGCTCACGCCTGCAATCCCAGCACTTTGGAAGGCTGAGGTGGGCAGGTCACCTGAGATCAGGAGTTCAA